>NC_083462.1:24183861-24498861 GCF_030014155.1 Tachysurus vachellii | reverse complement strand
GTATGTATCTGTACAAATAGCCCAGTGATAGATCAAAAAATGTTCAAGAACATCTAGCATCTTCCAAATAAACCCGTAAAGAGAAAATTTAGCTTGTATTAAAAACAGTAAAATGGATGTTTGATTACTGGGTTTACTACATGAACTAAAGTTGTGAGTAGAGAAGTTAAAAATGTCATATGATACATATATAAGGCAACTGGATTTGCTGTTGTTGCATGTGATTCCTAATCTACATAAAGTTGAGCAAATCTCACCTTACTTCACGCATCACATTGTCGCTTTGCTGCTTGTCACTATTGCTGCAACATAGTACATCAAAAACGCATGATCGGCTGTTACTAGTGTGAACGTAGGGTCACACTCCCACAATCTGTCATGTCCACACTCGCATCGTTCATTCCCCTGACTATTTACATTTTCTAGTAGCTTAACAGTAGTTATTCAATAATTGATGCATTCAAATATGCTTTGAAATTATTAAATATAATCATCTTGAATTTATAAGAAGTGGATCTATATTTTAGTGAAAATAGTTTCTGGGCTTGGAAATCGATCAGAAAAAAGGAAAACATCTTTTTAGGGGTCTATAGAGAACCACTAAGGGTCCCCCTAGAGGTGAGATAGTTTTTTATTCTTTCCTAAAAATTCTTGATTAGATTATGCTGTTTTGTGGTGGGTTTTTTGGCCCATTAATCTGCTTTGGTCATACAGACCTGACAAGCCTGACAGTGAGAAATAAGAAATGTTATAAGGGTAGTAATACAACTGTGTGTGTGTGTGTGTGTGTGTGTGTGTGTGTGTGTGTGTGTGTGTGTGTGTGTGTGTGTGTGTACCTTCTGTGGAAGCAATTCAGGTCCTATGAGGCTCCTCCAACCTATCATTCTGCATTTGTCTTCTCTGCCAGGGAAGACATGTCTGCCCCCACCACATCCACACATCCATACACCACTGCCTCAGCTCTTTCCCCATGCCTGTGTATGTCTGTGTCTCTCCACTTCTCAAGCTCCCCAGCCTATCTCCTTTAATTACTGCTTATGGCTCCCTACACCCCCCTTCCTTTCCTCCTCCTCCCCAAATCCCCACCTTCCCTAGCTGCATCCAGCCACTCTGCTTCTTTGTGCCTGTCGCCTCTATTGATGCTGTTTTTCCTCCAGCTTCTGAGCTGGGATCAGTCTGCTCTTCCTGGTTTGGGACTCAGAGGAAAAAAGAGCCAGGCTGATCTCAGACCAGTATTTACAGTTGCTGTCACAACCTGTGCAGCCTTTGCAGAATAAAACTGAGAGTGACTGAGATCAGCGAAAGCACCAGACACACTTGCAGGCTTCTCCAAATGGCAGGCTTTGATGCTGGGGCTGTGAAAGAGCCTTGAGAGGGGTGTGATTGCTCTGTGTGTGTTAGTGTGTGTATAATTGTGTAGTGTGGTGTCTATCGATCGATCTGTTTTCCAGGCTGTGACAAGAAGGCTGTGCGTTGAACACAACACACATAAAAAAGCCCATGTATGTACAATCTTTGAGAGAATTTGTTTATAAGAACCTTTCCTTTTCCAGACAGTAGTTATAGGTTTATAAGTAGTCAACCCTGTTATTTACATCAATGTGTGGCTTTTTGAACTGGGACGATGACGTAGAATACCCTTCACAAGTGTCCTCGGTGTCAGGTGTTTTTGTTTTTTTGAAGCCAGTCTACCTTCCTTTAATTAGCCTCTCTATTTTATGCTGGCCACTGTGACATTTCCTTGCTGCTAATTCACTGATTAAGCCTATTAATGTGAATACAGAGGCATTTCTAAGACAGCTGCCAATATGTACAGTACATGGAAGACAGGCAGTCCAGTTGCTCAGTTCATCTGTTTACTCAAACAGAACAGATATAGAGGAGAGATGGAGCAAAATAAATAAAACTGTTTGTCTCCCAAACTGCCTTGTTTAGCTCCTGGCTGTCTCATGCTAAATCTGTGTGTGACCACTTCAGTGTTTCAGTGCAAACGCATGATGGTCTGTTCTTTTTGGATTGTACACAAGTCTATTAATTGTTGCCAATGTTGCCAAAACCTGTTTTTGTTGCAGTTTGAGTTTCTGATTCAGATTTCAATAACAAAAAATCTGATTCTGAATATGATTATTGTATGATTATATAGCCCTGATAAAAAAATTGCTCATTCTAATACAATACAAAATAATATTTCAGTCTGTACTAATTCTTCTGTTGATAGTTTCTGATTTAAAATGATCCGATTTAGAATGATTCTGATTCTTTAAATCATACAAAAATTAGTTCTAATCCTAATTTTCTCTCTGATTCACTGTATGATTCCTATTGTCATTTTGATTCCTAGTGGTTAACTGTGTTCTCCACACTGGAGAGAATCTAGTCCATCCAGATCACAGCTCACAAGAGCAGACGTCTGCCTCTAGGATGAGACAGAATATTACGCATTATCAGTAAACATACATTGAATTGCCAAGATGAATGTACACTATATGGCCAAAAGCTTTCAGACACCTGATCATCACGCCCTTATTTGGGAATTCCTCAAACTGTTTCAAACAGAAGTGCACACAATTGACTAGAATGTCTCTGTATGTGGTAGCAATAAGAATTTACCTTTACTGGAACTAAGGTGCCTAAACCTCTACCAGCATCACAATGATGTTAACCTTGAAGACTGAACACTTTTCAAATGAGCTGGAATCCTTACCAGGCTTCCTTGTCCCACTTCAATAATGCTCATGTGGTTCAATGAGTAAATCCCCTCAGCCATGTCCAAAATCTAGTGGAAAGCATTCCCAAGAGAGTGGAGGTTATTATAACAGCAAAGAGGGATTAAATTTATAATGGCATTCTCAAAACACACATATGGGTGTGATTACCTACTGCGTTTGGCCAGATTGTGTGTATAGTGTGCTATTTACATATTCCATACAGCTGATAAACATTAAGGCGTTTCAGAATCTGAGTATGAATCGGACACTGATTTATTTGTATTCTAATTCCAGTACCACTTTATCAGAGCCAGTACCACACCATTAACAGGTTGTTTTTCAGTTTCTAACCTTAAGAAGCCATCACTGACAAAGAAACAGCACTGATTTACATTTACCATAAAGTGTTGAATGTAGGCTTTATATTTATTGTGTTTAATTGTCCTGGATTTAAAAGTATTCACTTTCATTGATTATATAGATACACGTACATGCTGCATGTTCTGTGTCCTTGCCCAGATCTTTAAGGTTACTGTCCTGTGTATAAAGTGATTCCGAATCTGATTCTGACTCTGATTCGAATTCAGCAGGCACTGCTGTGTGTTCTGCAGACGGAACTGTCCACTCCTTTTGGGATTTCAGCACCAGGAGCTGTCCATTAGCTGATCCTAACTCCACACACACACACACACACACACACACACACACACTAGGGGATGTTTGCTTCTAGGATTGCTTTGGATTAAAGCAAAATTATCTATAAAAATAAACTTCTACTAATCTATAAAAAACATTAACATATTCTAATGTTATATAATCTGTATATAATCTCAAATTAAATCTAAGTAGAAAAAAATTCTGACAATATGTAATCAGAGAAGACTCTGTCTCTGTATAGTATGTACTTATATAATATCAAAATCTATGGTGATGAATTAAGAAAAGAATTCTTTACCACCAGCACCACCACCCCCCTCTCTCACGTGCTGTGGTCTAAAAAAACTCTACAGTCCTGACTGAATACAGCAGAGAGAGAGAGAGAGAGAGCACGAGAGAGATGAAGAAAGTGTTAGATGTTTTCAACCTGCCCTCAATTCCCTCACAGGTTGCCTGGTGGAGAAGAGAAGAGGTAGGCTAGGTCTGGCTCGGCATGCTCCATCCGTCCTCCACAATTTCACTGCTGCTGCCTCTGCTGCTGCTGCAGTGTAGCATCGCTTCTTGAGGCTTCAGTCGAGCTCACGCTTTCTTCCTACTGCCTCGTACATTCTGCATCCAGCTCCCTCCCCTCCATCTCTCGCTCCCCTCCTTCCTGTCTGTCTGTCTCTTTCTCGCTCTTCCTCCCACCCTCTCTCTCTCTCTCTCTCTCTCTCTCTCTCTCTCTCTCTCTCCTCTAGAGCGGCTGCAGCTCCCCCGCTCCTCCACTCCCTCTCCCTCCATCTCTCCAAGTGCTGGCGGAATACACTGAGCTCAAACAAAGAAAGATTGATAGAACAAGGGAAGAGAGGAGCTTAAGAGCAAACAATAAGGGAGGATAGATAGAGAGAGAGAAAAAGTGTGTGTGTGTGAGAGAGAGAGAAAGAGAGACACAATCGCAGCATTTCAGGCTACAGGAGAGAGGAGGCAGACTGAGAGAGTGTGTGAGAGAGTCGCCATTTCAGTAGGTTTCGTTTTGTTCACTTCTTCTCTTGTTTGGATTGAACGTTCTTATGATCCAATCAAAATTACTGAGTGCGTATATGTGTCTAGATGTTTTGGTGAATGCTTGTATATGTGTGTGTGTGTAAATGTCTCTTGATGTATGCATATCTGTGTGTGAGCAAGGGAATGGTTAGATTCATGTAGAAATCACTTGTGCATTTAAGCACACTGAGCTGCAGACTACTTATCTAACAAAGTGATCACGACCGATTCAGCGCATTTGTAAGACTGATGCTAGCTTGTTGACATCATGCTTGATTTGAAAGTCGACTTTTTTTTTTCCAGTGTCAGCATCTTTTCAGCCTGACAGAAGAAATTTATGAAAACTAACATTGCATTTATCTTGATCATGCACTCATTCACAGGGTTGCTTCATGACTCATAGCAGAGTGACAGAGGTAACTTTTTATTCTGAAGATATATCTGAAAAGTATCTGAAAGTGTTTGGAAGAAATTTGAACTTGAGCAAGTTGCAGCTACATTTTGCTGGACAAACTTTCACTTGCCTGAGGTTGGGCGTATGTAAAGGAAGCCTTACGGTATGTGAAATACAGATTACAGATGCTGCGTATTTATTGTTCTTGTATGAATGTTTTACATGTATGCTTTTTTAGGTGTTTGGAAAAGATCTTTATTCATAAACAGCAACAATTTTTCAACTTACATCTTAGGTAATTTGTACAATTTAATTATTGCATTGCAGGTCACAGAATTCCTTTTTGTGTGCAGTAGTAAATATGTGTTATTAAATATTAACTTGTAAATGCATTAAATCAGTTGTTTATATGTGGCTGTTGAACTGAGAAAACTTCTTGCCATTTGTGTGATTCTGCTGAGCTGAATTTTAAGAGTCTGTTATTGTATCAGTGCTATGCGACTCCTGCAGACCTCCAGACTTAAAAATGAACAGGTTTGCTACTCAGAATAACAAAAACATGTTTAGATAGTTTATCACTTCTGATTTTTTCTGTCTCTTTTTATTTATTAAATTGTTTTTACCCAGATTTATTTTTTGCAACACTGTCCCTTCCTGAAATTTAAAGTGAAGGACAAAGTTAATATCTAAAGGTCCCTTGCTTATTATTCATTTGCAAAGTATATTAATTTTTTAATACTAGTAGGAGACGCTCGTTATTTATGTATGCGGAATACACACACGCACACACACACACACACACACACACACACACACACACACACACACACACACACACATACATACATATACATATATATATATTATAGAATCAAATCCTTATTTTAGTGTTTGGAATTGATCTCTTTTTTTTGTATCTTTTATAACGTGAGGTCAGTTACACATTCTTAATGCTTTTTTATTGAGGCTTAATGGTCCAGCATAATGCTGGTTTCGAAATTTCTTGCTAGACTCTGAAACTTTTGAGAGTTTGTATGTATACACACACACACACACACACACACACACACACACATGTGTATAAATATATATATATATATATTTCTCAGTTCATATATGTATATGTATATAGTATAAATATATATGTGAATTTCAAGGTAGTTGCTTGAAAATAAGACTAATTATGGATTTGTTTGAGCCCATCTGAATTATCTGTCTGTGAGCTGTATGACCCCAGAGGGTTTTCCTGCCTCAGTGAGCCAGACTCAGTGAGTCATTAATAAGATAGCTGGCTGAGAGGGGGAGAGAGAGAGAGAGAGAGAGAGAGAGAGAGAGAGAGAGAGAGAGAGAGAGAGAGAGAGAGAGAGAGACGCCCTGCCTGTTTCACAATGTTTCAAGCTTAATGAACACCCCCACCCCAATATTCACACACACACACACACACACACACACACACACACACACACACACACACACACACACACACACACACACACACACACACAAGCAGAGTCTGAGCTGTGGCTGTGGTGGTAAAAATAACCTATTTGGTGAATGCAGCTTGGAGAGGAGCCGTATCAAGTGTTTATGGTCGTGTAACATACATGCGTGACATAATTATCTCATTGATTTTCTGACCTGTTGTCTCCAATCATGGTCCGAGGAAATTCCTCATACCTTATGATTTTGTTGGTATTTGCTGTGGGTGTACAGAGCTACAGCAGTCCCACTTAGTGATATGAGTGACACACTAGCTGCAGTGTTTCCACAGCTATTTAGTTCTGCATAAACACACACACTGAGAGAGAAAGAGAGAGAAAGAGAGAGAGAGAGAGAGAGAGAGAGAGAGAGAGAGAGAGAGAGAGAGAGAGAGAGAGAGAAAGCTGCCTTTGGCTCCCGATCTACAATATTATACCAATTCATTAGAACTACTCTGAAAGCTCAGAAAAAAGCCATACTGCTGTATTTTAACTCTATACATATGTTTGTGTGTGTGTGTGTGTGTGTGTGTGTGTGTGTAGGTGTGTGTACGTGTGTTTGCACGTGTGTATATGTGGGGTTTTATGGCGGTTTTATGCTATTTAGCATTACAGCATTTGCTTTCTTTGCATCCTCAGACAAATGCACAATGTCTTTGCCAGTCCTTGACTGTGATTGCAGCTTTGCACAGGTCAAAGTCTGTGCTCTGAATGAACCTCATGCATAATATAAGCATGTCATGAATCAAAGAACAATAAGAAAATTTTTTACTGAATTGACGAGGGTCAGAAAGAGACTCTTACTGTACCTCCTTTTCATCCTGTCACTTTTTCCAAGCTAGTAAAATCGCAATTGTATGAGAGCATTAAAACCTGCCATCGAACCTACATTTATAATGACAATCAAATTAGTGCAGCACATCTGACCAGAATGGAATAAGATATGTGCTCTCTACTCAGATATTTGCTAAAAGCTGTAGAGAGAGGAATAGAATTACCATATGGTGGACCAGTGGAAGTTATTCTCGAAGGACACAAAAAGAAACGAATGTAGAGCTAGATAGAATATAGATTTGTATATAGTAGTTTCTCTAAGTTGAAAGCAGATTCGTTGTCATGTATGAAGAATGCATAGATGATAACATGCTCTACAAAGTTATAATGTAGAATAGACAGAGACGATGCTGTTTATATTCCAGAAATGCACCGTAAACCGCACCATTCAGCCTCAGTGAAGATGTACAGCATTATCCAGGCCTCTGCGATGACAGTCGAGCTGTGCAACATTACTAAATCAGTAGTCGCTAAAACCTTGTTTTGGATATTAGACCCTATGTCAGGTAAAAAATAACACACAAACGTCTGGACTGTTACACTAAAATAATCCATGCCGGATGTGATGTAATTATATTTGCTCAACAGCACATTAAGAATTAATTAGTTATTAAGAAATCAGAAAGTGCAAACACATCTGTCCTGAATTCTCTTACATAATGGAAACTTACAGACTGTTACAAAGCGCTGACACCTGAGACTCTGTCTGCAAAAGTTACATAAACATCTAACGGTGCTTCAGGAAAACGACAATTCTACAATTTTTACATTTTGTTTTGAATCCGTTATATTTCCATCATTTGGAGCTTCTGCCATTCGAGTCCCTGTCAGTGAGTTATTACGATACATAACATTAGAGCTTAATCCGTTACAGAAAATGAATTCACTGCTTCTGAACCAAGAACTCAACAGCACTGTGGTGTAACTTCTTAAAATAAATACAGTATATTCTTACTTATCTGTAGCTGTAGTGAACCTGAGAACAATGTCATTTCACTTAAGATATTAAATTAGTATTTATCTCTTAACAAGCTGGAGGCGACGGTGGCAAAGAAAAGCTCCCTGAGATGATATGAGAGGGAAACTTTTAGATGAACCAGGCCCAGAAGGAAACCTCATTCTCAATTGGGTGACACTGGACAAGAAATAATGTAACTGTAAATAATGTCCTTTCTAATAGAAACAGAAGACATGCAGTCATATAAAAAATTAATGAACTTTCTCTTCACTTAGTTCTTACACTTTTCCTGTTTAGCTACTAGTTGAATCTTTATTTATCTTGCTAGCTGTGATGTTGTGTACCATGTTACACCAAGTACATAAAAAACTTCCACATGAACTGCTCACTCATGTTGCACCACTTCAGAAATCCAAACCGCAACGCCATATTCTCTCTCAGTATAGCTGCGTTCATGGAGATTAAGCTTGCATGTAATTATGGTGTAATTTTCTGATGGAAATGTGGATGTGGTATTTTCACTATTATCCTGCATTTACATTGTTTGTATAAAACTTAAATCGTTAGCCTCAGTCACTAGCTACTGAATGCTCAGTGTCAATAAATCCTAGTTTCCTAGCAACAGTACTTTCATGACTTTAACCACTTGAAAGTGCTCGGTCTTTGCCGTCCAGCACAAATTCACACGTTCCATTTAAACACAACATTTACTACAAGTAACGCTTGATGTCTGCACTGCATGTAATTCAGCCTCCCAGAATTCATCTATCTTGCTTTTTTCATCTATATGTTTTTTCTTTTTTACTGCAGTCTGATAGAACAAACAATCAGAGGAACAATACTGGAAGATTAGAAGCAAGAAAAAAAAGCAATAGCATAGCACTTCTCTTGCATATGGACCCCTGCAAGTTCACTTTCAATTCACATCACTGTAACTGAATCCATAGTGGAGCTCTGGTTGTTCCAGCACACACGTACAGTGCATTGCCATGCAGCACACACCTCTCCCTCTCACTAACGATCCTATCTGAGCAGGCGGCGCGTGTGCAGTAAGCCAGACAGAGATTGCAGTAGGTGCATTAAAAGCAAACTTCTCATTCACGGCCATCTGATGATGTGGATGATGATTCAGACGGATCTCAGAGAGGCTTTCTGTACCTGAGTCTAGGTAGCGTGATGAGGCCACTATCCTGCTAGTGAAGCTGAAAAAAGGTGGGAGGCAGGGTAGTGGGTCGGGGGAGTTGTTGGGGGGGCAGAGGGAAAGCTGTCATCATCACCCTGCTCTTTGAAGGCAAAAAAGGACTCTGTGTGTGGGTTTTGCGAGACGGGGCATTTTTCCTAATTACTCATCTCAGGTGATTATATGAGTCCTGTCTGGTTTCTCTCACCTCTCTATGCTCCTCCAAAGAAAAAAGGACATAGAGTACATTAGGATGCCTAAATTGGGACAAGTGGCTACTTTGCAATTACAGACAGGCAGACAGTTTGCAGGGTTTTTGTAGTGATGGACTGGCAGAAGAAAGGGGTAGTGGAACAGTATTTTAAAAAAAATATGTATTGCATCCCAGAGCTAGCTAACATCGTTCATTTTATGTGATTTTTTGTATGAGCTATGTACTGCACCATTATTTGGTTGCAGAAACGATATAGGTTACATAATAATAATAATAATAATAATAATAATAATAATAATTCATCCGATTTACAATGTTGATGTAACGTGAGAAGTCAGAGAGCTCAGTTACATCATTTTTCATCTCGAGTCATGAATGTCTCCATCTTCTTTTATTAGCAGCTAATTATCCAGCTAACTGTGATGAGTGACGTCTAGATTCCTTTTCAAAACCGTGAACTATACAGTCGGTGTTATCCACTTGTTAAATCAATATGTCTCTATGCTGAATGAGCTTAAATAAAAGCCAGCAGATACAGTGTAACTCATTTAAAGTAAAAGAATTAAGAAGTAAGAAGTGCTGCTTTGTATACTGCTGAATTTGTATGCAGCTACATTGAACAGACTTCACATGAAAAACCTGCAGTTAGAGAGAAGGAATTCTTTGCTTTGGCTTAGTCTTACGAGTTATGATCTTTAGTCGAACACAGTGTATGGGAATAATTTTTTTCATTCGCATTGAAAATTGTTTAAATTTATGTTCACAGATATTTAGCTAAATGTGACCTTTCTGCTTTTGTGTAACTCTATAAGATAGAACATAACAACAGCTTAAAAGCTAATAGTTCAGTGTATAGCAAGTAGACAATAAAATGGCATTTGACTCAGTAACGATAAAAAGAATAACTTGATAAAAGTGCCTGTTGTAATATGATTTCAAGGACGCATCTGGTACGATTGTTTTTAATCTATTAGAAAAAAACACATAGATTTATATCGGATTAGAAACCGGGAAACGTGCAGTGGAATTCATTCTGAGAGCCCTGATGTTATGAAAAGTAGTTCATGTGTAGAAACTGTAACTGTTTTTTTTTTGTTTTTTATTTGTTTTAATGTAATTCAATCATCTTCAGTAAGTGGTGGGACATGGGACATGGTGGGATATGGTGGGACATGGGACATGGTGGGACATGAGACATGGTGGGACATGGGACATGGGACATGGTGGGACATGGGAACTCTGCGGTTGAGGCAGAAACACACCCTGAACAGGACACCAAACTTACACAGCACTGCATAATGTTCAATCGACGTTTAGAACATTTCTCCAGTAATCCTAATTCAGAATAAAGGATTTAGTTCAGGCTAAATCAAGCTTCTTCTGCTTCCATGACGTGTGCAGGAAACCTCTGCTGTTACGCAATCACTGTGTTTAACAGGGCATCGGTGAAGATTTGATAAAGAACCACATTGAATCTATTCTGTCATAAAAGCTGGCTAGGTTGACATATTGTAAGCACAGCTCACATGCAGACACACACAGACACACACACGCAGATATGCAGATTAATGAACGATCAGTCTGTAAATCAAGGAGCTGGCTGCAGGGATCTTTTCCAGACGTTGTTTGGGAGAGTCGGACAAGCAAGCAAACAGAATGAGTCACGAAGTGGGAGAGTGGTTATTTTTACCACACACACATACACACACGCACACACATACAAACAAACAAAAAAAGCCACGATTCACCCAGGCCACTGTGCAACTGGCTAACCAGAGACAGATTTGTATTGGGCGATATGAGGCAACACCTCCATTAGAGTCCAGTGCGGTCCCTCAAGCATGATGACTCAGCAAAAACACAGTGCTAATTATTCATTAAAGCCAAATGTCTCCACAGAACACGGCAGCACAAGCCTCCAAACACACGCTGGAACATATTCCCCCATAGCACAAGTAGGTACGGTGCTGAAAATGGCATTTTAACAAGATGAGTAATTTTGGTTATTCTTACGTAAATGGGAGAAGTCGAATAAAAATGGCAAATTATTGCGTATAATTATGCGAAGGCCTCTAGCCTTTTCTCTGAGCATGAGCAGCGCGAGCGAGAGAGAGAGAACTAGATAGATAGATATATAGGTAGGGAGAGACAAAGAGAGACAGAGAAAGAGAGACAGAGTGAGAGAGATCCTGTCTTAGCTGGTGGTAATTAAAGCATGTTCTTCTCCGTGGGATGCAGTAGAGGTCTAGCTGATTGCTCCATGCCATTGCCATCTCTAAACGCGCTGTGAATAAGACATAGAGAGAGAGAGAGAGAGAGAGAGAGAGAGAGAGAGAGAGAGAGAGATAGAGAGAGAGAGAGAGAGCGCAGGGAGCAGCACGCTGATTAAAATCATATTTCCTCTAAGTCTTGGCCCAATCTGCCCTGATTTGCCTTGCTGATTAGCACTCACTCACGGCAAACCAGGAGATCCAATCAACAGCCGGAAACCGGTCACCACTGTACATTACAGCGAACACATTTATGCAAACAAATTATTTAGTATGTTTTTAATGTCCAACAAACTACTACAATGGCCTAAAAACATCTCCACACCCTTCCGCTTTTAATTAAACCTGTCGGATCGTGTGAATATACATAACATTCAATGTAAAAACATCCCTTCATACACTCAGGAGAGATTGAGTAGTAACCGAATGCATATAAAAAGTGCTTATAAAAAAGCTTTTACTTGTGACTTTACTTTCTGGTTCTCTATATTGTCAGTGATTTATTAAATAGTAGACAAATCTGGAAAAAAAAATACAACATAATCAACTCTAACAGTTATAAGGAGAGGGATTTTATTATCAAATTCAGATACTAGTCTTTGTCATATACTCAGAGATTTATTAAACATTAGCTCAGCCTGTCTAAATACAGCTAGCTTCAGGTTTTGCGGCAAAATGTCCGCAGCTACAGTTTCATGGCTTCTGCTGCCTGAGATGGTGCTAAATATTGTTTATTAGATGTTACCAAAGAGTTACAAAGCTATATCTTTTTTTTTTTTTTTTTTTACAAGATTTCTTTGTTGACATTCGAAAGTATTTTCTTTGTAAGTAACTAAGTATGGTTGAATGTGATAACGATGAGTTTTATTTTTTAGAAATTTTAGTAGATTTTATTCATATTCATCTTTTTTACCTGAACATATGCTTGTTATATAATCTTTAGTATTTTAAGTCTTTAAAATCTAGATACATATTTGTAAGTGATATAAACAGACCACAAATGGACCTCAATTGTGGAATCACCCAAATGATCTCACCACCAGTCAGCTAGAAATGGAAAAAACTGCGGTGCACTAATTTGTACGAGCAGAATTAACCATCCAAGCATTTTTAAATTAAGCATTTAAAAAGATTTTTGTGTTCAGGGGTGAAAAGGAGACAACAGCAGCATGTGTACACACTTTTGTACTTTTGCATTCTGTTCGAAATAGAGAAAATAACTGCCTGATCAAGGTGTACACAGCAAGTCAATCTTTTACAGACACACACGCACACACAGACCTGTGGAGAGAAGGCTTGGTGAAGCCCTCAGGCTGCTATGGTGCAGCGAATGTGCTGTAATTGGCAGGTGTGGTGTGAAAGAAGGCAAACAGACAGTGCTGCACTGTGGCCTGCACTGTGAATACGATATGAGAATCAGGGTGATATTTTCACCCGTCACCTGACATTTCGTGGTCTTTTCTCAAGTTAATTTTGAGTGTTAAATGTAAGTGTTTCATTAATAAAAAAATCTCACTGTTGTAGATATTGGTGTATGTGCATCATTGGCACATAATAAGCACAGATTCAGGATATGAAGGAGACAAGAAATCAGCTGCTCTTTTACATTGATTCTGTTTCTTACATGTCCATGGCTAGCGAGAAATTAAACTCACATGCCTGTTTTAAAAAAAAATAAAAAAAGGCCAATGCCTATTTCTCCCAAAAACATTCATTTATGTTTAGTCTGCTTAATCGTGTGTTGAAAGGGTCGGTCATGGCCTGGTGTTACCCAACAGCAGGGATCAGTGGGCCAAAAGCTTTTCTTTGTCCATGAAATGACGTTCCTCTCCCTCCCTTGGAGGACATAGTGTCTCAGGGAGGTTTTGCCTCTTCTGTCTTTGTCAGAGAAGACTTCTAGCACCTCGGTTGCCATTGACAACGTGTTGGTCAGATCTCCTGCCGTTGCCAGGCATCATTAAGACTTGCTGGCATGAGCTTCTCTGTCTCCATGAGTAGGCCTTGTACATGGAAACGGCAATTAAAGATCCTCTCAGCCTGATGGAGGAAAATGATGCCCTGATATGAGGGGGTCGAAGGGAGAGGAAGGGAATAGAAGGAAATGGGAAGGAGGTGGTGAGAATATGACTTTGTTTCTAGGTCTATTTTGGGTGGATGAAGTGGTTGTGTGCTTAATGGAGGGTGACTTATTCATGCTGAGGATGAAGACATCATCATGGATAATGTTTATGTTCATAATGTTCATGGGAAGGCAAACAGATACGTTATTTAAATCAGATTATACGACTGTTGGCTTCTCTGATGGTATTTGACACTGAACTACCTCAAAGCATTGCATTATATTATATTATATTATATAATATATATATTTTTTTGAGTTTCTACCACTCGAAACTGGGTTCTGGGCAACAACCAAAAATTTAGATAACATTATTCTCAATATGCTAATCTATGCCTAATTTTAAACAGTGCTGTTTTTTATGCTCTCTTCTCTTCCGAAGTCTCAGGGTAAAGTCACCGGAGCCTGTGTTTTTGTTGCAAGCTGCTGTTACATGGGCAGTCGTGCAGCTTATGGTGAAGAGCTCTGGTGTTTGTGCTCAGAGAGCAGATGAAAGCGAGAAAACACCATTAGCCTCAACTCACAGCTCTCAAGGCTGATTGGAATTCTTCCTGATGATTCCACGAGCATCTCTGAATTACTGCAGGCACCAACACACAAACACATCCATTCTGCAGTCACCCAGAGTGAGTCAGGCTATTTGACGCAGGCAGTGATAAAGCCTGAAGTCCTTGTCAAGCTTCTAATTGAGCCATGTTCCAGACATCAGTCGCCACCAATCAGATGCTGTCTTTTTTATTTGTTTGTTCGTTCTGATGTGCTAAGCAAACTAAATCCCTGACTTTATAAGAAAGCTTATGTTTATCCTTCTGACGTGAGAAAAATAAAATATCTCATGACACATGACTGATATTTAAGGACACTAGACAAGGAATAACCATCAAAGTAAATCAAATGAGTCACATTACATGTGCTAACTGGTTTGAGGAACACACGTGAGTGGAGGTTTCATACAGACCAGGAGAGATGTCTTAATAAATAAAAATGTTCTACCTTATGGAAGTTATCTATGGTCACAAGCCCAACCAGTTGGTTACCGCTTTCTCCCGGATGAAGTGGTCTTTGTTTTCCCTAGAACCCTACAAAAGCCGGCCAACTTCCAGAAACTGCAGCAACAACAAAAAAAACATGGTGTTTGTCATAAAATGAAGCAAATAATCCTCTGGAATATGTGAAAAGAAAGTGGAAGCATAATCCCTATTACTACTAATAAACTCCTTATTCACTATGTCCTTAACCAAAAAATCCTTAACTCTTTAAAAAACCCCTTTTTTCCCACTGTCGGCTTGCATAAATTATTTTTACTTTTTGGATTCATCAAAAGTCGAAAAATTTTACATAAGCCAACTTTCTGTAATACTTGTAAGAATTCGTACAGTCTGTGGCAGAACTAAAAGGTGACAAAAATGATATTCCTGGTAAAAAGGATTTGTGTCAAAAGCTCTGACGCAGATATTTGTCATAAAGTTCATGATGACTGATAAAACAGTACAATTTCCTGCATTTATAATCAATTTATATGAATAGTTACGAATAATAAGCTTGATATTAAGGGCGCAGATAGATCTCTTTATACGCTTCCATTAGTATGAAATCACCTGAACTCTAATCAAAATTCTTATGAATTTTACATGAGTAAATTTTACAAAGGGGACATGTGTGTTTTTGTGTATCATTCCTTATGAAAGCCCTAAACACTTATTATCAGTATTTGTCTTAAAGTCAGTCTGACGCATGACGGGAATCAGACGTCTGGTGAAACAAGACGTGTTCTGCAACAAGGCTGCAGGTGCACTAGCCACTCATGGCGAGACTGTCTTTTGAGACGGCAGGCATAGAGGTTTAAAAGTGCAGTCCCTGTCTCGACCAGCCACCAAATAATAAGCGAGAGAGAGAGAAAGAAAGACAGGAAATGTGCAAGAGGGAAGAGCAGAAAGTCGGCAGAGCCTGCTTTGGGACTGTGGCCCACTTTATGCAGGGGAGCACTGTATCATATTATATGAGACAGATGGGAGCTTGGCAAGAATACTAAGCAGTGTTTTCCCCATTTATGGCCAGACTGAGTTCGCCAACAGTGGCTGGGGTACAACTTCAGGCTCAAATGCATCGATCCAACCTGCTGAAGAAATGACGAGTGCTTTCTACATCATGCAACGTCCTAATATGAGAGAACATGGGCCGAGCGCGTATGTGGTAGGAGGTGCCGTGATATTCACAAAAGGACTGTGCTTCAATACAAAAAAATTTGAGTTTTTTGTTGTTATTGCTGCTTTCAGGACATGTCTCCTGACCTTGCAGAAGACACACACACACACACAAATAGATACAGACATAAGACACATTCACCCAGCAGTTATTGTGGTAACTTGATTTGTGTGTACTGTGGTGGTGTGTACTGCTGGCTATAGATCTATGCTTTATCCTGTAAACAAATTTCATGTAAGAAAAACAAACTGACATTTATGCTGAAAAAGTCTTATTCACAGTAGTATATGTTTATTACTTTTTTCCTCTTTTATTTTTTAACCAGAAAATGAATTTTGAAGAAGATCACTATCACTGAACACAATATAAGGGACATTTCAGCCAAGCCGCAGGATCACCAGAGGAGAGCTCCAGACACCGCTACCCCACCCTCACTCCTAATCTCAGGTAGCACTGCCTGAAATGTTCCACTGTGTGCTTGAATGGCTTAGGCAAGTCAAAATAGCAGAGTTAGAGTTAGAGTTGAGAAGTTCTCCTTCATCCAGAGCCTCATAATGACAGCTCCAATGAGAAATAGTGAGAAGAAACAATGAGAGCATGATCCAGTCTGGATTGCTGTATGCTCACGCTCGCTCTGTTCTGCAGATGGAGGTGGATGCAGCCGAGAAGCGCCATCGAACACGTTCCAAAGGTGTGAGAGGTATAATGCTGCATCTGAACTCACTCACTCTCTTAGTCTCACTCACACACTCACTCACTCACTTTGACTCACTCACTTACTCACTCACTCTGACTCACTTATTCACTCACTCACTCACTCACTCACACACTCTCATGCACTCAGTCACTCACTGTGACTCAATCACTCACTCACTCTGACTCACTCTCACTCACTCTGATTCACTTATTCACTCACTCAATCACTCACTCACTCACACACTCACACTCTCATGCACTCAGTCACTCACTGTGACTCAGTCACTCACTCTGACTCACTTATTCACTCACTCACTCACTCACTCTGACTCACTCTGACTCACTCACTCTGACTCACTTATTCACTCACTCAATCACTCACTCACTCACACACTCACACTCTCATGCACTCAGTCACTCACTGTGACTCAGTCACTCACTCTGACTCACTTATTCACTCACTCACTCACTCACTCTGACTCACTCTGACTCACTCACTCTGACTCACTTATTCACTCACTCACTCACTCACTCACTCACTCTGACTCACTCTGACTCACTCACTCACTCACTCTGACTCACTTATTTAGTCACTCATTCAGACACTCACACTCTCACTCAGTCACTCACTGTGACTCACTCATTCACTCTGACTCACTTATTCACTCACTCACTCACTCTCACTCACTCACTCACTCACACTCTCACTCACGCAGTCACTCACTGTGACTCACTCACTCACTCTGACTCACTTATTCACTCACTCACTCACTCACTCTCACTCACTCACTCACTCACACTCTCACTCACGCAGTCACTCACTGTGACTCACTCACTCACTCTGACTTACTCATTCACTCATTCAATCACTCATTCACTCACAATCACTGACTCCCACTCACTCTAATCTAGTACAATAGACTACTTCTTTGTAATTTATATTTGGCCTTTTATGGCGATAACATTACATTCCACAGCGCTGTAGCTATACCACTGACACTGATATGATTGGACAAGTTAATATTACTATGATGGTGATATTGATGTTTGTTCCCTCTAATTGGCTTTTCTTTTCTCTTTTAGTTGCCGTGGAGACTGCAGCACAGGAGCTGTTCAGGTTAGTCTGGATGCAATGAAAGGTGCATTAAAAACACAGGAACCTTCAAACCACCAACGTATTGCCAATGAATCGGCCGCTGAATATCCAAAGCGGACCTTGTATTACACAGCCTCAGCAAAAATACAGACAGCTGTGTACTTTTGATACAGTTCGATATGATTCATTTCATATGACAAGTACCATAAGTGCAGTTTTATAAATAAACCTTTTATAAATAAATGTTTACAGTGTTTCGTAAGAGCATATGATTCTCCCAGTTAGTATTCTTAAATATCCCTGAACTCTTAATGAAAACAGGCAGAATAACAAGAATGAATGGATTGGTTTTCCTCAAGGGTGGGAAAGAGATTTTATCAGGCTTGCGCTCCCCTCACTTCTGAAGCTATAGTGCCACTCTTGGCACACTTTACAAGCCTTTTGTAATGGCAGCATCTCCATCATTAAGAAGTATTTAACACCCATGGACCTGTAAAAGGAGCTGTAAAAAAGGTTTATTTTTATATTGTCTTGTTACTCTAAGATGTCTTCAATTAAAATGACACCACCAAGGACGGCATGGTATATGGTATATGATGTAAGAAGACACTGAATAGCCGTTGCCTCGTTCTCTTTGTCACATCTCTTTTATTTCTTCGCTATACAAGAGAACAAATAAATAATCCACGCTTTCTCACTAATGCCACCGACATGAGCTGCTGCCTCAGCAGACTGGTCCAGTGTAACACACGGGTCACCGGTCTGGATCCGACACAGATAATAGGCAAGGATGATTTTGGCAATGAGAGATAAAATGCTTGAAGGGTACCTTTCTTATTGATGACCTGCGCCATGCGAATGAATGTGTTGCATTCTCATGAGGCATTTAAATTTTTTTCTTATCATATGTAAGACCAAGAACTTGATCTTCAATTGGTGCATTGCCAATCAGAGACAGAGATATATTAGTTTGGCTAAAAATAGAAAGTGGAGCATTTGCTGAAGGCTCTGAAGGTGCTGCATGGTGGTGTGCTCTATGCAGTCTGTGGTGGTAGAATAAGGAGGATTAGGTTAACGGGTCTGACCGCACATTCGAGCAGGTCAAAGAATCCAAATCTGGCAGCATTTCAGTGTTGCTTTTAGTTGGCTGGTGGTCTAAATAGAGCAGCCAGAGAGTGAAGTATGAAATATGAAATATGCAGCCTAGTGAGTCACCAACCGGGAGGTCACTGACAGCTCCGTAAATTTGCAATGAAGGCTGATGTGCCTTGGCTCAAATGCTGAGTGAGTGTGTGCGTGTTTGTGTGTGTGTGTGTGTGTGTGTGTGTGTGTGTGTGAGAGAGACAGAGAGAGAGAGAGAGAGAGAGAGAGAGAGAGAGAGTGCAAGTGTGTGCCAGCATTTAAAATTAATTCCTTCCTCCTCTTGTCTACAGCTGTCCCACACCAGGGTGCGACGGGAGTGGACACGTGAGGGGCAAATACGCCAGGCACAGGAGGTAAGAGTCACAGCAGCCCAAGAAACACGGTGAAGAAAAGGTTTACAGATTTTTGGTAAAAAGGCAGATTTTTTTATTCACAGACTTTATAAGTCTCTTTGTCAACACATCGCAAAATTCATATTTTTCTATTTAAAACAGATTTTCCCCAGACTTTTGACAAACAGCTGACTCAGGAAAACTCAAAAAAAATAGGCTTTTCAGCACGAACATTTTAGATCTGATTTGCAAATTATAGAGGATGATATTTTACAGTCATATATATATATATATATATATATATATATATATATATATATATATATATATATATATATATATATGAATCTACTGGATTCGTTTGCATATTATGCCGGCTCATATTCAGTATTTATGCATTTTCATGACAGGGCAGAGATGTTCCTCAAACATTTTTCCTTATATACTTTTCTTTAACATTGAAGCTTTTTACATTATTAATTATTCTCCATGGATTTATTTATTTATTTTGTAACTTTTGAATTATTTTAAACTTAGATATCCCTTGTCACAGAAACGTAAATCTACATAAGTGAAAAATCAAGAAGATTCGAAATACCCAAGGGAGTTCACTACATTTAGACATTTTATAAATGTTTAAAAAGTGTGATGTGTTTAGTATTTAAAGAAGATGTAATTGCTGGTAAATCGCTGTTACGTAAGAAGAATAAGACACATTTGAACTGTAATCTCACTCCCTGGATTGTTTTCCTACACCAGCTCAGCCCAGAGCTTGTTATTATTTACTTATTTATCAGAAGAAATAGACTTCTTGATATTAATGCTGAGTGGATATGAAATACAAAAAAATGCAGACTAGTAAAGAACCTTCTAAGTTTTCTTAAAGTGATCTATTTTATTAATTTGTTACCTGGTTTTAAAAAAGTATAGAAGCGACTAGTTTACTAACTTTGAAAGAGAAGAATAAGAATAAGACTCATTTTACTTTCACGCCACATTTACTCCAACAAATCCTACTCTAATTAAAGTAGTGCTTGACATATCTGAACAACCGCATTTTTGTTTTTTTATCTATTTAAAGTTTTTTTTGCTTTGTTTTGTTTTGTTTTTATTTTTTGCAAATGTTACAATCAACCTTTTTTTATTTGTTTATGTTCATGGTGAATTTGAACGTTTAAAAAAATATTGGTGCCAAAATTCCAATGTAGTTTGTATTCTAGAAAAAATCCCTGTTGGAATGCGAAAGAATTTCTGTAATTATCCAGTGAAGAAATTAGAGGTGGGAATTCAGCAGTCAGTGCACACCAGCAATAATCTGGCTTATTGACTCAGCTCTTGAGCCAACGGTGTAAAGCCACCATCCAATTAGCCTGTTAGCTTGGCACATTCCTTAAAAATGCACGCTCCGTATGAAGCAACACAGTCTCGCCGCTCTGTGAAAATGGGAGCAGTAGATAAATAAAAGTGATGTTAAAGCATAAAAGCTCTGTATTGTCTGGCTCACCGCTATGCACGGATGCTCTTACGCGCCTCTTATTAGCATGTTTCAGGAACATGTGTGAGTCTGGCACCATTAATATGCTAATCAGCTTGAAGAGGGTTTTTGCAGAAAGTGTGCTGCTTGTTTCTGCATGTTTTTCTTTTTGTTACTCGCCTTTGCCAGTAGGCTTAAATAAACAGCGACTCAGACACACCGCTAGACCATGACCCACAGTGACTTTTACGTCAGCTAGGGGAGGACACGTTTAAATGTTTTCTTAGTAGGAAAAGATTTCCAGTTGAATATTGAAAGGAGTTCATTTATTGCTACATCTTGACATACAGTAAGGATGAGGAATCTTCTTAATGCTGATGCGTGCCCTAGTGTCCAGACAGGGCTTTTTAGCAGAACTGAATTATGAAGGTCCAACTGCTTTATGACTGCTCTTTTCTAACACCATGTTTAACTTGATGCTGTTTACTCCAGCGAGAAAATAAGGAGGAGAAGAAAGGTGGTGTGTGTGTGGATGGGGGGTGGGGGTGGGGGGTGAGACTGATGGCTATGATTCTGATGTCAACCTAGCAGCGGGACCCTGTGAACTGCAAGACGTAATTGCATTTCTGCAACAGACAAATGACAACTCCAGGAGACCTCTCACTCAAGAGGGGAGTGTGTGTGTGAGTGTGTGTGTTGGTGGGTGGGTGGGTGGGTTCATACCTGAATGTCTCTGATGAATTAACAGCAGTAGGAGGGAAGGGATTGATGCGCCGGTGTTGTTTCTAGAGGCCAGGCCTATACGTCAGGGGCATCACAGGGATGCCGTGGCACAGCTGTAATGAGGACACTGTATCACCTGTGAAGAGTGCACTGCATCTGCTTTGCCCTAGCCAGCCATTACAAAACCATGATGACAAAGCAATTGCTTTTTCTGGCCCTTGCTTTTCTGTATATGAGGTTAGCTCATGGCAAAGGTTCTTTCCCCTTTGGAGGAAGGCTAATGTATAATGTATTACGAACATATAATCTATAAGGCTGCATTAATCCATCTAATAGCCTTTAGAGCCAGAGGTTTTCCAGCCGGTGGTATGTGTATGCGTACACACATACCTGAGGTCTTCTGCATCTCGAATCTGCTAACAATTCCAACTACTGTAGTTCTGTGTATTTCAGGCAAACAGACAGCTACAGAGAGACTAAATCATCACAGATAGTGACTCATTATACCTGTCCAGTACACGTCATCTGCCTGTGTTACTGAATATATTGCTGTATTATTGCACTTAGCAATCCAAAGGGGACCAAACAGGGATAAGAGGTAGTGAGGGAAATTGCGAGTTGCTTTATACACTTTTTTGAGCTTGTATTCATTTCCTCCGTAGCCTATGTGGGGAAGGCGGTTCTAAAAATAGCTCAACACAAAATAGTCCAAAATCGCACCTGCCTTCAAAAACGTGATTTTTTTTTTTTACATACAGTACTTAACTCAACAGTCATTTTGTTTCTAAATAAAATAAATTAAATAAATAAATAAATAAATAAATAAATGCTCACCTCTGGCTTGCTCATTGGGGATAAATTAAAATTTAAATTAAGCAGGTTTTTGAGGACAAGCTTGATTAATAGGCTTAATATTTGTTTGATTATAATCTCCTAATCAGCGATATTAAGTCATTTTGTCTATATTAAATATATTTTCTCTTGTTAAGAGACATATTTTGTAGTGTGAGTACACACTAATTTTTAACCTATCATATGCTACAAACTAATGATTAGATGATATCATTGTGGTAACCAGATTCCACTGTAGCTTCTGAACCTGTGTAATAAATTAGCAAGATAGAAATATATAATATTTTAATAAACAAACTCTTTCTACTGTTCAGTAAATGGCTAAGAATATGATCAAATCAGATGTTAAAACCCCATGACTGTCTACCTGTAACAAATACATTCAGACTGGTGGGGAATGTGTAATGGTGTGGGGAATGTTTTTACTGAGCCGCTTAATATCAAATCGAGCCACAGCCTATTTGAGTATTGTTACTGATCATGTGTATCTCTTTATAGCCACAATTTTCCCATCGTATAATGGCTTCTTCCAGCATGATAATGTACCGAGCATGCACTATTACAAACTGTTTCCATGAACTGAGAGCTTAGTGTACTGTACATGAAGAACTGAGTCTAAAGGAATGAGCATCACTGTATTATTATTATTAGTGTTCCTAATAAAGTGTCCAGCCAGAGTTTATTATTTTACATATTCACGAGTATGTTAAAGACTCACATTCAATTTGTCTTACATGTAGAATGTTTTCTGTGGTCAAACTGTGGTTTTTAAGTATTTTTGCTAGCAATTTGTTAGTCAAGAGAAAAAGGGAGTTGCTGAGTTGCCAGTTTTATGCCCTGCTTTCGATTTCTCTTCAAACCCTCAGACTTACTGCAGCTCTTTCTATTTCTCTTAAGCACTCTTCTCAATTCATTTTAGCTCATTATCTTTGTACATCCTCACTCCTTTGTCCTTCTACAACCCTTTCATTCTACTTCCCCTTGTTTTCTTTCTCCCTCACCCCACCTCTCTCTCTCTCTCTCTCTCTCTCTCTCTCTCTCTCTCTCTCTCTCTCTGATGGATGATGACTCACATGGACCGGAGCTGGATAATTCAGAGCCTGACAGGTAGCACTCACTAAAAGGATTGTCAATGAGCCAAAAGCTGTGGCAAGGTCCGGCGAATGATAGTGTTGGGTTCCTTTCTGTCTCTTCGTTTCTTTCTTTCTTTCTTTCTTTCTTTCTTTCTTTCTTTCTTTCTTTCTTTCTTTCTTTCTCTCTCTCTCTCTCTCTCTCTCTCTCTCTCTCTCTCTCTCTCTCTCTCTCTCTCTCTCTCTCTCTCTCTCTTGCTCTTTCTCTCCTTCCACCTGCATCTCTCTTTGCTCATGTTCTTGACAGACGGAGGTATGTGCTCCACACAAACACTTTCCTCCTATGTGATGACTGCCGGTGACAGGTTTTCAGGCATCATGGATCTTTTTTTGTTTGACTTTCTTCATAGCACAGGAATTTCCAGCAGCTGATATTAATCAGTTAAAGCTTTTGAAGCATGTTTTTTTTGCAACTATAACTAAAATGAGTACCAGAAACTCAGGAACAGGGTGGACCATAAATAAATCTCTGAATGATAGACAGATATAGATATAGATATAGGCATCTAATTTACAGCATCAAGCTCTAATTTGCATCTTTGCACGTCGCAGAAGAGGAACATGCTTGTGCGGTAGTTCATTTCTAACCAGCAGCACGCCAGCAGATGGGCTCTGGACTGTGTGGGAGGCATATGCCATCCTTTTCTCCTTTCTCTTGCTCTCTCTCTCTCTCTCGCTCTCTCTTTCTATCTCTCCCTCTTTCTCTCAGCCTTGAAGATGGAGACTGTGCGGTCTGTTGGCTTTGCCGCTTGTCAAGTCACTCTAAATTGCCAGTGCTATACATGCAGAGGGCTTGTGAGGGCTTGTTTGTTATCTATGACTGGTATGTAATTTCCTCAAACTGTTTATTCAGCTGAGGTTTAGCCAGATGTCACTTTTATTTGGATGATGTTCATATTTAGTTCATACAATACACATACGAGCGTGCGTGTTTATGATCACTTGCTGTATAAATCGCAACAGCCCCCTGTTCACTTGATACCCCCGACGTCCCCATGCAGCCACCTTCCGTCTTCCCTTCATCTCTATTTTTATTGTAATCTACCTGAGGAGATAGTGAACAGATGGGCAGAAGTTTCAGGAGACTTCATTGTCGATGAAATGCTTATACACAATGTGACAATCTCCTCCTGCATGTTCCTACTCGGTTGATTGAGGCTGAGAGAAGAAGGCCGAGCCTGCGAGACAGACTGAAATGCTTAGCGCCGGCGCCTCTTTTGTTCTCTTGCTGGAACGGCTGCAGAGGATGGGAGGGATGCCTGTCAGACTTGCGATCACTGCTCTCACTCTCTCTCTCACTCTCTCTCTATCTCTCCCTCCCTTTCTCTCTCTCCCTATAGCACACTCTCTTTCTCTCACTCTGTCTATGTCTGTCTGCTCGAATGGCAAATCCCACTCCGGAGGGGGCAGATCACCATGGCGACGGTGCCTTGGCACGCATGCCTGTGGATGCTGCAGTGTGGAGACACTGAGACTATGCGCTCCTATAGCAACTCGTGCTGGGAGAGGCAGTGGCAGGCCCCCTGCACCGAACTCCCGGCTGCACGGGAGCCTGATTTGAGGATCTACGCAATGCCATTGAGACAAAAGAGACACTCCGTTTTTGAAAATGCTCGTGGCAGTCAGACCAATTAAAGTTGATGAAAAAGAAGAATTTTTACTTGCCATTGTTCTGCAATGCAATTTTTATTTTTTATAAATTTCACATCTTTGAATGGAACAAAAGAATTTTCCATGACCTTGTATGAGCTCCTTCGGATTATTTATTTATAGTAATTCTCAATTAAAAAAACGTGTTCAAATATCTATTCGGAATTTCTTATAAATGCCTTTCAACAGTCTATAGGTTATGCAGCAATACTGTGTCAGTAGCTGTAGAAATTATGGAAAAGAACAGGCTCCAGCAAATAGTCATTTTTTGACATTAGTAGAGTTCATCGGAGCATTTGTCCGCCAGGAGTTGTCTGGGGCTGAAGTCATTATTTCTCTCAGCAGCACTGAAAGGCTCACAGCCTCTCTGTCTCTCTGTCTCTCTCTCTCTCTCTCTCTCTCTCTCTCTCTCTCTCTCTCTCTCTCTCTCTGTGCATAATTACAGCAGCCACACTCAAACCCTGCCTGCACTGCTTCCTCATTCAAATGTGGTTTAATTACCTGTGGAATTTTAATTGGCGTGGCCTGCCAGTGGGAAACGCGAAGGTGTGCGAGGTCACTCCGTGCGCCTCATAAATGCTCTCCCCCACACACACGCGATCTGCTGGCTGCCTGCCCGTTAAACCCACCACCACCACCACAAGTGCTCTATGTTCTACACAAATGTTCAGCATGCACACAACTGAATAAAGGTGGAAATTTCAGCCGCTTGTTATTATACACTTTTGCCATTTCAATCCATTTATAAGGCATTTAAATGAGAAATGTCAGCGGTGGTTTGCAAGCAATCACAGGCCTCACTTTACTCAAAGGCTGTATATTATTCTTTGCCAAAGGACTCATTGAAATCAGAACTGCCCTTTTTGTGAATGATTCCTCAGCATCAGTAAGTATTTAAAAAAAACAAGACCAACTAACCAGTACAATAATGCATATTTAACCTGAATATCAGGATGTACAGCATATTTCCTTCAACAACTCATTTAAGAGGAAGAGGAAGGTTTAACACGTCATAAAAATGACGGTGTTCCAATACAAATGTGTTATTACAGTAAGAGTAAAGAGTAACTGTTGATAAGTCGTATTTTATGGCCATGTGAAGAATATATATTTTTATTATAAGATTTTAAGTTAAACTCCTTAAACCCCTTAAACAACTGGCTTATTTATCTTAAGCATCTTTATCGGCGTCTACTGTATTTTTTATTTTTATTTTTTTGGTAGCTGCAGTGAAAGTAATTAGTTCCTGTGAGTTTATGGGAGTGAAGCTATATTTTCTGAGCAGAAAAACATCAACAAGGACAAACCCTTGTTTTGTACTGTACACTCTTACGTACAGCATTTACAGGTTAGTTTATAAACGCAGACAGACGTGAGAGTAATTATTATGAACCAAGGTTTATCAAACTTTTCCCAACTCCATTTTACTGTAAACTAAATTCCATGACACAACCTGAGAGAATACTCGACCCGTTAGATTATTAGTGTGGAGCCTGTTATTATCACTGCTGTGTGGGGAGTTTTTGGGAGCGTCTCAGGAGCTCGCACCAATGATTCACTCCAATCCTCACAGATCCTGGTTTTTTTGATGCAGCACAGGTCAGAGTGAGCGGCGTCAGGAATGCTGCGCTGCAGTCAACTCATTCCCACAAGACCTGAAGTCCCTGGATCACAGCTAAGGTGCTGGTGTGGGACAGGGGCCCTGAGGTGGTGATGCAAATGTGTCACAGGCAGGAAAATAATGATTACACTAAAAATGTACATGAGGGTGATTTTGGTTGTTGGTGTTCAGTGTAATAGATCACAGTTCAGTATTGCTTTAATTCAGGGCCTGTGAGGAAAATCTTTGCAATGAAACCATTGAAGAAAACTTGGAAAACTCTCTGTTGTATGTTAGATCCCTTAAAACATTCAAAATAAAAGACTGTTTATTAATAAATCAGTAAAAGACACCTAAAACAATTACTACATAAAAGAATGTGATTTGAAATAATATAAAATTATTATTATTATTATTAGTAGTAGTAGTAGTAGTAGTAGTAGTAGTAGTGAAATAATAATAATAATTATTATTATTAGTAGTAGTATAAAAATTACTGAATGATAATTTATAATTCATAATATTATAGTATAATATTACAATATTAATATTTTATCATTTATAATTAACACAAACTAATTATTAAAAAGTAATTATTCAAATTGAAAATAATTTTATAACTGTCCAAATTATAAAAAGAATATATGTACTCATTAATAATAATAATAATAATAATAATAATAATAATAATAATAATAATAATAACTAGAATGAACATTTCCTGAAGAAAATGTGAATGGTGCTTGCATGTGGCAAGTTCCCCTCATCGGGCTGAGTGTTTTGATATATGACATGTCCATGTTGTGCTAACTTTTTGATTTCGCTTATTTTGGGGGCGGGGCTACATGTGACGTCATTAAAATACACGTGAGGAAGTTCCCCTCATTGTTGTGAGTGTTTTGATATGTCACATGTCCATGTTGTAAAACAGTTTTTGATTTTGCATATTTTGGGGGCGGGGCTGCGGCACAACCTGAAGGCCAGTCGGTACACCAATTCAAAAGTTTGTTCAGAGTATCACCCTAAAGGAGCTGGCCGAGTTTGGTGTAGATCATTCGAAAGCTTGCCAAGTTATAAACCTCCAAAGTTTATAATGGGAGTCTATGGGGAAAAAGCCCACTTTGAGACCCAGTACCGGAGGTACCGGTACTCGGATCGCTTAGAAAAGTCATAGCACACCTCTCCTCAATGAGCCAGTCGATTTGACACGTCATTCATGGGTCTAGGACAAAAGCTGCGGGACAAGTTACGCGTCAAAGTTTTGTCCGGCGCAATAGTAATAATGTTGCTTTGCAAGCACCATTAATTATTATTATTATTATTATTATTATTATTATTATTATTATTATTATTAACATCTGGCCTGAATGTTTTCTGTAATGTTTTACTTAAATATACAAAACATTTTTAAAGCTTGTTTTCCGAAATGAATTGAAAATATTAACCTAATATATAGGAAAGAAATGATTTTTTTTATTTGTATCAGTTAATAACCCAATTATTTAGATTAGTAACTGATACAAATAATCCTAATCCAATTATTCCGTATGCATCTACCCTTTATAATCACCATCGCAAAGCCCAACCACACAAGTACACTCTCTGATGCACTCTTATGTACAGTATATATAATGTAGTGCATGAATGTAGAGAGACATATAAGAGTAATTACTGTATAGTGTCTTCAGGGCTTTAGTGGGATGAGTTTTGGACCCAGCAGAAAAATTAGCCTCATTATTTAAATGTGTTCAATTATATTCCTTTTTATTCCTGACCATTCCACCTACAGGGACATTACTGATAAAGGCTGTTTTTTTAGTTGTTGAATTATTAGATTGAACGTATTTTAATTAAATATTTAAATTAGCTAATAACGATAAGATCTGAATGATAAACATAATAATTTTGATAATGTTGTGTTGTGATTACCACCGCATTAAAAAAAAACCCAGAACCATCCCCTGGTTTGCGTGATGTGCTACATGTTTGTGAATCACTTTGGGCTACAGCTCTAAATTGAAAAAGATGAACCAAAATCCTGCCGATCCAGAGTCGTAGTCGATTGCTGATTCACCACCGAGAGAGCAGAACCTTCAACTCTCTTGGCAAACCACAAACAAGTCCTCTCAGACAGAAATGGGATAATTAATTTTATGAATTCCACATTTAAGACACATAATTGTGCATGCTGTTTTGGGCCAATTAAAGTGGAATTTCTCAACAGCTAACGATAATTATGGGATTTGTGTAATTGAGGGCTGTTTGGATGACTTTAGCTTACTCCATTTTGGTTTTGCAAATGCGGCTGGACAGATTCAGGAATCTTGAGGCAAGTGAGTTTGTACTGTTGTTATGAAAGAACGCTTGCTTTTAATATCGGGCTAGATGGTGCAAAACATCTTGCGTTAAAATGAGTTCTGTTTTGTTTTATGATGACTCAATAGAAAAAAACCCTTATCCTTCCTGGTGTTTGCATGCCCGCTGCAGTGTTTATGGATGCCCTTTGGCTAAGAAGAGGAAAGGCCAAGAGAAACCGCCACAGGAGCCGGCTACCAAACGGCAACCGTTTCTAAGCATGGCAGATGGAGAACCGGTGATATACGACAACTACGAAGCTATGGAAGAGAGTGAGGAGCGAGAACAGGAAGAGTTAGATGAAGATGTGGAGGAAGAGGAGGAGGATGGAGAAGACGGAGACGACGAAGAAGAGGAGTGCTCCGAGGACAATGATGAGGCTGGCGAGGAGGAAGATGAGGAAGACGAGGAAGAGGAAGATGAAGGAGAGGTCGAAAGGGAGGAGGTAGAGCAGATGGAGGAAGAGGTGGAGGAAGATGAGGAGGTGGTGGAACAGGACGGAGATGATGAACAAGAGGAGGAGGGAGAACAGGAAGAGGAAGATGAAGATGAGCATGATGAAGAGGAGGAATATGAAGAGCATTCTCATCATCAAGGTGAGTCATTTCTGCTAGTGTATAAAACAAATCTGACGTATATATATATATACTGTATATATATTTTATTTCATTCATTTATTTTTTTACTTAGCGCTGAGATTTTTTCTTAATGCTAAAAAAGAGAGATTTTCACTCTGCTTTCCAGTGTGATTGATTTTAAATTAAACAATGTCTATGAGGTTAAACTCAGATTTAATTTGAGCGTGTTTACATCTTGGAATAACATATGCAGAGTCAGGAACTTGGCTGCTTGTTTGGTTCTTGGCTGTCTGTTCTGCTTTGCATAATTAATTCATGCAGAATCAAGAAATTCAAAGGCCCAGAGTTGATTTCAGATAGGATATTTACATCTGGAATGTGTTGCTGCTGTCTCTAGACATGTCGCTCAAAGACGTGTCGATGTCAGAACTATAGAAACTCTCAGTCACACTGTCACCCTGCTAGACTCAACATGCTATTAATTGACTTCTTATTCAAGAAATCCGAATGTAGCAGCTAAATTCATTCAATAATAATTCTTTTATTCATTAATTTTCCTGAATGTGAAAGTTTTTGTTTCAGGACACATAAATGACTGAAGTACAATTGAATCGTTCCACAGTCTGTGCTGGCTGAGCAGCACTTAGCATTCTGACTACAGTGTGGCTGAGAGCAGGGAACATCCCTTTTACTCCCCTCTTGAACTTGTGAAGCCACTGATTGCTTAGTATGCATCTCGGCCTCATACTCAGACTTCCTCCATTGTTTTTGACAGTCTGTTCGAAAACAGTGGAGAGAGGGGAACTCTCTGCGTTATTAACTTTGTCTCCTTTCACATGCACACTGCCATTTTACAGGTGTCAGGTACATTCAGCTCCCCCTCGCTGTGGTAACCGGCTCCTCCTGAGGTTATTTCTGGCTCTAGAAGCAGAGCATTGCATCCTCCACTTATCCCTGCAGTCTCATCCTCCTGTGTCCCAAATACGTGCAATATTAAAATCCCTAAAGGAGAAATGAGAGATTTTCAGCATTACTTTCCTCACAGTTTCTTTAGTGTTTTGGGCTTTTTCTTTTTTTGTATTTTTTCAATTTACATCGCAGATAAAAAAAACAACAACAAACAGATAATTTACCATTGATTTCATGTAAAACTGCAGACAATTCTGAAATTTTGTTGCTCTTGGTAGCAAATGCCACACAATGCTAATAGTAATAGCCATACAGACATATTTGATTTTACAGATTTTCAGGATCAGACACCTACGCTGTATATGCAAAACACTCAGCCATTGCAATAGAAAGATTCTTGACATTCAGTTGTGAATCTCCAGAGAGAAATGCTGCTCTCTTCCATTTTTAGAAGGATGCCCTTCCGAGTTTATGTGCAACATGTAAAAAACATGTCCTGATATGCTGGTAAAATGTTTATCCTCTTACTTTAGAGAACACTTACTCCAGTTGTGGACAATCAAAGCCCAGCCAGATGTTTGAAAAAGACAACAACAACAATAACAACACAAACAGTGAAGAATATGAGAACTACGATGAGCTTGTAGCTAAGTCCCTGCTCAACCTGGGCAAAATAGCAGAGGACGCCGCATACCAGGCCATGACAGAGTCTGAGATGAACAGCAGCTCGTCCAACAGTGCCGGGGAGGACGAAGATGAGGATGATGACGATGGTCCTGAGCGGAAGGTTGAGTTAAGTGTGGACCTGGACAGTGACGTGGTGCGGGAGACGGTGGACTCACTGAAGCTGCTGGCACAGGGTCACGGAGCTGTGCTGCCCGACGATGGCTACCCGGAGACTGCTCCTGGCCAGGAACACCACAACGGCCAGCCTGAAGAGAACGAGGAGGGTGTGTGCCTTAGTAGTCTGGAATGTCTGAGGAACCAGTGCTTCGATCTGGCACGCAAGTTAAGTGAAACACAGCCACCCGAGCAGACAATGCTGCACCACCAGGCTGAGCAGCAGCACCTACAGAACCAGATGCACCTCCACCTGCCTCGCTACGAGAGTTGCCAGCAGGCACCGATGGAGCCTCAGAGACCAATGGAGAGGACCTACTCAGACATGGTGAACCTGATGAAGCTTGAAGAGCAGCTCAGCCCAGCATCCAGGGGTTACCCCTCCAGCTGTGCCCATGAAGGGGATGAAGACACAACGTCTGTGGCATCAGAGCATTCAGACGAGGCCTTCGACATCACCAAGGGCAACCTGTCACTGCTGGAGAAGGCCATCGCTTTGGAGTCAGAGCGTGCCAAGGTTATGCGTGATAGGATGGCGTCAGAGCAGGCAGTGGCTCGGAGGGACCATCACCGGCTCCATGGGGAGCACAGCCCCAGGCAGAGTAGTGGAGCTGAGGAGCGTAAAGCCCGACTACATCATGATGGGGCAAGAAGAGCCTATTACCCTAAAGGTAATAATAATAATGTACAAAACACAATGAAAAATATCTGGTATAAAATGTATTAGTTGAAAAGCAATGATTGACTAGAACATCCTAATTCAACACCACAATAAAATTAAATAAAATAATAGCAGAAATATAAACACCAATAATATTAGCATTAATTTAGACATGCAATTATAAGCATACATTAAAGCAACACAAAAAAACATTTTAAGGCTCAGTCTTCATTCAAACTTGGGTCACAGCTAACAAAAACAGGTCTTAGAATGTATGGAAATGTTTATATAAAACCTTCCAGATTTGTGTTGAATTTCTACTGAAAAAACACAACTGTCTACAGAAGTGTGAAGCCATACTGAATTTTAAAGTACACTTTAGCATGGACACTTCAAAGTTTCACTCATGTACTCATGAGCAGCTATTTCCACTTTTAAGGCTAAGAGTGAAATGTTGACACGGTAGCCACAACGGCACACTTTGTGACATGAGAACAAAGCTGTTCTTGCTTGCTTAGTCTCTAAAAAACAATTACAAGCAATCAGTGGACTTTAAGTTTAGCCATTTTAGTGAATAAAAATCCCTCAGTCAGGGTCTAAAGGGGTTACGGAGCAGCATATTTTTATATCTCCGAGGTGTTTTAGTAAGCGTCTTTGCATTAAGTCTTAGCTACATTACCCCAGTGGCATATGTACTAGCTGCAGGACTCCTTTAATGAGACAGACACATTATTCTGGTCGATCTCAGACGCTCAGATTGCAGTGGCAGTGACAGCAGAAGCAGCAGCAGCTTACGTTGTTAAAATAGGCCTGCACAGTAACATCAGAGGCTTGCCTTGTCAGGCATGAGTAATGGCAATCTGCACGGCCCGTTAGGACAGCAATTCTGTCCATGGCCTATTTCTCCAAAACTACTTTGATTCACACCCTCCTCCTCTGGGAGAGACACAGCTATGCTACGTGCTCTTATTATTATCTGTAAGAATCTGCCAGACTGTATCAGCATAACGTTTTGCAAAGGGTCGTTACGGTGTTCTCATCCTCTGCTCACCTCTAGATACTGGCCATTGTAATATTGCTCTGGCCATTGCTCAGGCTATGAAGCTTGCAGCCATATCTAAACACTATATATTTCAGTCAGATTGCAGCTCTGCATATGGAATAATCAACTCAACTCAAAGCATGACATGAGCAACTAGTGAAGCATTATGAAGCTGGGCTTTAATAATATTAAAGAGAAAGTCTTGACTCTCGTGTTTGGACTCCTCAGACCTGCGGCTAGACGTTTATAGATGAAGCACGAAATTAGAGTCATTTTAATATTATTTTCACTACGATTAGTTTTTTGGTAACTGTTTAATTAAAGGTTTGGTAATAAACTATTTATAAGCAAGTGATAGGAAGTTTATTGCTCGAAGATTGATTGAATAAGTGTTAGTTCGTATAATAATGAAGCAGATTTGCAAGGATTTTATCATTCTTTTCTCTCCACCCAATCTTCTTTATAAACGAATAAATGACTTTATTTACAACGTTTTTATTGCCAATTGCTAGTTTTATTGCTAATGATTATATAACGCTATGAATTAAATAACTTTAATTCAGCTTATTTATTATAAGATTTTATCCAGATCCTTAACTGTATATAAGTTATTTAAAATATATTTTAACTTCATGCAATGCTGACATCAAACTAATCATTATTAAACTTTATTATCAAATTGTGGATGAAAGTGTTACTAGTTTCATTGATTACTTTTGGCTAATTATAAATGTATTGCTCCATGTACAAGACCAAATTGCTTATTATATTTCATTATTTCAGTATAAATATGTTTTTTCAACACATACATAAAGACTGTCAGTACCTTGATTACGGAACTCGATTAGGGTTGCCTGTTTTGTACATTTTAATTATACAGTCCCAGGTATAGGGGCCAAGTCCCAGTGCAGGATTCTGACGGTGTTAGTGATGGTGTAAATAAAGATGCTATTAAGCAGTGACAGTCTGGATGGTCAGGACGAATTTCCATGTTCGACTGTAACAAAAAAGAAAACAAAGCAAACTCTATTAACATCCAGTGAAAGAAAGTTCCAAACTCATTAACCTTATATTAGCTTAACTATTTTGCATTGTTTTCCATATAGTTGTTGAATAATAAACGTCAGAATTCACATAGGAGCCGAAGAAGTTAATGATTCAGAAAAAAGTAAAACTCATTCAGTTTGCCACTGTAAATGTAGGGGAAATAAATCCTTCTTCCAAAGGTGTTTAATACAAATACTGTATATATATATAAATCTTATAAAAAAAAAAAATAACTAACATATTGTCATCATCATCAACAGTTACAACAATATCGTAAAACAAACCTTGATACAACAATATCAAGTAAAACAAACCTTGTGCTTTTATACGAGAAATATTTGAGAAAGTGGCTTTACTGTCTGAAGGAATGACAGCTTTTTGTGTGATGACGATTTGTAAAGAAAGACTTAGAATTATAATATATTTCCTTGCATCATATCTGCATACATGAGGATGGCACAGTACTGAGTGCTGCAAAGTAAAATCTATGTTCCAGCAATGGCAATGACACAAGCTTGGGCTGAGAAATCAGGCTAGCTAACTAGAGCTTTGCACAACATTTTATTTTTATTAAGAAGAAGAGGAAAATAATTTTGAACATAATCTTCATGAAGTAAAAAAATTCTTTAGATGATTAATTGAAATAGCGATCAGCAGATTAGTTGATCATCAAAACAGTTGTTAGTATCAAAGTGTGAGAGCACTCATGAGAGCAATCATAATTAATCATGAAAAAGCAATTAACAAAACTTTTTTAACCAAAAAGGATCAGAGTGCCTATGATGCTGAGCACAAAATTTCTTCTAAATTTCAAAGTCACCTTAAAACTTATTTTTTCACCAGATAGTCATTACAGTCAGGACATATCTTTTACGGGCATCAGTGATGAAAAACTGATCTAATTAAATAATAAAAAAATAAAAAAATGAAAAGTTTTATTGTGCAAATATTTGTTTGCAAATATATATTTATTCATATTGAATAAATGAAGTATTAATCCAAGTTAATACTAATATTAAATAATACTGGTCAAACTGAGAAAATTGTAGTCAAAACCATTAATTTCTGGTTGAATTCAGACTTTCCAAGTGGTTTTCTCAAACCGCCATGTATAAGTACTAACCATTTTGATTCATAATACAGACAGGATATGGTTAGTAGCGTTGTGGAACCACTTTCGCTGTCCAAATCATGCGCTCAGTTTTTAGAGAATCTTTAAAGCCTTATTTAGAGCGTAGACAAAAAAGCCTTTGAAGGGAAAAGCCTTATTAGCTGCTTTGACTCAGGTTTAGTCATTATACATTATGACCGTGCATTTTTAATGAAATATGAAATTCCCTTAGCTGTAAAAGCTAACACACATGAAGATTATATTCCTTGGAGTGCAAAAAAAAAGTGTATGGTATATTCACTAAGTATGGCAACAATTTAGCCAGTTTTCTTTATGTCCTCCTGTTTGGAGGGTTAATAACATGACATAAAAATCCAACTTCGAATTAGGAATTGTAACAGTATGCGGAAATGCTCTCTTTATTCTGCAGATCCTTCAAGAGGTGAGAAAAAAGAGAGCAAGTGCCCCACCCCAGGGTGTGACGGCACGGGCCACGTCACGGGCCTGTACCCGCACCACAGAAGCCTGTCTGGCTGCCCTCACAAAGACCGCGTCCCACCAGAAAGTAAGAGCAACCAGGACACGCTGTGGTTATTTACTGACCTTTTTCACACACTTGTGTTTGCACAAATGCAGAATCGTAAGTAGTAGCGGTTTAAAACCTCCACTGACACTGTTGAACAATGGTGACAAACAGTGCTGCAATCGCTGCAGTGTCCTTCAACGCACAAACAAGTCAAGGAAACATCCGTATTTTAGCTTTCACTCATTTCCCACTGATGAAAAAGTAACGGCTTGGATGAGAATGAGCATTTTAAGAGGCAGCACATTTAGCTAGCATTTATCTGTAAAAGTTATTCCTGCTCGATTGAATGAAGCAATCAAACTGTTGTCTGGCAGCACACACCCTGATTGTTGCTAATGCTAGAGTTTATAGTTTCCATGCTTATCTAGCTAGGAGTAAAAAATTATAGCTAGCTATTTCCAGCTTAATCTGGAAGATCCTGTTCACTGTTGTTCATACATTATATGATATAACGACACATTTGTTGTGAAAAAGGTCCATTGCTGTAAAAGTCCTGAGTGTAGTTACACTTTCGACTGGTATGGGGTGCTGTTTTATTTGATGTGCTTGTTGCCTGAAATGGTTATTGTATGTGCTGTTGTTCTATGCCTCTTCCCAAATGTGTGTTTGATGGCTAAGAAAAGCAGCTTGTTTGTGTGTGTGTGTTGTGCTTTGAGTTGGATTACATTGCATGTCTTGGTGTTGCTGATGAATTGATTGAGTAGGGAACTGAGGGAAGTACGGGACATATAACAAGCCAGCTAAAGACTAAGTTTAGATTCTACACCGTAAAAGAAAAGGCTGTTATGAGTGCATGATGATCATAATAGCTTACCATTTCGTGAATTTTATTTTCACAAAGCCAAGTGAATTAACAGTAAAGTTCATCCAATTCTTCAAAACTGCACATGAAGCTGGTCTCATGAGGAATGGTTTAGTGGAATTTGGGGATTTTGGATTATGGGATTTATGGGATTTTATTTTAGTTTATAGAAAATGTTCCAAAACTACAATTGTATCAAGCGCTGAGCATGTCTTGGATTCACATCATATGGAAATGGTAACAAGTCTGTTCTGTTTTTCACATCTGACCTCTAAGTGTTCCTTCATTCAAGGTGTGATTTTTTTGGGAGGTTTAATTTCTCCAAAGAACCTGGAAGTGAAGCCAATGGTACCATTTTTGAAGCAAATAACACCTTAAACTTGGTATGTTAGTGTACATTTATTTTAAAAAATGGATTACAACTGATCAAATATGTGTTATACTATATGTTACATGAAAGCTACTTAGTAAGTAACAAAATGTGTTGCACTGGTGCCTAATATCTAGTATTATATATTAGTAGTGATACAGTATTGCTTCTAAATCAGAATAATTTAGTTTTACTATGTTGCCGACTCTTTGTGTAAACTGACTTGACCAAATTTGCAAGAGAATAAACCTGGTAGTATATTACTTATAAAAAATACCAAACACTCATCCATAAACAGATAACTGCTACTGTAAATCCTTAGAGCAAAAAACATTTAGAGCAAATTTCAGTCATTAACTTGGTCACAAACTTTTACCATATTGGGTGAATTTTTCTTTTGAAAGACTGGTGAACTTCCACTCCGCAAGGTGAAATCCATTTCCAACTTGTACTTTGAGAATTCTCTGTTAGCATAACGCTGCACGCTACTAACATGTCTCTGCATTTAGCTGCATGCGCTAATTTCTGCATGGCCCGAATGATTTATCTTTCACTGTTTTTTTTCATGAACGTTATGCCAACTGTCTTCAAACAGCTAACTCAAACTCATTCAGTCTAATTAAAGGCAAAGCTCTTCTTTCCACCTTGAGTGTTCCTAACCTTCACTGTTTCTGGCCTTCTCCTGTCTTCTCCTGTCTTTCCAAAGTTCTTGCAATGCATGAGAATGTTCTAAAGTGCCCGACGCCTGGCTGCTCGGGACGCGGCCACGTTAATAGCAACAGGAACTCGCACCGCAGGTGAGTCATTGCCCTGAGGAGCTGAAGAGGCTGAAAGCGCTTATTGGTTAAGTGCTAGTGCAGGCTCAGGCTGTTTGTCTCAAGCGGTTTGTCTGGACAGTAGTAAAGACTGCACAGATGTGAAGAAGTGTCTCGGTGTCATGGCGTCTTTGACTTGCCGAGAGAAGTGACATGGCATGCCTGAAATTAAATCCTTTAATGTAAAGCCATTGTTTCTAATTCAGTTGTCATGCTTCAAACAAAATAATCTTATATTGACTATGAATGATTTAATCACAGCTGTAGAGACAGAATTGTACAAACTCTAGAATAATTAGTAACTATTTATTTTTTTAAAATACATTTAAAATGATTAGTTATATTTCATCACTAATTCTACCATACACACTGCCAACATTATACTTTTATATATTAACATTTAATGCATTTGACACAATTTTCAGACAATGCAAATGATTAAAGTGTATTAATAGACACAAAGCAGAATAAGACACAATTGTACCATCTCCTGTGTGCACTGGCCCACACACCCACACACTCAGCTCAGGTGCAGGTCTCCTCATCATGTGTACAGCTGTGAACTCCTGATCTCTCAGACACAGCTTCACACTCACAGCCGCTGCAGGCCATGTTATATGGAACAGGTCCTGTGGGACGGACTCACACCCACAGCGCCGGTGTTAAACAGGTTGAGATACAGGGAAAAGAAAAAAAATTAAAAAATAACATATAAACGTATATATATATATTTACGTGGTAGAGTATATGTGCGTATCTGTATATGTGGCTGCCGTGCTTTGTCTCTTGGTTGTCATGGCAACTCGGCATATTGATGGCGGTCCTGCTGTCTGCCACTCAAGATATTTTCTTTCTTTTTTTCTTTTACTAATTCAGAAAGTGTGCAGAACTATATAGATTATACAGACAGACTGTCTTCGTCTGTTCCACAGATGCTTATTTTTAAGAACGCTTGAGTGTATGTGAGTGTGTGTGTGTGTGTCAGTGTCTGCTGTGCAAACAATGTGTTATGATTAAAAATATGCAAGAACACAGCAAAATAGACAAAGAGATGAAGAAGACATGAGGTGGGGAAGCAGAGTGAGAGAAGCCTTATTGGCCATGTTGTAGTTCTATGTTGCAGTGCTACAACCAAAAAGACCAAGATAACTGTAACGCTGAGGCTTCATGCTATAGATAGAATAGAACATACATAATTCTTACATGTTGTTTTTATTACTATTATTCACTGACGCATTCAGTGTTTTTGCATACAGTGGAAGCGATTGAATATACTGACTAGAACAAGCCTTATCGTGTGTCTGTGTGTGTGTGTGTGTGTGTGTGAGTGTGAGTGGGTGTGTGAGTGAGTGTGTGTGTGTGTGTGAATGTGTTAGTGTGTTAGTGAGTGAGTGTAGATATGTGTTCAGTGTGTGTGTGTGTGTGAGTGATTAAGTGTAGATATGTGTTCAGTGTGTGTATGTGTGTGTGTATGTGTGTGTGTGTGTGAGTGAGTAAGTGTTGATATGTGTTCAGTGTGTGTGTGTGTGTTTGTGTGTGTGTGTGTGTGCGTGTGAGTAAGTGTGGATATGTGTTCAGTGTGTGTGTGTGTGTGTGTGTGTGTGTGTGTGTGTGTGTGAGTAAGTGTTGATATGTGTTCAGTGTGTGTGTGTGTGTGTGTGTGTGTGTGTGTGTGTGTGTGTGTGTGTGTGTGCGTGAGTAAGTGTGGATATGTGTTCAGTGTGTGTGTGTGTGTGTGTGTGTGTTTGTGTGCGTGTGTAAGTGTGGATATGTGTTCAGTGTGTGTGTGTGTGTGTGTGTGTGAGTGAGTGAATGAGTGTAGATATTGTTCTCTGTGTGTGTGTAAGGTGTGCGCGCGCGCGCATGTTTGTGTGTGTGTAAGGTGTGCTACCACTGAAACTATTGTCTTCCTGGTGTTGCAGTCTCTCAGGATGTCCTATAGCAGCTGCTGAAAAGATTGCTAAGGTTCAGGAGAAGCACCAATCCAGTGACGGAACCAAATCCAATCAGGCATCCGACCGCGTGCTGAGGTACGGCTTACACACTCCCCTGGGACTACAATCAATCCCACACCCTACACACACTTATATGCCCCATTAATAGCACCTTTCAAGAGCACAGGCCATTTTTTTCCTCTAATAAAAATCAGTCTTGTACAAATCATTGTTTAATAATTGCACTTCCTGTCAAACTGATGGAAGAATATTTTTAAATAAATGCAAACAAATCGAATGTAAATATATTTATTCACATTCAGTTTCCAGAATCTTTATTTCATGTTTCTCTGTGGTATAAATACAAGGTTGCACACATGTAAAATCCCTTCGTTTTCCATGGTCATGTGGAAAGAACTTCCAATACAACAAAGACTAAAAGTTATTGAGCTGCACATATCAGATACTGTAGTATATAAGAAATAACATCTAAAATACTGTAAACAGACAAAACAGCTAAATTGCCAGGAAGAGGAAAGCATGAAAATACTTTTCATATGCTGAGTGAAAAGAATGTTAAGGAATACAAGGAAGATCAGTGGGCCAATACATTTGAAAACAAAGAAGTGCCTTGCAACAAACTGGACTACTTGAGAAAGTGTTTTATTTTTCATTTGTAAGCTTGGGGTAATATGTTATATCGGGATTTATAATCTCAAATTAGCTCATAATTTGGAATTTAAAACATAATTATTTTTACAAGCGGGGCAAATAAATATGGAGGTGCCGGTATATTTATACATATACAAATTAATATACACAAATGTTGATGCTAGTATGTATTGGCATCAATGAGATCTGAAGTGAGTTTCTATATAGTTTTGGAGTACCTGCTAAAATGTGATAAGATATATAATTGAAATTAATTAATTCTAATTAATCACAGTATTAAGCTGTAATATACTGTTAACATACAAACATACAGGTTAACATCCACCCAAATTCAGCGTAGGTCTACAACGCTGAAGCTATAAATTCATAGCAGCGTCTCTGAGCTAATTAGCCTTTCTGCTAGCTCTGCTGATGCCCAGGCCGGGTTTTCCTCTCCCGCCTGTGTCGATGATTATCTTCCAGGCCTATGTGCTTTGTGAAACAGTTGGAGATCCCACAGTACGGTTACAAAAATAACGTCTCCACCAGCACGCCCCGCTCCAATCTAGCCAAGGAGCTGGAGAAGTACTCCAAGACCAGCTTTGACTACGGAGGCGGCTACGACGGCCAGCCTCACGCCTACAGCAAGCGCTCGCTCACACAGAAGAACCACGGACGAGACACTTCACCAAGAGGATACGAGGGTGAGCGCAACCTGATTACACTTTGACGTTTCTGGGAGTTCATTTCTGAGGTACTGGGGTAACAGCTGGGAGCGAAATAATCGTCAGTGTTCTGAATTTATCCTGAAAAAAAAAAAGCTTTTTATCAAAAAAAAAGTCAAATTTCTCCCATCAGCACTGAACACTATCAACTTACTGGATGTAGATTCTTTTTTTCCTTGCTGTAGTGCTGCTTTGCCTCAAGGTTGAAAATATCCAAATATTTGGCAAGCAGCAGTGAAGGCATTATTCTAAAATAATCAGTGTAGGTCAGTCTTTTTTTATACCAGTGTGAGTTCTTATTGAATGAAAAGACAATGGAGGAGTTGGAGTTCATAAAATAATTTCTAGCCTTCAGAAACAACCAAAAAAAAAATAAATAGCTTGCTTCTTCAGCCTCAATCAAGTCATACAGACTTTTAAGTACAAATAAAGACTTAAACCTTATCTGTATGTAACTAAATATAACCTGCGCTGTAACCCCGGGTCATCAGTTCCACCATCAGTGGAAATAATTACAGTAACTTTTCTTGTATTTACCGCAGACTGCTCCATGATCAGATATACAGAGAAACAAAACAATAGAGATACTAGATATTTTTTCCATAGTTAGACAGATCCTTGTTGATGAGCATTTTTCCAGTCAACCGACTGCTTATAAGAGCTACTGGACTTTTCAATTGCAGAAGGTGGGATTTGTCTAAATACACTTAGGAAAGCATTGCAGAAAACGAGTTTGTTGAAGGTCCCTGAATCCATCACATGCATGATTCGAACGTTCAGCCCAAATGACTAAAACGACTAGACTATTTTTAAACAGTGTTGAAGTTCATTCAGTCTAATTTACATTACGTTTCTTAAGTCTAATATTTCGGTCTTACATCAAAGGTTATTTTAGGGTTTGTTTGTTTGGGTTTTTTTTTTTCATTAAATGGCTTTCTTGAACTTTTTTTAGCTTTTCATGAAAAAAATGAAGTAAGAGAATCATTAAATAAGATTTCAGGCTTGTTTTGCACAAAGGCCAAAAATAACTCCTAAAAATCCACCAAAATTTACCCTTTACAATAACAGTACGTGAATAATCCAACAATAATACAGAAATGAATACTTACCTAAATATGAACTAAAGTTGAGTTAAGGCATGGACTAACCACGAACTAATAAAGAGCTAAATTTACAGTAACTCTGACGTCAGTCTTATGAATTCATGCATGAATAACCACCACCTTACAGTAAATACATGTTACTACATGTTTATTAGTTAATGTATATTGATGTATGCATTAACACATAGGTTCAAACTACATACATCAAATCTCTTTGGTGTGAGAGTAAAACACAGGAACATACTCATATTCAACACAGGATTTAAATGTTGATAGATAATATGGTCTGCTAATGAATAAATGTCAGTGTATTAATTTCACTCTTCTGGGTAAAGGAGCAGAGCCCCAGGGCCCGAGCCATCCAGAGCATGCACTAGACCTACAGAGAGATTGGAAGAGAAATGGATGTATGACGCAAAACTGGTTCAGATGCAATTATTGGTGTTTATTATTAGTATGTCTTCCTACGCTCGATAAGGAGGATCAGTGTAAATTATGAATGTAATCCAGAGCCATCCAGTGATGTTTGTGTACGTAGCTGCATATGGCAGATGATATAAACAATTTGAAATGATGCAGAGATTTTCATTTATATTCGTTCTTATAGAACATGTTTGAGATTACCCTGATGTGTTAATTAATATGTTAACTAACAAATGTTTTAACGTGCTTAAGGTGGTCGGGTTCCGAGTATGTCGTGGTTATGCTCTTAGCTCTTCATTAGTTCATGATTAGTACATGCCTTAACTTAGCCCGTAATTTTTAAGTATTCATTCTGGTGTTAGTCCAGATTATGTAGATTTGTTAGATCTTGAATAATGTATGTTTTTTCCTGCAAAATGTCTGTAAATGTGAAGTATCTCTCTCTCTATTTCTCTTACTCTCTGCTTTCTCTCTCTCGCTCTCTCTCTCTCTCTCGCTATCTCTCTCTTTCTCTGCTTTCTCTCTCTCTATCTCTCTCTTAGACTCATTTGCTCTCAGCATTCATCATGGAACATCAGACCATCCAATAAGCGAGTCTTGTAGGTGTCTACCTATCTACCCATCTATTCATCTGTTGTTCTCTCATTTTCCGACTTTGCTTGAACTCTATGTCATCTATCATATCTCCTATGTCACTGTGTTTACTGTACATATGACAGTAAATTTGCTTGTGTGTGTGTTTGTGTGTTTACAGCCAAGCGGTACTGTAAGACCTCGAGTCCTGCCAGCAGTACAACGAGCAGCTACGCTCCCAGCAGCAGCGGCAGTAGCCTGAGTTGTGGGGGAGGAAGAGGAGGGAGAGGAGGAGGAGGAGGAGGAGGAAGCAGCGCCAGCAGCACCTGCAGCAAGAGCAGCTTTGACTATACGCACGACATGGAGGCCGCTCACATGGCCGCAACCGCCATCCTCAACCTGTCCACGCGCTGCCGAGAGATGCCCCAGAGCCTGAGCGCCAAAGGCCCTGAGCTCCTCGCACAGGTGAGCCCCAAACACCTGTTCTCACACGCACAGACTGCTATACCTGTGCTGTGATTTTCTACTTCTGTGTCTCTGTACTTCTCAGTACTTCTTAATGACACAATTTCTTGCTTTTTATTCTATCTTTCTATTAATTCTATCTTTTACTTCAGCATCTCTGACCCTGGGCTTCTCTTTATTTCACACACAAGGACTTTTCTGTGTTTCTGTGCCTGCATGAGCAATTGATTTCCATGCCTTGGAGTTATTCTGAGTTAGTCTCCTCGATGCAGTGTTAGTGTATAGCTCGAGTGGGTGTAAAAGGTGTGGTGTTTTTCATGCCACATTGAGCTCCACTGTGTGATGAACAGCTCCTGATTTCTATAGTGACACGCTGAATGCAGAGATAATACGAACGGTGAGAAGCAGCATCCGACAGCTGAAACAGAATTGGTGCAGTATCAGCCGCCTGCCCTCTCTATCATTCGCTTTTATTCCTCTGTCTCTTCTTCCTTTTAAATCTGCCCATCTTTTATTTCTCTCTCTCTCTCTCTCTCTCTCACTCTCTCTTTCTCTCTCTCTCGCTCTCCCTCTCTCAACCTTCGTGTCACTCACTCTCCTCTGTATGAGACAGTTTAAATTGATGATGCTTTTAGCCCTTGTCCAGGCTTGGCCTGTTTTCTCATTGGGCCCAATAGGAAGGGTGTGACCTCTCTGTTAGGACGCTGAGGCTCACTGTAGTCTAGAGAAAGCAAAGAGCAGGATGACTCAGATTGAGCACTAATGAGAGTCTATAGATGGAGATGTAGAACAGTGAATGGTGCAAGATCATGCTCCTATTTTTTTCATTCTCTTTTCCTTTCTTTCTTCTGTTCCTCCTTTCTACCACACCCTTATCTCTGCCATGTATTTCACCTCTTTACCATTCTTAATTTTTTTTTCTACTCTTTTCCATTTTTCTTTTCAGTCTTCTCTTTTTATTTCCTGTTTCTTCCACTTTTTATTCATCTCTTCATCTATGTTTATCTCCTCTCTGGCCATTTATATCTTTGCATATTTAAATGAATTTCTTTTCATTTCTGTGCTACCGTACATACATTTCCATTACTCTATTCTTCAAATCTTACCATACTCTCTTTTCATTCTCACCTCTCCTCTCCTCTCCTCTCCTCTCCTCTCCTCTCCTCTCCTCTCATATTCTCTCCTCCCACTCTCATCTCCTTTTCTCAGTTTCTTCTCCTGTTCTCTCCTCCTCATTTCTCTTTTCTTGTCTTGCCTTCTTTCATTCTTCAATGCTCTTTGTCTCCTCCGGTCTCCTGTCCAGAGTCCAGTGGAGCAGGAGGTGGAGGAGAGTGGGACTCTGGACCTCAGTGTGGGTCGTGCAGGTGGCATGGGTGAGGGCACAGTGCTCACGCCGCTGCAGCCCATGTCTCCTCAGCGGCAAGCACTGCTCAACAGCCGCTGCTACCAGATGAGCCCAGACTGCTGGGACTTGCCAGTGGACTACAACAAGATTAAGAGCTTGGACGAGGACCATAAAGAGGTACGGCCTCCAGATCCCACCTGGGAACAGTGCTGCTTTATTGGAGTTTATACAGATGGATGGGAGACCAGGATCTGCTAGTGTTTAGTTGGTCGCCATATACCAAGCACTTTAGTGGAAGACAGTAATCTCTCAGCAGATAAAGCAGATACGAGATATATGTCATATTTTACATTCTGACATATGGTGTGTGCCGTGGAAAAAAACCCAGGGAGGAGATGGCAGAGTCGTGATGTGCCACCAAAAGACCTTTAGAGACATCTAGTGGTAAAGACTGGAAGTGCTTGCTGAGTGATTTCATTTTATTTACAACTTTAATTACTTCGATTTTTGTTGAAGCAAATTGAAATTTTAGTATCGAAGACATTTAATCCAGCAAATGTAATCTAGTAAATTGTGATTCATTGATATCTGGTCCTCGACTGAAAAGGATTTGGAATGAAAACTCCCAAATGACTGTAATTTAATACCACACTAGGATTGATCCTTATACATAGGCAACATTATTATTTATAAGTGCTTTATTGAGTTTTTCTGGCTTTGCTAGGATGAGCTGGACCCTTTCCAGGACTTGCTGGAGAATCAGCAGTACCCGGGTGAGGTGTCCCTACCCAGCCCCAAACATAAGTATGCCCCCTGCAAAGAAAGCAAGAAAGAACTCCTCACGTAAGAAGACTGACTTTACTCTCTTTATCTAAAAAAGGTTTTATCACATTGTTTTCTGAACTGTTTTTTTTTCTGTTCTTTGTTTTTTTTTGTTTTCTGTTAAGTGTCCATTAACTCTGGTTGAATTTTCACCCCAGACTCTCTAGTTGCCAGTTAGCTGATAAAGGCATGCGTAGTATGATGACAGCAAACTCACAGGATTTAAAGTAAGTCTTTATGATAACATGCTTATGTGATATATTGTGTATTCCTGTGCTGAGCAGACGTTTTCACTGGATACTTGTTCATGACTGTTTTTAGGTGTCCTACTCCAGGTTGTGATGGCTCCGGGCATATTACAGGCAACTATGCCTCACACAGGAGGTAACCACACACACACACACACACACACTTAAACAATTTATTTGTATCCACTCTGCAAAGTAATAATGCAGGACATGAAGATCCAGAAGAATACATCATTCTATAGTTATAACTGTAGATTTTTAAGATGATCAAGGATATGTGTTGCAACAACTTCTCTATATATGACCGATGCTATTAACTCTCTGTAAAAATGTTCAGTAAATAAATGAATTTTTAAAAAGTTCTGGATCAATGAATGTCCAAGCTCCCTATACAAGTGCCTCCAACATTGACATTAAATTGGGGTGGGGATATATATATATATTATATATATATAATATTATATTAATTATTTATTATATATTATATATATATATATATATTATAATATCACACACACATATTTAATATTATATTAAATATTATATATATTATAATATATATATATATATATATATATATATATATATATATATATATATATATATATATGCCAATTACTCTTGAGTTGCTGTATATTCTTGTAGGGAATGTTCTAGAAACAATGTAAGAATGTGAAAATGTAAACTTTTTTCGATCGTAGTCTGTCAGGCTGTCCCAGAGCAAAGAAGAGTGGAATTAAAATCATTCATAACAAGGAGGACAAGGACGACCAGGAACCAATTAAGTAGGTTTTTAATTAAGTGTATGTCAAGAATATCTTCTTTGCAGTTTGTAATAAAAGATCAACGTTAGCATGTGTACATTATTGTATTGCAGGTGTCCTGTGCCTGGTTGTGATGGTCAGGGTCATGTGACTGGGAAGTACGCGTCTCATCGCAGTGCATCCGGCTGCCCACTTGCGGCCAAGCGCCAGAAGGATGGCTTTGTGAACGGTGCTCCATTTCCATGGAAGTCTGGAAAAAACGATGGAATGTCATGCCCAACACCTGGGTGTGACGGCTCGGGACATGTCAGCGGCAGCTTTCTCACACACCGGAGGTTTGTATGGAAGGGGGATAAGGACACATATAGACACAAGTTATGAGAAGCATAAATGATTTCTGTAAATCAAATACATGTGTTTCTGGGTCCAGTCTTTCTGGCTGTCCACGTGCTACTTCAGCTATGAAGAAAGCACGGATGACTGGAGTCGAAATGCTTACAATCAAGCAGCGTGCAAACAAAGGTACATCATATGTAAATTAATTGTAAATGAATCAACATACATGCTGAAATGATTTCTCATTGTGTAGTTGTGTTTAAACAATGTCGAGTCACAAGATTACACTTTTGGCTTTAAGTCATGTTGCGCTCATGTCTAGGAATAGAGAACGATGAGGAAATCAAACAGCTGGATGAAGAAATCAAAGATCTTAATGAATCGAACAATCAAGTGGAGTCAGATATGATTAAACTTAGGACACAAGTAAGCTTTTTTTTTTTACCTACTTCTTTCACTGCAAACAATCGTCTGTCTGAAGTCTTAGCAATCCCTCCTCCTTCCTTGCCCAGATCACCACTATGGAGACCAACCTGAAGTCCATGGAGGAGGAGAACAAGGCCATTGAACAGCAGAATGACTCACTACTGCATGAGCTGGCTAACCTCAGCCAGTCGCTCATCAACAGTCTGGCCAACATCCAGCTCCCTCATATGGTACGATACAGACAGACAGCTCATCACCTACACACTACACTAAACACTTTATCAAAGGCTCCTGAATTGAACTCAGATCTAAAATGTTAATGCTAGAGGATATAACAATGAAAACCACATTTAATGGCTTGCAAATTTAAAACAGCACTCAACAGTGAAAGTTGTTTGGGTTCCCATGTGTGTAATGGGTCACTAATACGGCTGACTTTCTGCCATCTGCTTCTTTATGTATGTTGTTGAGTTTGTCCCAGCTCCATATGCTTCTGTGCTTAGGTCACTTTCCTTACTGATCATTCTATGAAAACAATCTCACACCTCAAATGACTGTCTTTCAGTTGAGTACGAACATGGCTTAAAGCGCCGGCACATACTCACGCGTTATTTGCTCGGGGCTGCTTCATACTGCCTGAGACAGGGTGTGATTGGACAATCCCTGTTTTTAATGCCTGCCATGTTGCTAAACAACTGAAACATGTCCTTTCTGAATATGGCTCCTCAGTTCTCCACCTCCACCTCCAGTGAAACGGGATTCAATCCGATAAGTCTTGGCACTCCTCACATCTCACCTGCATCGGATGACTGTTGGTTGTTTCTGTGCTGTTTCTAGTTCTCTACATTCTCCATTAGGAGTCTGAGGCAAACTTGGACACACGGGCCCTTATTCCTCAAAGTGTATCTGTCGCTCAGTTTTGGTGGATCTATCCGGTATCGTTAAACTCACGTCTGCTCTGAATGCATGTAAATTTTAGTGTAGTGTTTAAACAACCTGGAAAACGCTTTTTAATAATAATAATAACAATAATAATGATAATCAGTATTTTTAGTTGAATAGTATTATTATAGTTGCAATACTAAGAATTAAATTTAAAAAATGATCAAATAACATTACTAATCACAGATCTCAATAAAAGATCTTCCTTTTATCGCAATGTCTAGTGTCATGAGAGTTTGTAAAGCTGAATCAGAGCAACAGCCTTGAATCTTTATTAGTTTTATTGAGTAATATTTATCCTAGGGTTGCGTACGTAACTAGCATTTTAACAAGAGTCATAAAGTGGGCTGTATAACAGCGGTATATACTGTATTGCACAAACTACTTCATATGTCACTGTGTGACTTTGTACGAATGTCTCGGTAAGCATGTGGATGTGCACGTGCATAAATGTTCAAGAGGTAAAATAGTTAGTCATTGTTAGAAACTGATTCTTTTCATTAGACCTTTTATAAGTGTACTACTCTACTTAAAAACCTATATATTTACATGTAAATAAGGGGACTGGCTCTTTTTTTTTTGACGCCTCTTTCATGAATCTCAAATTTGTTTATGTCCTTGTGCACAACTCTGCGCTCTTTTCTAATGCAGCTTTGACAAATAAGGGCCACTGTGTTTCTCATGTCCACACTCAACTTTTGGCTGTCCATTCTTGTAAAGTATACAGACATTATTCGTTGAGATCTGCAGCATTTGGGGGGAAACAAAAAAACAATATGTCCAGCTAATAGTATTCTCTCTACACCTCTCCCCTGTAGAAACCGGTGCCACTGAAAGAGGCCCCTGTTAAAAATTACTGCTGTTTACAGATGCCCCACAGAGTAAGACATTCATTTTCCACAGTCTAATTTATCCTTTTATTGCTCCTATTATTTTGTTCCCTATAGCCCTCTTTTTCTCCGTTACACCCTCTGTGGTGTGTATATGCAGTTTATCAAAATAGGTCCATATGTGTTTATATGAGTTAAAAAAGAAGTATAAAGTGTATAGATTATAGCTGACATAGCTAGTGTATGCAGCTGGAGTTACACTATGAGCCATATTTACTTGTTTTCTGATGTTATGAACCAGACATTATTACATTTAAGTAGTCGGTGCTGGTTGATAGTCTTGCCTTCCATGGCCCTGCAATTTGTGTTTTTATTTCACTAGTATCAGTGCTGATACACTCATATGCATGATATTCACCATAAGGCATGCACTCATAACACATGCTTTTTTTTCTTGTTAAGTTGTCCATCTCTTGATGTACGGAGTATCCAGGACAGTTTAGAAATCTTATTGTTTCTTTGTTAGTTTTGCCCTTGCAGTTAGGATGCACAATACAATCCTTCCCTAAGATGTTCCACTTCCCTGTCTCATGTTTGTTGATCCATAAATGCCTCAAAAAACTTCTCCCTTCGTTGGCTTTCATTGATTCCAATCTGTTCCACAGGAGCCGATGAACGAGCAAAATTTTGACAGTTACGTGAGCACTTTGACAGATATGTATACGCATCAGGACCAGTACCAGAGCCCTGAGAACAAAGCCCTGCTGGAGAACATCAAACAAGCTGTGCAGGGCATCCAAGTGTAGCTCCCTGAGCCACTGCCACGTTTTTTTAAGGGCTTGCATTAAGCAAGCACTGATACACAAAAAGAAAGCAAACGGAAACAAGGAGGAAAAAAAAAAAACATGTAAAAAGTATGGATATCGATTATGTTTTTTGCTGCTGTAATTAACTGTATTATCTTTCATTATTTATGATTCTGTTATGCTTTTGAGGGGGAAAAAAACATGAATTATTTGTTGCCTTGCTTTAACGATGATTACCAATGGCAAATGTTTTGAGGATCATTCATGTTTTGTACATTTTTCATATGACCTGACATAATGTGATGTACTGTTTATAGCTGCTAATGTATGCACATTTTAGTGTATATGTATTTATTAATTGTAAACAAACAAAAAAAACATTCATTGTTTTAAAAGGCTTCACGACAAGAAGGAAAAACATAGCGCTGAAAATGTGAAAGGATGGGAAACGTCGAGGGCAATCAGCTAACATAAGCTTTTCCTTTTTAAAATAAGAGGAATTCGAGGCGTACAGTGTAGGTTGTTTAATGTATGTTAAACCGCTATTTTTTTTTTAAATAATATGAAAAAATTTCATAAAGGTACGTCATAGTGTTCAAAGCATTTTGCAGCCGTCAGTGTGGGCACTCTAATGAAGTACATGTGTTGCTCTTTGAGCGTTTAATTGTTTCACTTTCAGAACATAAAATGGATAAAAATGGATAGACAAAAAAAAAAAGTACATTTTTGTGAAACATCATGACACGGAAACCCATTGGTGCATATCCCAAGATTGTGAGAGAAATATTTCATAACTTCAATCATCCATATTGTATATTCTCCAAATGTGATTCCCATTTGGTTAACTCCAATCACTATGGAAAATATTAAGGAGACAATCCAGCATAAATTATGAATTTATGACCGTAAAAAAATATTAGTAGGTAGTAAAATAGCTTATCAGCAATATATGACAATGATTCAATCATTTATTTAGATATGGGATGCAAAAGTTCGGGTATATGCAATTTCTTATTGTAAACATCACAGAAAGCTGATTAATCTTTTTACTAAATGTAAAGTATTGAGTTTTATATAAATCTTTTACTACAATCATGTGTTAGGGTTTAAACATGAGTGAAGTGATCGAATCCAAATGGATGAACGCATATGCATTATAATTTTACATTTCTCATGTTCTGTTTTGCACAGGGACACCTTTGTTTCCATGTTTTGATGTTATACTGTACGTACATATATTCATACCCACACACACACACACACACACACACACACACACACACACAGGGAGGTGCCCAGAAACTTTAATGCAGAGACTTGCTTTGTTTGTCAGTGTTAGAATAAATATGTGTTGGACTTACAGGGTTGACATCACTGTCCAATTCATCACCATGTCAATGCATTATCCTGTAAAAAAAAACAAAACAAAAAAAAAAAAAAAACTGTATATCAGCATCAGATGCAAAGCACATGACATGTTTCTCTGTCAGCATTGCAGATATAAGCATTATGGGTATGTCAATTCAGAGTACCATGTACCAAGGGCAGTATTTATTACACTTGTGGAAATCTGTATTTTATTATCACATTCTTGATTTTTGGGTTTTGTCTACGGTGAATCCGAAGCACTTTAAAGTCTGAGAATCACGGAAACCGAAGCAAGGTTTTACAGAAGCTTTGTAATAACTTGGACAATGGCATGTTGTACAGGCCTAAAATCCTCCAATTCACCATTGGGGGATGACTATAAGAGCAATCGGTTCCAGAGCGAGCAGAAATGTTGACTGGCATGACCGGTTGAAACCACTTCATGATGTATAAGGAAATATATGTGCACTCAAGACTTGTAGACAGAAATGCACTTGACCTCAACATATTAAACTCCCCAAGCATGTCCCCATTTTTTTAAATATTGACAACACACGCTGGCATTAAGCAGTATCGTATTAATGCTTAAGTTTAGTGGCTTAAGAGTCGGTTGTGTGTACTAAGCATGATCTTCATAAAATACATCAGGTTACCATGCTGTCACCATTATTCTTAGCTATATTCTTTATTCGTTTTAAGCTAGTGCAGCATTTTTATTATTTTTTTAAAAAGAAGTCACGCCAAGGTGCTAATCATTCTCATGTATCATGCATTGGAACAGAATAACAGATCAGCTTCTTTCTCTTCTCTCCAAAGCTTTGTGTATGCAGCTGCCGATGTAGTAATGCTTCTAATAGACTGATAGCAAAATTTCCTTTCATAACCTCCCATTACTAATTCAGCAGGAAAAAGGACAATAAGCACAATTTTGCTGCTCACCTTTTGTTCTAACATATTGTAGTACCTAATTAAAAATGTTATCTGTAACTATTTAAATAGAAAACACTAAGTACAGTATCACATGCCTGAATGCGGAATACTTTTCTTATTATTAATTGTGAATTCATCAGGTTACAAGTTTCCATTTGAAAAGGACTTCAATGAATCATTTTAAAACGATTTTATATTCGAAAAGAAACATGGCTTTTTTCTTATCTTGCTCTCTAACTCTAGCTCTTTCTTTTTTTTTAATTACATGGCATGATTTTGGTTGATATGATACTTTCGGTTGATATGATACTGTAAATGTTTAAGATCACAAGTTGCAGTGATATTTCATTCTGAAATTGTGAACTTTGTACAATTTTTATTATGCTGGTGTTGACATCTCTTAATCAATAAAACTTGTGTTGCCACATGGCATATCTCTTTGTTTTGGTGTTAAGATCGAAGGAAAATTAAAGTCAGAACTTTTAGCGTTTGACGGAGATGCCTCTGCCACCGAGAGTTCTAGTTCTGCATATTACTATTTTGTATGCCAAAAATAACAGAGTTTATAGAAAGAAAGCTATGCTCTGAATTAGCAGATAACAAAACACAAAATACAAAACATTTGCTTCTTATTATGCTAGTTGATGTTAGTCGCTGATATAAACTAATGTAATCTATTGTACAACTTGCCAGCCTAACTAACTTCCATAGATGTTATAACTTTAATAAATCATAAATACATTACCATATTCACGTACTGAATTAATATGCGTTACTCAGCAAAGCTAGTTAGTTGAGGCTACATTCCTAAGATACTGAATTGAACTAACAGTGGTACCTAACCATTATGCCATGTGGTGCACTCAGCTGGGATAGATCTGCATGGCCAGGCCGTGACCCATGTGATTGTTGTAGATAAAACCACTTGGAGACTATCAAAGCATCTTTGAACTGCCATTGTGTCGGTCAGCTTTGTGCTCGGGTCTTCATCAGTGAACATTTGAAGACACCGGGAGGAAGGAATTACTGTAAAATTTGTAATGACCTCAGAAACTATGCTGACCTTTCGGTTCCTCAGGAGCTCTTGGTTGCTTAACTCCACTTGACCACATACTGCTGTATACAGGACAATATTTACGGTTACATTATTTACTGTCCAGTGTCACCCAAGTAAGGATGGGTTCTCGTCTGAGTCTGGTTCCTCTCAAGGTTTCTTCCTCATATCATCTCATGGAGTTTTTTATCTTTGATAAAAATCAGTGTCAAATGTTAAAAGTGAATTGAATTAACGTCATATCACAGGGGTATAGCTCACAGCTGTGGATCATTCAAGAGCTCACCATCTCTCTCTCTCTCTCTCTCTCTCTCTCTCTCTCACTCCCTCTCTCTCTATTTCAAAGTAAATGCATATCAGGGGTCTCCAACCTTTTTTGCCTGAGCCAAGAGCTACTCATATTATATTATTAATATCAATTATTTATTTAGATTATTGTACCGATCTAGACCAGCTAAATACGTTATGTTTGTGTGAACATTTAAGAAAAATCAGTTATTACTGCCAAATTTTGTTCATTCACATTAATTCTGTTATTTATCAGCAAATTGGTCCCATGTCACATCTGATAGCCTCAGCAAGACTGAAAAAGACTTTTTTAGGGAAATAATAATAATAATAATAATAATAATAATAATAATAATAATAATAATAAAACCAAAACCTGAAATTTTATTGGACTTTATGTGATAAAATAATAGTATTATTCTGACATTTTTATGCAATTTCAGTGGTAAAAATAAAACATTACTTTACTACAAAACACCACCTGCTCTAAGAAATATCTACACACACCCTTTCTTCATCTTTGTACAGCAGGATATATTTATTCACCGGTTTTGCTTAAACAGCTTTGTAGCTTTATTCCTAACGCTGTCGAATCCCCAGCAGCTTCGAAGATGAATGGATCTGCCATATGTTTTCTTTATCCTTTATCCAAACTACTTTAATTTGTGTTTATAAATTGAAGTTTATATAACGCTTCCATGTACGGCCTTGGTGCTAGCTCATGCATGAGGAAAGGAGTATGATTTGTCCGTGGAGTCAGATCTTAATGAAACACCAAAAATGGAGGTTATGGGTGTTATTGAGTTAATTTCATTTTATCAATTTGTACATATTCTATTAACCTTTAGGTGAGCTAATAGAAGTTCAGGAAATATGTGTGTAATCAGATTCAGCTCTATCAGACTTTCTGTCCCTTATGTGAGCATGAAACAGTTACTAAGTAGTGGGGATCCTCTTCTAGAGCTTTCACTACTACTGTTTCTTTTTCTATAATCACATATAAACAGATATAAACACATATCCCAAACAGATCCTGAACTCTAGTGTTTGGTAGAAGACTTTCTGAAGATTAATTAGAAGTCTGAAGTTAGAGAAAACTTATTTACACAGAATGTTTGAGTTGAGTTTGTTATGCTAGCACAAGCTGGATGCAGACATGTTAGTTGAGTCTCTGCTTTTTAGAGGGAAATGTTTACTGTGTGTTGAATGCATTTTTTACTATCCTGTGTGTGTTGAATGCATTTTTTGAATTTTAACTTACAAGCATTGTTTTGTAAAGTTTCAGTTAATGTTTATTAAAAGCACTGATTAAGCCATTCCACCAAATAGAAGGCATTTATATCTCCAAGTATAAATGGGCATTAATATGTCCTGCAAAATACTTTTTGTTATAAAGCATAGTGTCCTGCACCTAGGTCTAATAACAAATTTAAGATCTTCATTTTCAAACATTGAGAAAAACTGAAGTCCTCACTTTCCTGCCTTTCGTCTCTTCACACTCACACTCATCGTGATGAAGTGCTTTGAGAGGCTTGTCATAAGGCACATCAAGACCCAGCTACCACCTTCACTGGAGCCCTTAGTTTGCATATTGTCCAAACAGTAATTATTGATAGCATTCTGAGCAGCTGCATTTGGGAATTGCACCATCTTGGATCGCAAGACCCTGATAACCATAAAATAGATAACCATAACATTATTATTAACTGTGTAAATGGCTTCATAAGTGTGTGTGACACATAAACACTAATTAAATATTAGACATGAGTCAAAACAGTGTGCTAGTATATTTTTTCTTATTGTCTGACTAATAACAAGGGAGTACAAACTTTTTTATACAGTGGTACTTGAAAGTTTGTGAATCTGCATAAATATGACCTTAAACATTGTCAAGTTCTAAAAGGATATAGGTAAAAGTAGTAAAATGAGTACCCAATTAAACAAATGAGACATCATTTATTTATTGAGAAAAAATCTATTATTTATTTATTGAGGAAATATTGCATATCTGTGAGTGTAAAAAGTGTGACCCTAAAAATTTATAAATTTAACTGAATCTCAAAAATAATTTAAAATGAATTTCCGAAGGATTTTCAGGGTTTCTTAGTATTTATTGTGCACTTGAGCTGTCATGAACGTCAAGGATTTGTATAAAACATAACGATATATGTCTTATCAAATCCATAAAAATACATAAAATTCATAAAAATACTTATAATTCTAAAATAATATTAAACATTAAAATAAGCCAGAAAGACTCAGTCCTTGTCATATTCAATCAGGTCTTCATCCTGTTTCTCTCACATCTAACATGTCAGACTACGTGTACCACCTACTTCTCTATCATCTAATACATGTCTGACCTTTGTTATGAGATAATCAATGTTGTTTTCTTCACCTGTGGGTGGTCATAATGTTTTAGTTCCTCAGTGTACAATGGTCTCTAATGTCACTCTCTGACCTTTGTTATGTTTGAGATAATCAATGTTATTCTCTTCATCTGTGGGTGGTCATAATGTTTTAGTTCCTCAGTGTATAATGGTGTCTAATGTCATTCTCCAGTGCTACCCAGAAGAAGACAGTGGAAGAGTTTCCAAAGTTTCTTCCTTCTGCCATCTGAGGGAGTTTTACATCTGTACCTATATCTAGAAATCTGTAAAACTGATTTGGGATGAGGGGGGCTTAGTGGTTAGCACATTCGCCTCACACCTCCAGGGTTGGGGGTTCGATTTCCGCCTCCGCCTTGTGTATGTGTAGTTTGAATGTTTTCCCCATGCCTCGGGGGTTTCCTCCGGGTACTCCGGTTTCCTCCCCCGGTCCAAAGACATGCATGGTAGGTTGATTGGCATCTCTGGAAAAATTGTCCGTAGTGTGTGATTGCGTGAGTGAATGAGAGTGTGTGTGTGCCCTGCGATGGGTTGGCACTCCGTCCAGGGTGTATCCTGCCTTGATGCCCGATGACGCCTGAGATAGGCACAGGCTCCCCGTGACCCGAGGTAGTTCGGATAAGCGGTAGAAAATGAGTGAGTGAGTGATTTGGGATGTAATGTCTACTGATAAAATAAGACAGATATATAAAATATGAAATATTTTTATCGAATTGAATGACAATAAAGTGAATAAAAACGAAGTCAATAAAATTTAGTAAAATGAACTAAAGCAACTAACTGTTGTTCTTAGTTTTTCTATTGTGTATAAAAATATTTATTTAACCCCGGGGTTTAATGAGGGGTGAAGAGACATAATTCCTAACTTTTCTTATGGCTTTCATTAAATCTATTCCACTATTTTGTCTGAAATCTGGTGCTCTGTGGATGAAGGTAAAGTGTGATGGATAGTTAAAATGTACTAACATTATTGTACTATTTTAATCTTACACTAGTTGGAATATACTGAGGAAATCATTGTCCAGGCGTCTCAGAGAAATCTGCTTCCTCTCCATTCTTAATTATTAAAGCATATGTATGAAACTTGTACCGTTCACAGGATAAAGAGAGACTAAATACCATCATCATTATATAATATATTGAACTATTTGTGGGAAACTTCCTTTTCACCAGTTCTCTCTGGGTTCTCAGTGTCCTTGTGTTAAAAATGATGAATGGATGAATCTGGTTGAACAGATAGATAATTATCTTAACATATCAGCAGGATAATGACCACACCAAATAAACACTCTTCCAATTTTACATCCATGTCTACAGCACCATCATATCAAACTGTTTACATGCTGTTTTGCACACTGTTTTTAGCTCTTTGCCCATGCTGTCTCACATTTCAGTTGATTGCTGTTTTGCACAATACTTTACATTATCTCATGTAATCTCATGTAATAATACTGTGTTCATTCCAGTATTTCCGCACACGTACTATTGTTTGAACATACAGTATTTACACTTATCAGGGCTGTTTTTCTGTATTGTCTTTTGTGTGGTGTCTTATATTTTTTGTTTGGACTGTCTATTGTCCTTCACTGTCTTTTTGTCTTTGTCTTTTGTCGCACTGTTTGCTCCAGGTTGCACAGACACACTTTATGTGGCTAGGACTAACTTACTAAGTCCTTAGCTCTGTCTTTGTTTTATGTAACACCATGATCCTGGAGAAACGTTGTCTCGTTTCACTGTGTAATGCAACAGCTATATATGTTTGAAATGACAATAAAAGCTTCTTGACTTGACTTGACTTGGATATGAACACAATCTTACAGCAACATATTATAGAGAAAACACTTTTCTAGGTGTTCTTGTTCTCAAAGTACTGAAATCTGAAGTCCTGAAATCATAACAGATTACTTTCTGAGCCCTGCAATACACTTTATATACAGTATGTCTGTAACAAAACTTTTTGTGTGACATACAAAATTAGAAGAAAAAAAAATTTCATTAAACACGAAAAAATTAACAATAACTATAGCTATGTTACATAGAGATGCTGAAAACTAGTGAGCAGAGCACACAGGGCCATATGGTGTCGCGCATGCGCATTGACGCTGAAACGGTGACACTTTTATTTATTTATTTATTTATTTTTCCCTGAGAGCCGGTAGAGGGCTTGGTGTGGTCACGTGACCGGAATTAAAGATGTCTGCTACAGAAGAAGACACTGAGCTCAGAGACCTTCTGATTCAAAATTTGGAAAACAATGGCGTTCTTAACAAGATTAAGGTACTTATTTGTTGTTTATAAGTAAATGTAAACACACACAGTGTTGACTGTGGTATTCAGCCCAGCAAGTAAATGCTAAAGTTGTAGCTAACTTTGTTAGCTTAGCAGACTGAATGTCAACAAACCGTATCTATGGTGTTACCTGTCGGTTAACGGCTAGATTGTGTCCTCTACAGCTAGTTTGATTACTTTAAAAACACACATGTAAAAACTACTTCAGTGTTTAACAGAAGTAAAAACAAACGCTCATTAATCTCAAATATTGACTTAAGTCCCTAAAAATGAAAGCGCAAAAGCGTCTTGATTCACCCACCATTTTCTCATCACTATTGATGATGGTATTATGAAAGAAACCTGATCTGTTTGACGCACAGATGAACAGGTGTGTGTGTGTGTGTGTGTGTGTGTGTGTGTGTGTGTGTGTGTGTGTGTGTGTGTGTGTGTGTGTGTGTGTGTGTGTCTGTCTGTCTGTCTGTCTGTCTGTCTGTCTGTCTGTCTGTCTGTCTGTGTGTGTGTGTGTGTGTGTGTGTGTGTGTGTGTGTGAGAGAGAGAGAGAGAGAGAGAGAGCTGGAAATAATAAAGCGCTGCTGCATCAAACTCTTTAGCAGGTCACTGTCAGCACGTTGAACTGGACTTTTTTCCTGCCTCTGCTACTCTAACAGTAGGATATGAATGCTTTGTTTTCTTGGTGTAGAATTCTCTCTAGGTGAAACAGGTGAGTATGTATAACTGAAATGATTAGTCTAAAATAATAACACAGTACTTACTGTGCCATGAGATATAGATTATTTATGTCTGCAACTTAGCTTCAGGTTTTGTGACAACCCAAAAACACATACACAATAATAAAAGCAAAATGAAAACTGTCTGAATTAGGCCTTTACAGTAATAATAGGGAAATATTAGTTAATTAAACTAAGACCCAGTAACTAGCTGTGTTTCACAGACCATCTTCTCGTTCACTGTTGACTTGTCATCGTTAACGGTGGTATTTTGATTAAAAGGAATCTGATCTATTTGACGCTCAGACTAAAGGATTAAATGTGAACGGAGCCACTTTCAGAACAATGAACTGGATTTTTCTGCCGCTGTCTTTTGTTTAGTTTGTTACATGCCATAAATATGTAATGTACTTGACAAAATACAGAAATTGTGATCAGCAGGTAGTTGTACAGGATTGTGGGCAAACTGATCACTACAGTGGAAAATAGACCAAAGGAAAAATTGGCATTGAAAGAAGATTTGATAACGACAACAAAAAACATTCAACACAGTTTTTTTAAATTATAATACAAACTTTTTTTTTAGTCACTGAAGAACCTAAAGTTAACTACAAAAATTAATATTCACATGTTTAGAGCTTCTTCACTCACACTTTGAGAGCATGCATGAGCCCTGTATGGAACGACGTTGATGGAATACTATATATAATTTTATTTATTTATTTATTTACATGCACACATTCATACAGGTGATTAAACACTGTTTAACAGATTAGTGTTTGTTTGTCTATTTACAGGCTGAGCTTCGAGCTGCTGTATTTCTGGCTTTAGAGGAACAGGACAAAGTTGAGGTAATTAAATACAGTCTAACTTTTAACATTTTACACACTGTGAATGTCTAAGATTCTGAATATCTGTCATGTCTCGTTTTGGCCTCACCAGAATAAAACTCCACTTGTAAACGAGAATCTGAAAAAGTTTCTCAGCACTAAAGACGGCAAGTTATTTTTTTACTTAGCATTTTTTTTGTCAGTTATTTTGATTAACCAACCTACAAACACCAGTGTCTTAATTATTCTGTAATTCATTGCAGGACGCATTGTGACCAGTTTAATCACAGACTTTCTGCAAGTGTTCAATCTGGACTTCACCCTTGCAGTTTTTCAGCCAGAAATTAACACGGTATTACGATGTTTATTACTTCTAAGGAAAATTTGTGAGACTGGCTTTTATGTGGTAAGGAAATGAAATTAATCTCCTTTCCCTTCTACCGCTTTCATTTTATAAATGAATGATATTCTACGTGCCACCTTGTTCTGTTTTCTTTTTCTTTTCTTTTTGTTTGTCTTTAAATGTCTCGGAGGTTTATGAGTCGTAACGCTTTTTGCAATTGTGCAAATTCTCAAAGAATAGACTACATGATTGGTTGCAACAAAAACCTGATTGACATAGATCCTCTTTACTGTCTATCATATGAAATGGGCTATTCTTCATCATCATAGTCTTCCTTGTATATTACATCAATTATTTTTTTCTTTATCTATCTACCAGAAGAAAAAAAGAGCTCAAAAGTTCAATGGTGGCTGACTGAAATTCTCCTATTGCTTATATTTCAGCTATGTGATAAAAGTATAAAGCAAGACTAATACACACACAAACACAACTTGAGAACATCATGTGAACATAAAACAAAGTTCATTATTTGCTTACTCATTACTCACATTCTGGCAGCTGTATTAAAACACCTGCTCAGATGAGAAATTTGTGTCTGTGGAAAAAAATACAAATGTTGTGGTATACCAACATCCAGCCACTATGTGGGGACATCCCTACTGAAAAGCCTCACACCAATATTCAACTAACATGGTGCATTATCACGCTTAGAAAAAGGGCAAATAGTGAACATAATAAATTTGCACATGGTCAACAACGATACACAGAAAATGCTGCTGCATTCAAATGATGCTTGGTTGGTATATAAGAAGCCAAAAGTCTGCCAAGAAAATATTACCCACATGATTACACCAACTCCACCAGCCTGAACTACTGACACCAGGCAGGTTCATCAGCACACATGATATTGTAGTCACTATTCTAAAATTGCATAGCCTCCTCTATAAGAAAAAAAAAAAACAAACAAACTTTTTTTCCTACATTTCCTGTTTGCTTGATTCATGTCGTGATGATCACCTTATTGTTTAATTGAGTTGTTTACATTTACGGCATTTAGCAGACTCCCTTATCCAGAGTGACTTACATTTTATTTCAGTTTATACAACTGAGCAATTGAGGGTTAATTACCCTTGCTCAGGGGCCCAGCAGTGGCGGCTTGATGGACCTGGGATTTGAACTCATGACCCTCCAATCAGTAATCCGACGCCTTGATCACTAGGCTACCACATCCACATTATATTATGTCATGTCCAAGCATAAATTTGTATACATAAAAAGAAACTGCTGTAGCTCTCTTTATATTCAGTGATTTAATTCTGCAGGATTGCATATTGGTTTTTCCTCTGTTATGCTCCCAGTAATGAGTGTAGGTAATAAAACCATACCAACTCAACACACACAAAGAAACAAAACTAAAGCATCCATTATTGACGTAAATGACAGACGAGTGAGAAGTTCTTTAGTTCATCACACAGATTTCCCACTGCACTTTATAATAGAAACATTCTCCTGCCTTATATTGTGTGTATTGTTCCTACAGTGAAATGAAGCAATGCTTTCTATAGCATGTGGTAGTCTGCAGTATGTTTGGTGTTTACTTCATGGCTTACAGGACACTGCCTCCTAGTGGACACACTATTATCACATTATGTGGGATTATGAAGGCTTCGCCCCAGACATCAGTGTCATGCTCAGTTTGAGGCCTGCTTTCACTCGTCTGAGTTTCGCTCCTGCTTCCTTTGTCTATCACGTGTAAATCCCATGTGAATCTAATGTAACATGCTTCAATAGTTCAGCTTTTCTCTGTTCATACCTACTGAAAGCTGCACACCTTCAAATGGATTCTTGTGCTCGTTTTAACTTCACCAGCAAGCCTCACTTTTGTTTAAGTGGGTTTTTTTGTTGTTTTTTGACATGTGTTTTACAGTTTCTGGTATAATTGAAACAACAGTGGCTAGAGTATTGCTTTCTTTTTTTTTTTAATTGTTATCTTGATTCATTTGTTTTTTTATTTTTGTGATGCTGATTCATCAACACAAACCAATTTAGTTTCAGTGGAGTTTTTATTTAGAGATCATAATAGAGTTTACTTGTGCAAACCTTCCCCAATACACAAACTGCATATTGGACGTTTTCTTCCATTATTATTATTTTTATTTTTATTTTTTTTTCATTTCATTTTCATAGAACAATCACATTAACGTCACAATGTCAGGTGCATCATTCAGTCAAATTCTTTTTTCCATACTATACTATCCTCAACAACAGTGTTTAAACTTATCGCACTCTTAGTTCCTGACCTAGTGAACTAGTATGAGGATGTAAGATAAGATAAGAGAAATTTTATTGATCCCACAGTGGGGAAATTCACTTATCACAGCAGCTCATTGACAGTTAAAACACAGGTATTAAAGACTTACAATAGGCAGAAAGAATATAAAGCAATATTTTAAAAACAAAAATGCACAATAACATCATTGTAATGCAGTGTTATAAAGTCTGATAGCCACTGTCCAATGGGCATCCCAGGACAGAGCTGGTTCTCCTAACTAGTTGTTCAGACTCTTTCTGTCATGCTCTGTACTGCCTCCCACCCAGTAGACTACGGCGTAGACAATTGCAGAGGCCACCCAAGTATTCAAAAAATGTCCTTAATAATGTCCTGCACACTAAAAAGGACCCTAGTCTCCTCAGCAGGTGTAGGAGACTCGGGCCATTCTTGTACAGAGCATCAGTGTTATTCAGCCAGTAAAGTCTATTGTTTAAGTGGACACCTAGCCTAGTACTTAAACCTAACCACCAATTCAATGTCCAAGGCCTGGATAATCCCTGGTGTGTGGTGCGGTGTTCTTCATCTCTGATAATCAGTCACCATTTCCTTCGTCTTACTGGTGTTCAAGTGCAGGTGGTAACACTCACACAAGTCAAAAAAGTCCTTGATGATGTCCCTGTATTCTTCTTCATTTTTATCAGATACATATCCAACAATGGCTCTATCATCTGAGAACTTTTGGAGGTAGCAGCTGCTGTAGACTCACCTGAGACACAGTCACACAACCTTACATACTGTGGTCTCTTGGCGAGGCAGTTGATTGTCCATGTAGCCAGGTGATAATGCACCCCTGACTGCTCAAGCTTCCCATGCAGCAGTGCTGGCTGTATCGTGTTGAAAGAATAGGAGTCTCACAGTGCTCCCAGTGGTCTCCAGGTGTATCAGTGCCTTTTGCAGCGAGTAGATCAATGCTTCCTCCACATCGATGCCAGGACGATATGCAAACTGCAGTGAGTCAAGCACTGTATTTATTGATAGAGGCTTCGCAGCTCTTCAGTAAGTCGCTCTAGATAAGGGCATCTGTCAAAAGCCTTGAAAGGCACTGCGTATGAACTGTATAAATTCACTCAGATCATCAAACTTTAAGTCTTTTTGAAACGTGTTCCAGCAACCAAACATGACACACTTATTTGAAACACTTGTATTAGCAGTAATGTTTTTCGTCCATCCTGTGTTCCCTAGGTCAGTGGACTGGACAGTCGTGAAAGTTTGTCCAGGGAGTTTGGCTTCTCTGAATCTGAGGGGAATAAGAGCACACCTCTGCTCCTGGAGTTAATTAAGAGAGGAAGAAACAAGGAGAAACTCTCCATTTACTCAGAGGTGACTGTCGTTTCTGACTTGAGAAGAAAAATGAATAATTGCTGGAATAATTCTCTAACTTAGTCAAATGCATTGTCTGTCTCTCTCTCTCTTTTTCTTTCTTTCTTTGTCTCTCTCTCTATCTCTCTCTCTCTATTTCTTTCTTTGTCTGTCTGTCTCTCTTTGTCTGTCTCTTTCTCTCTCCTCATTTTTCTTTCTCTATCTCTTTCTCTCTTTGTCTGTCTGTCTCGTTCTTTCTTTCTTTCTTTCTTTCTGGCTTTCTTGTTCTCTCTCTCTCTCTCTCTCTCTCTCTCTCTCTCTCACTCACTCACTCACTCACTCACTCACTCACTCACTCACTCACACTCTCTCTCTCTCTCTCTCTCTCTCACTCACTCACTCACTCACTCACTCACTCACTCACTCACTCACTCACTCACTCACTCACTCACACACTCTCTCTCTCTCTCTCTCTCTCTCTCTCTCTCTCTCTCTCTCTCTCTCTCACTCACAGGCAGATCGGGACAGAACACGTATTCCCAAGGTAATTCCTCTGTACATTACGTATATAAAGACACATTGCTGGGCAGGTTTTTTTTTTTTGTGAGGTAAAACAAAGTGAAACCACAGATCAAACTAAGATGAACAAAACTTGTCCAGCAGACAGATCAAACTGAGATGCGAAGAAATTCTCCATAAACAGCTGCTGATTATTTGGAGTTAATCAGAGTACAGTGATGCCTCGAGATACGAGTTTAATTCGTTCCATGACCTTGCTCGTATCTCAAAACAATTTTCCCCATTTAAATGAATTGAAATCCCATTAATCCGTTCCAGCTCGCAAAATTCCACTCCAGTTGTTTTGTTTGTGTTTTGAATATGAAAAATGTACAGTACCTGTGTTTATAAATGACAAATATTGTATAAAAACATACAGTAGTAAAAGAGAATGTTAAAACAAATAAACTGGTTGTACTTTATGGAAGATGAGGGAGGAGTAAACAGGTGGAATTTTGTCTCGCACGTACACTTTCGCTTTCATTCACTTACTCGCTACTGTACACTCTTAATGCTACTTTATACTTAAATGGAACTTAACTAAACTTCACTAAAATTAACGAACTTAAATCAAGCATCGTGTTAGTTCTGGCAGGCCACGTCGTCAAGTGTGAATCAGCTGTTAATCAGCTGTCCACGACGCGCACCAATCCGGTTACGACATCCATATTACCCAACCATTTAAATTCCCATTCATAGAGCCGCTCTAGCGCTTTGCTGCTGCCGCGATCTAAACTCCCTCCTCCAACCCCGACTCCACCATGCCGGAACCTGTGTTCGTTGTACCAGTTTACGTCATAAATCTCCACATATTTTTCTCTCTCTCCCTCTCTCTCTAATTATTTAATTATTTATTTATCAATTCATTCATTTATTACTTTCCAAAAACACTTAAGCGAGCATATCTAATACTATGCATGATTAATGGTTCTGTTATACGGGGGGTCTATTCTATTTTCGCTGCTTTCTCCGCTCTGTCCGTGCATGCGCACGGGCGCGGGGATTCTTGCCCAGAACAGAACCATACTGCCACACTAACTGTATGCATATCATCTAATAAATTCTCTTTTGACAAAGTGGTCCTGACAGAACTGAAATTCTCTTAACTTAACTGAACTTAATTGCTACAATTTCTGTTTTCTTTACATTAATTTTGCTTAATTTTCTTCATCGCTTTTCTCTTCACTTGTTTTTGCCTTTTTTGTCACTCTTTCCTCACTAACATCTGCCGGTCGTTTTAATAAAAACCTGACCGGTCGGCACATCAAATGCAGTGTAGTCGCACAAGTGAAATTTTTTTAACGGATCCAACGCTTAAAACGGATCCGCAGATGGTCGGCACCTCACGCAGCCCCTTTGCGACTCTCCATAGGAAATGAATGACTTCCTGTTTATCGCCGTCGTTTGTCGTGTGCAGTGGAAAGGCGGCTTTAACCGAGTGAGACGCTGGAAGCTGAGGCGGGGGAAACAGCACACGTGGTTGTTGGGATCTTTGTTTCGGCAGCGGCGGCTCGGATGCTCGTATCTCAAAAATTTGCTCGTATCTCAAGCCAACAATTTGGTCGAATCATAGCTCGTATCTCAAAAAATTTGTATGTCAGAGCACTCGTATCTCGGGGCATCACTGTAATTTCAGCGATGACAGCTGTATGATCATTACTGTGAGATTGGCTTGAATGCGATTGGTTCTTTCTGTACACAGCCAAATCCCAGTTATAAAAGGATATGCAAACGTTTGCAACCAGGCCATGGTAACTCCATGGTAACTCCCCCCATTTTTCTTAAAATGTTATACGACTTTAATTGTATATGTTGTAATTTCACTTTGAGGATAGGAAAACGTACTGACATGATTCACTTTGGTTTCGTTTTTTTACATCATAAAAACATGCCATTTTTGACAGTTATAAAACACTTTATATGTCCATTATGCACATTCAACCTATTTTATACTCCTACAGCTTAGAGTTCCCACAACCGAAGTACAGTTCAAATTCATTGTTGTAATAAAGCCAGTTTCTCAACCCTGAAAGATGTGGTTGATCTTGGGTTGATTCGTCTCATGCTCTCTCTTTACCCCTACAGATTTGTGCCCTAGATGTATTTAGGTCACACAAAGGAAGGAGGAAGTAAATTAAGGTGTTTAGAATTGTCTGAATTCTGTTCAGCTACATTTTGCAAAACAACTTTGTCCTACTTCTGTGCATCTGGTATCTTTGCACTTCAGTGGCTTTACTTGTCATATGTCTGATTATTTCCTTGTGAAGTAATACGCAAATGTCTTGTACACTTTATATACAAAAAATGTTATAGACATTTATTTTATAAATTCTGCATTATTCAGTACAAAATTTGTCAGGAAAGGGTAAAAAAATCTTTATTTTTTTATTAATTGATACTAATTAATAATCTTAAGAGACCAACTTAGAAAAATTATAATGAAGGCTCCGGATTTTGCCTGCAAAATAAAATGAAGTAAGTGCGACAGAAAACTCTCTAGAATGAACTTTTTTCAGCTAATTTCCTTATAAAATTTATATTTCCACAAAGATTATACCTGGGATTATACCTGTAATTTAAGGAGAAAAAACACATCAGGGACACATCACATGAATTATACTTAACTTTTAGTTTAATATTGTTCATTGCCAATAGATTTAATTAGTTTTGTGTTTTTACACCAGTTCCGGTTGCTGTGAAGACTTTTTAACGAAGTCGTTAAAGCTGGTTGTGAAACTAGTTTACAGCTGCTTTTATACCACAGCGCTGTTTAGTCAGGAGGTCTTGATTAATTTTCTATCAGTCACATGAACTTTAACTATATTTCCAGCTGCAAGGCAAATCGTAGGTGTACATCAGTGTACTCATTTTGATACAGTTTTTTATCTGTAATAACGCCTTACTATAAGCTGTTTTTTTCTCTCTTTAACTTCATGAAATAGAAAGATGTTTATAACCGCTTTAATTAAAATAAAAATGTGCTTGTGCCTTTCTTAAATTCATTAAAAGGGGATTATTGGCAATTTGCTGTGCTATAAGGAATAAAACACTTCAACACGCATGCTGTTATAGAAAATAATCATTGCATCACACCAGCCTGATTATCTTCCTACAACAGCACGTCCGTAGGCCTTGTGTGTGTTTATTCCTTACATGAGAAATGTCTACAGCTTGTATTTCTATAACAAAAGACTGTTGGTTATTTTAGGAACTGTCTCTTCGTCAGATTGCTGAAGCACAAAAAAAATATGACTGCAAATGCAAGGTAATTCTGCAGCAAGCTGTAACTTCCTTAATGTCATATTTTAACAGTTCTTTTGTTTAGAAAGCTGTGTAATTCTCCTAATGTGATTTGCTGTGTGCCTTTTTTAATTTTTTACATTTATTTTATTTTATTTTTTTTCCTAGCCAGGATAAATAATGAGTAATAATGAGTTTTATTTAATATATTATGTATTATATATTGTATTTGTATTTTATATATCGTTATATATGTGCTTCTACTTGATTATTTACCCAGGATAGGAGTGGTGGTTTAAGCAAAGACGAAGTCATTGCCGTTTTCATAGAGCTTTTCCCCAGTTTTAGCCGGTAAGCTGCCACAGATTACACTGTACACCAAGAAGCCACAAGAGGAATTGGTAAAGTTGTTTATCTGCATCTTTATCTGATCTTATCGCTGACTCTCATACAATCTGTACGATTATGAAATCAAGTGTGTGAGGTTTCCACCACAACTTCTTTGTGGCCTTCTCTTTTGACTTCGCCTACACTGAAATGCCAACCATTTATCAATAAGCCTTTGAATACTAATATTTAGACACTTTTAATTAAATCCCCATCATCATTTAAGATATTCATATTCAATTAGCTATTCGCTTTTTTTTTTTAATGTGACTCCCATATTCATAACTCACCTCCAGTAAGAACAACAGTTAATAGCGTATTTTGTGTTTGTCCTGCTGCTAAATGAAGAGGCATGCTGGAACAATTTGTGGCTGATGAACTCAGAGCAAAAGATACTTGTGAGTATACTTGTGTGTGTGTGTGTGTGTGTGTGTGTGTGTTACACATGGTGGCTGCAGTATGGGTACTGAGGTTTTCTCTCAATTTTTTTTTGCCCTAGCTGTAGACTTTCAGGAATTCTTGGGGCTAATCAAACAGCTTTACTGTCAGTGCAGAAGTCTGGTAAGTTCACTTATTATTAAAATTACAAACTAACAGTTTAACAACATGTAGAATTTATATTAGATTTTAAAGCCACAAATTTTTGAATGTACAGTGTAATATATATTGCTGATATTAATTTCTGACAAGCCGCAGGATTACTTTCTTATTACTGATAGATTTCAGCTGTGTCTTGGCTTTCCATGTCTATTTGCACCTCCCTTTCTTCACATGTTCAATGTGTTTTCATTCGATGTTGTTGCACATAAGTTAATTTCTGAGTTTATTTGTTTTGTTTTTTTTATGGATGGATTGCTTAGGTTGTTACAGACATCTGGTGAAAATTTCAATACTTGGTTGGGGCTCTTTTTGCTTTAATTACTGCCTCAATTCAGCATGGCATGGAGGTGATCAGTCTGTGGCACTGCTGAGGTGGTATGGAATCCCAGGTCTCTTTGACAGTGGCCTTCAGCTCATCTGCATTTTTTGGTCTCATTTCTCATTTTCCTCTTTACAATACGCCATAGAGTCTCTATGGGGTTCAGGTCTGGTGAGTTTGCTGGCCATTAAAGCACACCAACACCATGGTCATTTAACCAACCTTTGGTGCTTTTGGCAGTGGGGTGAAGAATCCTGCTGGAAAATGAAATCAGGATCTTCTAAGCTGGTCAGCAGAAGGAAGCATGAAGTGCTCTAAAATTTCTTGGTAAACAGGTTCCGTACTTTTGGTTTTCTTTTGGACCAACACTAGCAGATGACATTGCACCCCAAATCATCACAGACTGTGGAAACTTAACACTGGACTTCAAGCAACTTGGCCTCCAGACTATAGGACCTTGGTTTCCAAATGAAATACAAAACTTGCTCTCATCTGAAAAGAGGACTTTGGACCACTGGGCAACTGTCCAGTTATTCTTCTCCTCCTTAGCCAAGCTAAGACGCCTCGGACGTTGTCAATGGTTCAGGAGTGGTTCAACAAGAGGAATATCACAATCTGTTTGTGGACCCTAGCCTCAGTCCATGCCTTGTGAAGTTCAACCAAATTCTTGAATCGATTTTACTTGACAAGCCTCTCAAGGCTGCGGTTCACTCTGTCGGTTGTACATCTTTTTCGTCCACACTTTTTCCTCCCACTTAACTTTCTGTTAACATGCTTAGATACAGCACTCTGTGAACAGCCAGCTTCTTTGGCTAAGAATGTTTGTGGCTTACTTTTCTTGTGAAGGGTGTCAATGATTGTCTTCTGAACAACTGTCAGATCAGTAGTCATTACAATTGCTACAATTGCATAAAATCATTACAATTAAAAGTACCAAAGACTTAAACTACTTCAGTCTGTGTGTACTGAATTTATATAATACACGAGTTTCACTATTTGAGCTGAATTACTGAAATGAAAGAACTTTTCCACAATATGCTTATTGAGATGCACCTGTATATATAATGTAATATAACTATATATTATTATTTAGGAATCTTTAAAAAAATCTGTATTATTTTGTAGGTTGCCAGTGATGGGAGTGCTGGAGTTCACTCTGTGAGTAAAGTTACTGAGGAGAAGATCAGTTCATCACCTACCAGCAAGGTTAGATCATTTCGAGTCCATTTCCAGCTGAAACTTATGTCCACTGTCTGTTAACAGATCGGGTCTCATGGATGTGACAAGTGTGTTTTTGACAGTCTTACATATTCCTTCACATCATCATTCGTTAGCGCTCTTAATCCTATATGCTTTAAATGATACCGTTTAACCGTAATATTTAGAAAGGACTGGTTGCGTTTATCGTATCAAAGGCAAACATGTCTTTCTTTGTTTGTCTCATAATGCACAAAGGGGCTTCCCCTGAAAAAGCTTAATTCTCATTTCTCAGCTCTTCATTTTTTTAATAAATTCTCAGTGACTAGAAAGCCTACATTCTGTCTGAACGTTTTGTCCGACTGGCCAGAGATGTAGACGTCTGTGTGTTTTAATCAAGCCTGTAGTTCTATTGTAACTACTACAACTCCATTGCACTGTAATTCAGTAAGCCACACAATTTCTGAAATTGTTGACATATTTTAAAAGAAAGGTTTATAAAGTAGATAAAGATCTTCAAGTATCATAGCTCAGCTCAAAAAGGCAGCCCGAATATCAAGACTAAAACTCATTCTAAATAGAATTCTCTTTAGGATAACTATTGTTCTACTATTATAACTATGTAGTATATGAATGTAGTATTGTGCAGATTTTATTTATATGCACACCGCAGATATGTGAGGTGAGGAATTTCAGTAAAATATGAGTAAAGTACAGTCGTGTTTTGGCATTTGGGAACTTAGCTCCATTAGCAGCATCTTCTGTCTTTATTTTATGTTTTTTTTCTTTCTTTTTCATTTTTTGTTCCATTTACACTGTGTCTGTCTGTGTGCCTGTCTCTGTGTGTTCCTGTCTGTGCATGCGTGCGTGCGTGTGTGTGTGCGTGTGTGTGTGTCTGAGACATTATCGGTCTTTTTTTGTTGTTTTTTTTTTTTTCCTTACTGTGTGTGTGCGTGAGTTTATTACTTTTTATTACAGCTGAGTGAGTTACTTCAGGTCCGGGTACTGAGTGCTGATGTTGGTTAAACTTGTGTTCTCATATTCAGATACCCAGGTATAAGGGATTTATAAAGGCCAGTGCAGCACAGGAAGAGCCACCTGGGTTTCAGGTAAAGCAGGGTTGGAAATGCTAGCACAAGCCTCTCGCACCATCTCATCCTGTTGCTTTCTCAAGTAACAAAAAAGGAGCTTGGATAGTGTTCACATGGGTGCAGAAACTGTCTGCCAAATCCTTTAAGCCTTTTCTGTCACTCTGTTCTACCCAAATCACACAAACATGGAAAACACGACTAAATTAATGCAGCCTTCCCATTAGCACAGGAAATGACTCAGCGCTCCAAACAGCTGCTTCACTTACATAAGCCTTTCAGCTTCCATTAATCAGTGATTCATTTAACATGACTCTCCGGTCTCAGCTCTGTATGAATCAGCATGATGTTCAGCTTGTGGCCTAGTTTTAATAATGCACCAGAAACAGTGGCCATGTGTAGGGTGTGTTCCTGTTCTCATGCCCAGTGTTCCTGGCATGAGCTCCAGATCGAGCGCAACCCTACCCAGGGTGAAACAGTTTTTGTGTGTGAAGAGCATATACAGTGTTAATACTTATTAAGGATACTCATCCCAAGTGGATAACACATCTGGACTTAATATAGAAGTGTGGCTAGGAGATTTCTTTCTCATTAGCATTTATTACTTTTTATTCATGTCATGTTTCTCTGCATTACATGTTCTGGTTACTCATAGCTGGATATTTTTTTCTGGGCCAGTTTTGGAGATGACAATTGTGTAGCCTACTCTTCTTGCTCCTGACGTCACAGGCAGCATTTCAAAGTCCAAATGTCAAAATGCCATTTCATTTGAGAATGTGCCGACCACCTTTTTTTTTTTTTTTTTTGGTCTATTTAATCCTTGATTGATTCAGCACTGGCAGTTGATCAGTGAATTGCATGAAGCCACATTTCATCTCATTCCACCCACAGCATTTTCGCTTCCTTATTCTCCTTTAAGCTAATCTCATTTAAAGGTTCAGAACAGCTGAAAGACTTTGGAGTCTAGTGGCACCTCAGGCTCTGTAAACAGATAAAAATCAAATGATGTGAACCATTGATTTCCAACCATTTCGTCCAAGGAGGCATCTCTGACTGACTTCTCTGTTATCGATTCCAAAAGCACCTCGGCTTATTCCTACATTCAGGTGTTCTAGCCTAGATGATGCTCATGCATGAGTGTTGTTTTATTAAGCTGGCGCTCTATTCGTTTACGTTTCGAATACCACTATCTTCAGCTCAGATTGCTAACCATACATCTCAACTGATTAAAAAAAGTGTTAAATGTGTAATTAGCACAGGAAATGTGTGATGTTTCTTTGGTGCTTCTACCACAGGCTGGAGAACCACCAAGTCACAGTGAGTCACTGATCTTTCAGAAGAGCAGAGCTTTTGTGGCCAGTGAAGGGTTTATAACCAGCAGAAACGAACCCTCGGCCCTGAGGAGACCTCTAGACCTGGGCCTGGAGGACGATGATGAGGAAGGGGACTCATTCTTTGATGATCCTCTTCCGAAACCTCAGAAAACCTATGGCTGGTAAGAACAGCTATTTGGAACAAATTTTTCATCACTGTACAATAATCCTCATATCAGCAGCATGTTTGAGGTTTCAGCTTGTTTGAACAGACATGTGTTCTTTTACTTTTAAATGCTTGTAAATGACACAGCTAAAAAAAATTCACACTCTATTTTTTTAATGACACCCATTCCATGTAGTAACTTGCATTTATAAGAGATTTCTAAACCATTTAACTTAAGATCAAAGTGCATTTTTATCATTAAAAGTAGTAATGTGTTTTAAGAAGCTTTGCTTCTGTTTCATTAGAGGTTTTTTCATCAACTGTTGCTTTATTTATCATGCCTTCCTTACATGCATTTTCTCTTTTATTGTGGCATCACTGCACTGGGGTACAGTAGTTTACCCTCCACTGATAAGCCATACTCAGGGCAGAGACTTTCTGAAAAGAGCTTTAGTCAGAAAGAGTAAGTATTTCCTTTATTCTCAGGGTGCATTAGTTGCTTCCACCAGCTGACTCTGAGCTATATGTCTGATTTTTTCCCCATCAGTGCTCCTGTCAGCTCTTGGTGCTTTTGTATTCCAGCTCTGTTGTCTACTCAACCTCGTCCTTCCTTTCCTTTGTTTCTCCCTTTTTACATGTTTCTCCCGTTCTGTCGCTGCCTGTCGTCTGTCTCTGCTTTCTCCCCTGGTCCCGTAAGGATCCAGCACTCGCAGAGGGAGGAGAGCCTGGCAGGGCCGTCCTTCTCCAAAATGAGGAGGGGTACTAGCCTCAATGAGTGAGTGTGCATGGAGTGATCACACTGCCATTCTAGCCCACTGCAGCCATCTTACCCATGGGTGCAAAACCAGGCTCTCTGGCCCTTTGGTGCCATGGACTCATCATTAGTGCATTATAAATCTCTTGATTTTAAAATGGTGTGTTGTTTGAATGAATAATATAAATTATGCAAGCTGATGACCTGATCCTTTTTGGTTCATCCTGATCCTTTTTGACCTTTTTCTCGTCTTCTGCACATCTGTGCATCATTTTAATCTTCAATGTGTATTGCTGCTCTTGTGTGTGTGTGTGTGTGTGTGTGTGTGTGTGTGTGTGTGTGTGTGTGTGTGTGTGTGTGTCCGCACACTCTGTCTGGCCTCAGTTTGTCTGCTATTGGCAGTGACACTGAGGGTGATGGAGAGGACATGTTCTCAGATGCTGAGAACAAGCCCAGCACTAACTCTGAGCCCAGGTGAGCCAGGCTCTGCTCTTCCTACTAACTTTCTCTTTCCATTTCTCCTCACATGTTACAGAAATCCATCCCACCTGTTAATAGACATGCCACAGTCTCTAACTGTCTGCTGTCTCTCTGTGCCCTGTAGGAGATCAGGATCCACAAAGCCAGTTGGTTTAACTCCTTCACTCCTGTCCGATACCTCACTGTTAAAGAGTGCAGAACACAACCTAAAAGACACTGTCCCCAGTAAAGATGGTACGAAAACAGGCACATGCCTGGAAATCCAACTACTCGTACATTGTCTGTAGTGGAATTGATCAAACTACAATACTCTAAACTCCTGTATATTTATAATCCCCAGACTTTCATTAATGTCTTTACTTACACTAGCAACTGCTCCTAAAGCATCCACTCACTATGTCTTACAGCTTATTTAATCCTTACTGCTTAGACAGTCGCATCTTAAAGACATATATTTAGACAAGTATGAGATCAGAACTGGAAATTAAGCTGGTTGTTGTAGCTGATTTAGCAGAAACTTTAAACTTAAAAAAAAAACACTTGTGGTAGAAAATATATAGTTCGTCTTTTTTTGTTTTTGTTTTTGATATGGTTATATGGTTAGAAATATTTGTATTTATACAGTAGTGTATTTCTGGTTGTATTTCTGTATTTTATGTGTTTATATATGTGTTCATGATGCATATATACAAAATTGGCATTTTGGGCAGTATGGTTCAGGTTAATTGGACAAGTCCTAAAATACAGTAACTGGAGAGAGGAAATTGAAAGGTGCTTAAACTAATCACTGATGGATTAAATGTGTATTGAATGCTGGTTTTATGAAGCCTGGTAAGAAACTGGAAATTGAGGCAGACAGGAAATCTAGAACCTTACTACTGTATTCATAAGATCATAAGAATAGATAGGTGGGTATGTGGGTTGGTTGGTAGGTACTTACTTACTTACTCCCTTCCTTCTTTCCTTCCTTCCAGTATATACATGTAGATACAAAGATTTTACACTGTACAAAACTATGCAAAATATACAGAAGAAATATTCAATTAGATACACAAAATGTACCAATATATAAAGAGATGCAGATTATGTATGAATTGATGCTTATTACAGCTTGATGTTGGTGTTTCTTTCTCTAAATCCTTTGCTGCTTCTGCAAGACTGCAAACGTGTTAGATTGCAATCATGCTTTTACTAGCCATTTAAGAATGTTCAAAAGTTACAGTTGAGTGAGTGTTAAGTCAGAATGCATGTATGAATGCATGTACCCTGATAACACATCTTGCAACAGATTGACACTGTGGTTTTTAACATTCTTGTTTTGTTTTTTTCTCATACATGCATTAGACTCTAAAGAAAAGGGCCTTCAGGGTTTAAAAACTCTGAATAAGAAAGCTGGATCCCCTCTGCCCGGTGAGAGATTTTTCATTCTTATGCTACATTTAGTGTAAGATTTTTGTTTTGTTTGTTTATGCGTGTTTTATTTTTATTTTTTTAAATATGTAGAGCATGTTTATAGCGTTCTGTTTTAAGACGCCTCCTTTCGTTGTTTCAGCAGACGAAGAGCTTGATTACGATGATGACTTCAACAGGTTAAGTTCATTCTGCTCTGTATAGCCTGTCTTCTAATATTTCCACTGTGAGACATGAAAGTGAAAGAAACTGATAAAATTGAAATAAGTGATTTAAAAAAAAGCAGAGGCCCATTAAACCAAATTGAGTTCACTTAAAGGAATGTTTGTCATTTAATTTGAGATATTAAAAATAATTTAAAATAATACATAATTAAGTATAAATATATGGTAGCTATAAATAAAGAATATATATACGTGTATGTGTGTGTGTACATATATATTACATATATACATGATTAAAAAAATTCTGATCATTTATATATATATATATATATATATATATATATATATATATATATATATATATATATATATATATATATATATATAGAATTTAGAATATATCAGAATTTTTTATATATAGACATATATTTAAGATGATTCATATGAATTTTATTTTTATTTATATATATATATATATATATATATATATATATATATATATATATATATATATATATATATATATATATATATATATATGATCAAACAAACAAAATTATACAAACTAATATTAATGTTTAGGGTTCTCATGCAGAATGGTGCAAGTTGTTAAGAAAAAATAAGACTTTTATTGTTATTACTATTAACAGCTTGTTGTTTTTATTATTAAATGGCTTGTTGATAATAATAAAATAATAATAATTAAATCAGATTAAAAGAATGAATCAGGTTAAATATCTCTTATTGGGCAAAAAACTGTTATCTTTTCTTTACAAGCTCACAAGTGATCTGCTCACAACACACACTAAAGTTGATCTAAGTAAACTTAAAAAAAAAAAAAAAGGGAACAACAAGTGATGCCAAGAACTAATTATAAAACATAAATGCTGTTTATTCGTAGAGTAAATCAATTGAATCATGGGTAAATTATGTCAGTCACCAAAGTCATCCAAAATCACATACTGTGTCAGGTACCTACTGCATTTGATTCAGTAGCTGATACATACTGATCAGTACATGTCTGCAATATAAATACAATCCAGACATATTGTATCCATCATGTTGGCTTTGTTAGGTGACATATGATGCCAGATTAACCACCAAAAAAAAAGCAAATGTTTATATTTTTTTTAATTGACCCTTCAACAAGTTACAATTTACTCAGGTATTGTTAAGCAAGTATTTCCACCGACTCCACACTTTAGAATCTTAGCAGAAGAAATCGATCATCTGGGAATTTCTTGCCTACTGGTTTATGAATACTGAGACTCTGGACATATCAATACTTTGTCATTTTTACGTACTGAGCTGTAGGATAGTATGGATATTCAGGAAAGTAGGATATTCAGCTGTAGCTGATGTGCTATTATTTTAAAATAAACCACTTGTGGCATCAGATCATGCTGATGTTGATTGTTTTTCTATTACAGCCTGCCCCTAAGTGCAAAGTAATTTAATTATATACTAGTTATATTTCTTTATTTATTATTATCATTGTAGATTGGTGATGCTCATGTTTTGTCCTTTGCAGCTTAAAAAAAATAATAGTTTAATAAAATAATCTGAGTGTGTAGTTTAGTTAGTTTGAGTGAACTGAGTGTGTAGTTAGTTTTTGTAGTGCACAAATGAACAAAAGCAAGTAAAGAGTAGCAGATTGACTCAGCCCAAAACAGTAGACTCCTTTTGTTGTTATTTGTTTTATTAAAAATAAAAAATTCTCACTTACCCTCCAATTCTTCCACAGTCACAACTCAAAGACTGAGCTGAGCATCAGTGAGGAGATCGAAGAGGCCTCCATCGAGGGACCAGATCTCAGTGACAGGGTAACTCCTGATAAATCTCCTTCATGTAGGCTCTTAGTGTAGCTTTATTAAGATGTGTAGGTGGCTCTTACAATACCAGGTATTGTATGACAAGCAGTAACACAGCCTGACACCTGTACGAGTGTGTTGTGGTTCTCTGCAGCATAACAGATACCAAAGCTTCAATAATTAAAGTCTCTATTTCTGACTCGTCTGTGTCTCTTCCTCCAGCTTGAAGAGATCACTCAGGATGTGAGCGTGTCTCAGACGAGTCAGGCTGCAGATTACATGGAAGACGTGGCGTGACAAGCACTAAACAGCTCATCCTCTTTTTTTTTGTGTATTTATGTAATTGTGTAAACTACATGTCAGCAGTTCCTATTAAAACTCGATTGTTCATGGTTGAGTTCCTTTTTTCGGTGGTTTAAGTATTTGCTACGTTTCAAACCTGAAACGTTATTGATTTTTGGTGTATGAAATGCATCAACCGTGTAAATTAGCCCAACATTGCTGTGTACATGTGTCTATAAAGCTAAATGTGGTGCTGGATAAGAGATCATAACATCAGCCAAGACATAACACGGCGATGATATTTAAAAGACTTCCAGATTGAATCAAAGACTCCACCTCATTCAGGTACGTGCACGCACACGTTGTCGAGCGTACAGTCTCGCACATCAACAGCTGTGAAGCAGACTTGCAGCAAGGCAAGTAGGCATTTTTGTTTCCTCTTTGCTTGCTTTCATGAGAATTTTTTATTTTTCATCTTGCAATAGATTGTTGTTGTTTTTAACACTGAATTAGACTCTAAAACTCTAGACGTCTTGTGCTTACACTAAGTCTAATTAAGCTCCTAAGTTTGTGTTTTTAGCTTATTTTTTTTTTTTAGCTTATTGTTTTTTTAGGTTATTGTTTTTTCTATTTATTTTACTATTAACTTAGTCAACAAAATTATTATTGTTAATAGGAAAATTGGGGTGTTCAGTCTGAAAAGGAATAATGGTCTATATTGTCAAATTTTTAGCAAAACCCATAAATGTTGGTTTTGCGACTTGTTTAAAAGACTCCATTTGAAATTTAAACCAAACATATTTTTACTACATGTATTCATTTATCTCATTTATCAATTAGCTCTATACATTTTTCCACTTTAATTACCAGCAAGAAAAAACATGGAAGTTTCTAACAGCCTGAAATAATCAATTCAAATCAAATCAATAAGCAATATAATTTAAAAAAAATTAGGCTTCATTTTAAATGTGTACTTGATTGTTGGCTTTTTTTTGGAGCCTAATTTCTCTTTATTTTTGAACTGTCTATGCACAGAACATAATTTGACATTTAGTAGTTCTTGTTTTTTTGAGTATTTGAGGTTGGGATTAATCATCACGGTTTCAGTCGGCTGCTTTAAAATGTGCAGGTGCTGATCTGTGGTAAATGTGTATTTCAAAAAAAAAAAAAAGCCAATAGCACACAATCCTGTGGTTTTAACCCATCATGGGTTTTGCCTTATTTGGGACAATTTATCTAAAAACTGGCAAAGGAATGCAATGCCAAAGCACAAAAAAAAAAACATAGTTCTCTGTGAGTTCTGGTACGCTGAATCCTTACGGTAAAACTCTGAAAATTCTTAAACTTTATATATAGGTCATTGAGACTAAATCTTGACTCATGGCTCTTGGTGGCTTTTATAACATGTACGTGACCTGATTCCTGCTAATTTCCTACTTTTGCATTATGAAAATGACAACTTAGTTCAAAGCAACAGTAAACCTTCAGATTTTTCATCATGATTACACAAGGTGCTTTTTGACATTGTGTGTACCACATTGCCTAGTTTAAAAATGACTTTTTTTCTCCCTTGCGTCTTTTCCCAAACCACTATCGCATATTAAAGGTGGTTTTGTGTTTAAGCTTTTATATCCATGGCTTGAAAATTTTGTGTAGGTTCAAAATCCAGGACTGCCCTTGAACAAGAACCTCAGTTCCTAGACTTGGATCATTCAAAGAAATTTAATCAAATCTGAAAAACTGAGAAATGTAATAATTCATTAGTTTTTTTGCATTATGCGGTTATGGGGGGAAATTTCTCTGACAAAATGAATAGGTAAAAAGACAAGGACAGTCATAATTGTGTTAACTTTAGTTAGATGTTTTTTCCCCCTCATATTTTTTATTCTTTTCTCCACAGTATCAAAAGATAAACATGACTATGGAATATGCAGATGAAAGCAACTGGGAGAGTCCATGTGAAATGAATAGAAATTCATTGAATAATAATGTTAAGTACTATCTCCAATACTATGTGCACTCACTTATCTGCATTGTGGGATTTATTGGCAATGTCCTGGTGATCCTTACATATGCTTTCTACAAGCGCACCAAGTCCATGACGGATGTTTACCTACTGAACGTGGCCGTAGCAGATGTCCTGTTTGTGGTGGCTCTGCCTCTGCTCATATTCAGTGAGCAGAATGACTGGGCTTTGGGTGATTGGTCCTGCAAGCTGTTGCGTGGCATCTACAGTATCAACCTCTACAGTGGCATCCTACTGCTGGCTTGCATCAGTTTAGACCGCTACATGGCCATAGTACAAGCTCGCCGCTCTTTCAGGTTCCGCTCGAGCATGCTGATCTACAGTTACTTTATCTGTGCATTTGTCTGGATTTTAGCCTTGATTCTGACTTTGCCCACCCTCATCTACTATGAGCGCTACAAACCTACTGACTCAATGCAAACCTTTGACATGAACTTCACAAGTACTGAGGACTACAGCCAATGGATTACAACACATGCACCTCTATCAAGCCTGCACGTAGCGCAGCATGTGTGCTTCTTCCGCTTCAACGACAACGACACTGCAAAGCTCTTCAAAGTGCTAGTGCCGAGTTCTCAGGTGGCTGTTGGGTTTTGCTTGCCATTGCTGGTCATGGGCTTCTGCTACTCCAGTGTGGTATTTACACTCCTGGGTGCCAGAAACTTCCAAAGGCACAAGGCTGTGCGTGTGGTCCTGACGGTAGTGTTGGTCTTTATCACCTGTCATCTGCCCTACAATGCGGCACTGTTGTATGATATCATTTACATGTACTCCAATTCAGAGTGCATGGATCAAAACACCACACACCTGCTGCTGATCCTCACTGAAAGCCTGGCCTACCTGCACTGCTGCCTCAACCCACTTCTCTATGCCTTCATTGGAGTAAAATTCAGGAACCATTTCCGCAAGGTTGTGGAGGACCTCTGGTGCCTTGGGAAGAGCTACATTGGTGCAAGACGTGCGTCTCGGATGACCTCCGAGGCATACTTATCTTCCCGGAGGTCTGTGGACAGCACAGGGAATGAAAATGCCACCTCCTTCACCATGTAAAAAATTGGCTCTCCCTGGTTAACAGTTAATGCTGAGGTGTCTCTGTGTGTGTCTCTGTGTGTCTGTGCCTCTGTGTGAGTGTGTCTGTGTCTGTGTGTGTGTGTCTCTGTGTTTGTGTGTGTGTGTCTCTCTCCTTGTGTGTTTGTCTCTGTGTGAGTGTGTCTGTGTGTGTGTCTCTATGTCTGTGTGTGTGTGTGTGTCTCTATGTTTGTGTGTGTGTGTGTGTCTCTATGTTTGTGTGTGTGTGTGTGTGTGTGTGTGTGTCTCTGTGTGAGTGTGTCTGTGTGTGTGTCTCTCTCCTTGTGTGTTTATCTCTGTGTCTCTGTGTGTCTGTGTGTGTGTGTCTGTTAATAAAAGTTTAGTCATTGCAGAAAGAACGTTTTATATTATTCATGTTTTGTTATCCCTTTTTTGTACAATGTGTTTTAATATATATTGAAGTCTATTGTCACTTTATTTCATAAATGATATGAGCTTCAACTAAATAAATATGCCCCGCTAATTTTATTAGTAATATCTTCCTGCACCAGTGCAGTGTGCTGTGTGTTTGATATAGCTACTGCACGCACACACACACACACCTTTTACCTGTCTGGTTGCTGAAGGATACGTCCAAGGTACCAGTAAAAGGTCATTTCTGAGCAGATGATATTTTAGGGTGTGATACTGGGGTGAGTGCATCAGGACCAACAGCTTGCTGAGCTTTGTGAACAATATGAAGCACATCTGCAGCTACTGCTGGTGCACTGGACATGGATTTGAAATTATGTATATAAATATAGTGCGGGGAAAATTTAAAGAAAATGTTAGAGATATAAATAAAGGTAGTTGTAGCAGTCTCTTGACATGTTGGGAGTCTTTAGAACATAATCTTGTTTTTCTCTTGTTCTTGTTTTAATCAAGTTTACAGCTTAACCCAAGGTTTTATTAAAACTTAGTCTTTTTCCTCAAGGTTGCTATCCTATTGCAAACTAATTCAATAAACACCAAAAAGAAACTTTCTTTTTGCAGAGATAAATATCACATCACTAATACTTTAGGTCTGCTTCATGTGTTCACCTCACACGCTGTGACAAGATCTCTCTGAACGAATCAGATGACTGTACGCTATAAACCCCCTAAAACATCACCAGATAGAAGTCTACAGCATAAGGCAGATGGAATTTTCTTTTTACTTCATTTAGTTTTCAAGATTATGCCGTTATTAATGATGTCCTGTTGCAAATAAAAAAGAGCTTTTGCTGATTCATGCTGAAGATTTAGTCCTAATTTATTCCTCCCTCCTCACAAGGAGACCATGAACTATACCTTTGAAACAATTTAAGAACAAATACAGGCCCAGCGTTATTTCATATGGAGGGTCATGGGGGGTATAAGAGATTTGAGAAGTCTTTTCTGTCTCGTTGCTGCCACCTTTTGTTGCTTCAAGTACATGTGAAGCCCCAGACATTAGGGAATGATCTAATACTATTACTACTACTACTACTACTACTACTACTACTACTACTAATAATAATAATAATAAGAAGAAGAAGTTGTTTATTATTATTATTATTATTATTATTAAATAATATAATAATAATAAAGAGGAATGGTTTTTCCCCCATGTATTCACAAACATGGATTTGATCATAACTAATATTAGACATTCCAGTTCCTAAATAAGAGTTTCTCTTTAAAACCTATTCACTGAACTGCTAAGATATTTTTTTTATGAAGTTAATAGTAATGGGCGTGTAGGGGGCGGAGCTCTTACATATGGAGGCATGTCGTTATTTATGAATGAAACTCGACATTGATTGGCTGACGCTCTTAACAAATAAACCAATTATACCTATTGCAGAGCAGAATGCTTAGATGTGAAATAAATTCCTAACCAAAGGGCGGTTGCACCTACCAGGCCGGTTAGCTCAGTTGGTTAGAGCGTGGTGCTAATAACGCCAAGGTCGCGGGTTCGATCCCCGTACGGGCCATCACCTGTTTTCTTCTCTTAATATACCACGATTCATTCTACTTTTGATAATAAACGACACTTGTCAGTGATGGAAATCAGTGGGAGCACTTAAGTATAGCATGAACTGAACTTTAAAAATGTCTTGTGTGTAGGCGCACACTATAATAAAGCTTATTCTGGGTCTGATTCTGAAATGGTGTTAGGAGATACATTTCTGCAGGACGAGGTGTGTGCCGGTAGATGGCGCTAGATACATATACATTTCTGCAGGACGAGGCGTGTGCCGGTAGATGGCGCTAGATATATATATATATATACATTTCTGCAGGACGAGGTGTGTGCCGGTAGATGGCGCTGTGCTTGCGGCTGCTATTCATTGCTTCTCTCAAGAAGAAGCAGAAATCCGGCAACTCTAAAGCGGAAGTAAGTACGTGGCCGGACCAGCTGACGTTTCTACACGATGGCGACTGAGGTTCAGAGCGGCGACCTCAACGGTGGAAATGCGAGCCGTCTCGAAGTTTCCATCGACGGCTTGACACTGAGCCCGGATTCTGAGGGAGAAGCGGATCACACGGACGCTGTCGGGCCGCATACAGACACCCACAGCGACCCGGAGCCGAGTCCCGATGCACCGGGCGACGGGGAGCAAAATACCGAGAGCTCCGTGGAGATGATATGGGGCTTTCCTTTATTGGAGCTCTACGGCCTGGCGCTCAAATTCTTTAAAGGTACACATGTGCTTCATTTACACTCTCATACCTGAGACCAGTTTCGTTCCAAACTGTAAAACTCTAACGTTTAAGGCTGTTTATATAGCCGAGTCAGTTAGCATGCTAGCTAACGAGCTTAGCTTAGCTTCTTCTGTTGTGGCTAGATGTTATTAGCCGATCAGCTTTTGCGTGTTATTTGCTGTTTTCAGTGTCGTTCAGGTCGGTTGTCGTGTCACTGGTGATTTGTGTGTGAGTTTTGTTGTATATTCGTGTTAACGGTGGGTTGTTTACTGATGTTTAGCTCTACAGCTAACAGCTAGCATTGGCTAAAGATGGCTAAAGACGAGCAGACTGGTTTGGCTGGTGCGACATGTCCGGTCTCAGTGATCGTGTTACTTTGCAAGCTCATTATAACGCAGTCTGAATCCTTCACTTCATTTAAAGTGTGTTGTTTTTTAAAACCACGTTAAAATCGTATCATTAGTTGAGCTGTGAGCAGCAGGGAGATGCTACATGTCCAGTTCAGAGGAGATTTGGATCTTTAGACAGACTGGATTTATGTAAAAACACTGAACACTCACCTCTTGATTGATTGTTTTTTTTTTTTTTGTTTGTTTTTTTTTTTAAAGAGAGTAAAAAAAAGCTTTTCTAAGGTTGACCTGTAAATGTAGACACACTTTCACTGGTGTGTGCTGTTGGGAGACTCAATAGAGTGAACACAAGGCATAAAAACCACACACTGAAATGGCATGAAACATCTTATATTTAAAAAAGCTAAAGTTTGTGTCTTAAAGTTTTAAAGTGGCTGTAAATACATTCGTTGTGTAATCGTTGCTCTCTGACTTAAACATGATCTCATACACCGACAGCTACAAGGAGTGCAAAATGTTCATCTCAAACACTCTTTGAACCTAAATAATGACATCTTGTAAAAAAAAAGGGCAGCGTTATATCCCAAATAAATATTTACCAGACATTGGAGGGGCTAATTATTTAGTAATTAACTGATATTACTAAACAACATGAAATAGTAAAAGTGTTTAATAGGAATTGTAAAAGAAATCACTTGTTTTTTTGCCTTAAATGCTGTTACCAGTTCACTTGATTGCATGTAAACACAATGATTGAAATGTGAGCAACTCTAAACTCTAATCTGGCAACTCGTTCTATATGCACATTGAACCTTTTCTACCCTTTTTTGTAACGTCAAGCTTGTGATTCAGAAGTGGTGTGTTTTATACGCAGTAGACTAAACAGGGTGTTTTTATTTTGTTTTGTTTTTTAAAGGGCAGCACATTGTTTTTTGGCTCTCCAGCTAGCACTGAATTTGAGCCAGCATTGCAGAGATCATTTGGAGAAAACTGTACACTATCCATACACTAGCAGCTAATTACAGCTGTTGGGTGTCTGCTGAGTTTTTATCTTGACCTCAATGTTATCCCACTGTCCTTCCTGATCACATTTCTTTTCATTGACCTTGAATTGCGCAACATTAAACCACCAGTTTTCCAAACGTAATAAGTGCCATTAGATACATCGAAGTTCAGAGGATGTTGATTTGTTTTCTCTTACGTACGACACATTATTGTTTCTATAGTGACTGATTCATTTTAGTAAGGAGACGTTAACGTTTATGGAAGAAGTCTTTTTTTTTTCAGTGTTTTTTTCTCCATCTCTAGGCAGTCAGTATGATGTCCATCATGAGAGAGAGGTTTATGCATTTTGACAAACTTTTTCAAGCACTTTTCTATAGAAACAGAGAATCTCACCATGTTGTGATTCATTCCTTACTAAGACTGTTAATCAGTAACGATGTAGGTCTGAGCGCCACACTGTCTTGAGACTGTAAAGGGTTGACGGCTCATTTCTGAAGAATTTGTTTATATTCTGACAACTTAGACTTCCTTGTACTCACTGGTTCTGCAAGTTTCTGCAATAAGACAGCTGTGTGATTAAACCTTTTCTGATTGCATGGACCTAAAGCTCATACTGGCTGCGGTTGATTTAAGAGGTTGTGCACGGTATTGATTTCAAGCACTTTTCTGTAGATTATGCGGCTTGTGTGGATGCAGAGTTTAATGCATGAGGCCTTAGGAGTGGGGAGCAGAGGTGTTGGTGCATTAGAGAGGGTGAGCTGAAGGAACAGTCAAACAGCCAGGCTGTAATAGACAAGGCAGCCCACAAAAGTGCTTTTACACGTAATCATCTCATTATCTCTTTGTTGATTGTCTTGAGATGATGTCATTATTTGAATAATTGAACTGTCACTTCAATAAGTGATCACCAGAGATTCAGTAGTTTATATGTCAGCTTGTATACATCCATAACTGCAGCATAGTCCATGTACATAACATAAACACAAATGCTGTTTCATTTCAAGACCTGCTTTGCTACTACTTCTTACAGAAAAAGATGGAAAGGCCTTCCACCCAACATATGAGGAGAAGCTGCGTCTGGTGGCTCTCCATAAGCAGGTGTCTCAGGGACCCTACAATCCAGACGCCTCCCCTGAAGTGGGTTTCTTCGACGTGCTGGGAAATGACCGCAGGTAAGCTTCATGATTTCAGTCTTGATCCTGTTCAAAGCTTTTCTCTAGCTGCAGTGACTGGAGCAGGAGGTAGCGGCTTAAAAAACAGCATTTTTAACGGCTTTCTAATTATCATCATCGTTAACACAGTTAATTATTCATAACAATTAAGGGGAAGTGGGTGGGGCTTCAAGGAAGTCATGGTTAAAGGTAGGGTCGCCGTCGTTTGAAAGCCAATGTTGACATATCACCAAAACAAACACGCCCTTAACCCAAATGGGTCCCACCCCTGTATTGATAGCTCCACCCACACATACACCAGACAAGTATAACCCAAGTACACACTTTGTGAGCTGACGCTTGAAACCGATAACGGAGGAGGTTTAGACGCACCAGGCTTACAGGGTGTAGAAAGAAATGTGTCTTTATCATAGCTGAAGGGAAGAACAATACGATTGCAGATAAACAAACAAGCAAAAATGATACACAAGCATAATCATGCAAAGGACGGCATATATTAGTTCTGTGAAACAAAGCAAAGCCAACGTTACTCACCTATCGAGAAGGAAAAAAGCAACCTCAGCGTCCCATCCATCAGTTCTCTCCAGCGCTGGAAAGCTGATCCTATATTAACACGGGTTCTGCTTCTTGCATTATCGTAAGCCTTTCTTCGCTTTCTTCCTTTGTTTTTATCCTCCATGTCAATGTTAAAACCGCTTTCTGCTAATGTCACACGTGTACTGAACACTCTCTCCGCCCATATTGACAAGACACGCCCCTTTATGCTCATTGGCTACACGTTAGTTATGTAATTTTGTTTGGCGGCCCAAACTTTTTCTGAAGCATTTCTCAAACAAAGGAGACCCCACCTTTAAATGTTATAGATTTCACAAGGTTCTTTTGTGCCTTATTTCATGGTTTAGTAGGACACATTTGGCGTATTTTTGACACTCCACGGTACTCTATGGTAAATGATGGTGCTCCTAGGGCAAGTCTGGTTATATACTCCAATAATAATAATAACAATAATAATATAATTGGATTAAAAGCCACTGAGTAAGGACATTAATAGCTCGTAATTCAAGCAAATGCTGATTGGTTGAGAGGGCGGCTTTAAATCGTTGCCCCAGCACACGGCCTAACCCCAGAACTAGCACAACATAAACATCAAGCAGTTAAAGGATGAGCTAGTGGGTGCTGTGTGACCTCCGTATAGTGACAGTGAAGATCCACCGATTCTCAAGATTTTCTTCTGTTCTCTCTTTCTTTTTAATGTTTGTTGACCATTCTGCTCTTTTCCTTATGTGTGAGGATATTAACAGATACCTTATGCATACAGCTGTGTACTGAATTTGCGTATTCACTGTTTAAATCAGCTCCAAGTTTTATACAAATTATACACAGCCTGATGTTCCCGATCAGCTTCCATTTATTATTTACCTTCTCTCCCTCTTTCTGCTGTTTAGTGTGTTCAATGAAGTGAAATGAAACGTACTGATCACTGCAGTGATTGATTTACTTTTCTGTGTCCTGCTCATTTCTAACTACGGTCCTGTAACTGTGCTGCACTTGTTTTGCGTTGTAATGTGTGTGTTTCAGAAAAGAATGGGCGTCGTTGGGGAACCTTGGGAAGGAAGAGGCCATGGTGGAATTTGTCAAGCTGTTAAATAAATGCTGTACTTTATTTGCACCGTTTGTCGCATCTCACAAGATCGAAAAAGAGGAGCAAGAGAAGAAGAGGTGAGGCGTGTATTTGTGTGTCATTCCGGGGAGGTAGTAACCGCTAGCCGCTGTAGTAGCTTTGCTGTTTGTTTATTCATGTAACGAGAGCAGAAGCACTCCTGCTCTTTGGACTGTAAACAAACCCACAAGTACTGCGTATGTATGTCAGGGCACTGACAGTGACTTCTGACTCAATAATTTGTTCTTTGGATTTCTTTGAAAACACATTTTTGCGGGTTAACTTGAACGCTTTCATTATCGCCTGTCGTTTCTATCCCCAGCACCATGATTACAGATTTTATGTTTATTTGTGTTAAATGTGTTAAATGTGTCATGATGGTTCATCTTACTGCTGCATTCTGTCTGTTTTTTATATTGTACTTGTCCTGTATATTAAAATTATTGCACCAATTCTGCTCATTTTTTTTTGGACCAAACATTTAAATGAATCACAGTTACAAAGCCTTCTCCTGTTCCTGCAAATACGTTGTTTTAATTCAGACGAGTCTTTTCACTTGCCACATATGTTTTCTTTCTAAGTCAAGAAAAAGTGTTCACATTGCAACTGGAGGCTTCCTGTGCTTGTAGGTGTATTGCATTTTTATGTGTACAGAAATGTAAACGTGTAACACGTTGTCGTGTGTTTAGTCTCATATCTGAGGTATTTGTCTATGCCAGGATTGAGGAAGAGGAGCAGCTACGCCGAGAGAGAGAGGAGCTGGAGCGTCAGTTGCAGGAGGAGGAGCGACGCCGGAGGGAGGAGGAGGAGAGACTGAGGAGGGAAGAGGAACAGAGGAGGCAGGTTGAGGAGGAGCGACTCCGTGTAGAGCAGCAGAAGTGAGTGTGAAGAATTGCGGACACTCGACTGACAGACTTTCTACTTTTTTTGATACGTTTATATGTGTGTGAGACACACATCAGACATTCAGCCAACAGTTCACATGTTTGTGTGTGTGTGTTATTTTTGTGTGTGAGTGTGGTTTTTTTTGTGTGTGTTTTTTTGTGTGTGTGTGAGAGAGACACCTATCAGACATTCAGCCAACGGTTCACATGTGAGCTTCTATGACACTTTTTTATTTTTCTTCACTAGGAGGAAAAAGCCATGAATTGAAAGAGAAACCTTTTATATCAATATTGCACAGTGGAAGATTTCTGATATAATAAAGAGTAATGATGTATAGTAATGGCAACATTAATAAGAAATATAATAAGTGATAAACTTTACTGTTTTAAATCATTTTAAATCGTTAATTCAACCAAATAAATTAATAACTATAAAAAGAATCCACCCAAGGATAGTCTTCTGTACAACACATTTAGAATATTAACAACTCCTGCTTGTCAGAGGCAGGAGAATCAGCCCTCTGTGTCATGGCCTCGAATAGGTACAGAAAAGTGGCCTGTTGTTTTGCTACAAAGATTGTGAGCTGAAACAATAAGTGATGCTCAATATCCATCTAAGAGCAGGTCTAATGGTCTCAGACTGCAGGACGGGTTTCTAAGGAAAGAATTTTAGCAGTTCTTAAATGCACACTTACTATGTCGTGTCCCTCTGGCACTCACAGGCAGCAGATCATGGCTGCATTAAATGCACAGACAGCCGTGCAGTTTCAGCAGTATGCGGCGCAGCAGTACCCAGACAGTCCCGAACAGCAGCTCATTCTCATCCGGCAGCTGCAGGAACAGCACTACCAGCAGTACATGCAGCAGCTCTACCAGGTGCAGCTGGCCCAGCAGCAGGTATGGTAACATACTGAGATTATATTATCTCTCTAATAGGTCTGAAAGGAACAACACACAAAGTGGAATGCGGTACAAGGAAAAGAATCGGTGACAGTGGTGTGAGAAAATAACCAGCACATCTCAGGGTTTCAATTCTCATAAAACAGCAATTTGTTAATCATTTTACTGTTTCAGCTAAATAGTTTGCATCATATTTGTTACATTCAACAGACCTAAAGTGGCATGTAATGATCATCTACTGTAATAACATTCGTAGGTTAAATAGTTATTTTATTTGTCTCAGAAGGTCTACAAAGAGCCGGTATGGATACATGTTGTAATTCCAGCCAATCAGCAGCCTCCATCGTTTCCACCTGTAAGGTTTGGCTGAAGTTGCACCGGCTCGTTTACATTTACAGCGTTTGGCAGACACCTTTATCCAGAGCGACGTACAAAAGTGCTTTAAATCTCTAGCATAGAATAGCTGTATGGACCCCTAGGGGAAGTTCATTCCACCACCTTGGTGCCAAAACAAAAAAGAGTCTTGTAGTATACTTAGCTCTTACCCTGAGAGATGGTGGGACCAGTCGAGCAGTGCTGGTAGATCTGAGGGTGTGGTGCAGTGTGAGGAGTGATGAGGGCTTTGAGGTAAGAGCGAGCTGGTCCTTTTTGGCTTTGTAGGCAAGCATCATTGTTTTGAATCTGATGCGTGCAGCTACTGGAAGGCACTATCACAGCAGCAGGGTGGTGTGTGAGAACTTAGGCAGATTGAAAACAAGTCGTGCAGCTGCATTTTGGATCATTTGCAAAGGAAGAGTTGCGTTGCAGTGAGTTGCAGTAGTCCAGTCTTGTGATGACAAGAGACTGAAGTACCTGAGCAGAAATGGCAGAATCCTTTTAATGTTGTAGACAAAGAACCGACATGAACGAGTCACATTAGCAACATGAGAGGAAAAAGGACAGTTGATTGCACATGGTTTCCCCAAGGCTGAGAGCTGTGACTGAAGGGGAGATTACATCATTGTGCAGGGATATTGCAAGATCCTGACCTGGGGATGAATCATCTGGGATGATCAGCAGTTCAGTTTTGCTGGGATTGAGCTTCAACCGATGAGCCATCACAACGATATATCTGCCAGACATGCTGAGATCCGAACAGAAGCTGTGGTATCTGACAGGGAGACAGTTGGTATAAATTATTATTATTTTTTTTTTTACCAACTGCCTTTTATTCTGTTTTCTTTTAGGCAGCTCTGCAAAAACACCAGGAAGACTCTATAGTTTTCTCCAAGTTAGAGGCGAGCGAGACGTCGGCCTCCCCCGTCGGTGACGAGACTCCCACGGTGAACGGCCAGGCAGAGTCGTCCATTGACAGCATAGATCGAGAGCCAGAGCTGGAGCCTGCAGAGGAGGTCACTGAGAACGGCCCAACAGGTGGGAACGCTCAGAGAGAAGTCAAGGAATTATTTTGCTTTTAAATGCATTCACATTTTACACACGTTTATTGTCTTGAAGTGGATTCTGTTCTTCACTTTCATTTATTTTCCTGCAATTGTTTTATTTATTTATTTAATAGACAACAAATATTCCTTATGTTGCTTTTACAAACTACCTACACTCTATCTCTGGTTCTACCCCTCCAGACTCTCCCCCAGTGATAGCAGCCCCCTCTATGTGGACACGGCCGCAGATCAAAGACTTTAAGGAGAAGATTCGCCAGGACGTGGACTCCGTGATCACGGTGGGACGAGGGGAAGTGGTCACCGTTAGGGTCCCCACTCACGAGGAGGGCTCCTATCTCTTCTGGGAATTTGCCACAGACCATTATGATATCGGGTTCGGTGTCTTCTTCGAATGGACTGACACCACCAATGCCTCAGTCAGCGTGCACGTCAGTGAGTCCAGTGACGAAGACGAGGATGAGGACGGTGAGGGGGGGAAAACTTTTTTCATATCCACACCATGTTATTTTTTATAGATATATACTTTATGTATGATCATTACAATTTCATTACATTTTACAAAAATAACGGAGTGTAAGAAGGCTGATGATGATTGATGTTCCCTTAAACTGTTTTGGTTCTTGACAAACAGTCTGTCCTGACGACATGTATGTAGTAATTAGGTCTGTTGTCTAATAAACTCTCACCATTGATGAATCCAGTGAGGAATAGTGATGCATGCACTGACCTGCGTTGTACCTAATATCTAAAGTATTTCTTTTTTATGAATTACATAATTTTTTTTGTGAGATTTCAGGAAACGGTAGCATTTTTGGTAATGATCAAGCAGACATGGTTTAAAAAAACTACTTACAGAAGTAGAATACACAGAATCCAACCTTCTGAATAAAATTAGCAGGACTGATTACATAAGAAGTGCTAACCAGCTAACTCTCTCTCTCTGTTTAGAGCCTCAGAGTGAGGAGGAAAAGGCCAAGAAGGAGGCGGGGAAACCTCAAGTGGATGAGATCGTGCCGGTTTACCGGAGGGACTGCCATGAGGAGGTATACGCGGGGAGTCACCAGTACCCTGGTCGTGGCATCTACCTACTCAAATTTGACAACTCGTACTCCCTCTGGAGGTCAAAGAGTGTCTATTACAGAGTCTACTACACTAGATAAGCCTGGGATCAAGACTATGGAGCAAAAGTGTGTGTTGTGTGTGTGTCTCTGTGTGTGTGTGTGTGTGTGTGCACACGCATGCGTGAATGTGCATATGTGTATGGGGTGCGTCTCGTTCTGTTCGAGTTTAGGACGATTGGCCTCTGATGTATCCGTGGCACCTCTGTTTTGCACTCTGAAAGGCGTGCTCTAGGATTCTGTGCTTGTCAATGGTATTGTCTTCTGTTCACAGTGTGAGTCCATGTTCTAATGTCATCTAAAGAGGTGCTTTGGCCACTAAGAGAGCTGTTTGTGTTCATTCAAAATGACCCATCTACTCGATATCTAGGGAGTATGGTTATAAATTAGACGAGTCTTTTGTGGGAATTAATGAATTAATGCTGCTTTTCTGCCTTTTTTTTTTTTTTTGCTTGGACCAATGCTTTTATTTCCTTACTTTATTTCTTAGAAAGCCCACATGATTTCTAGCACCACTCTATTGCAGGATGCTTCCTGGGAGCTGTTTATTAAAGTGGCCTCATGGCTGTTTGAATATTCATTTCTGTATAGTATTTTTCAAAAGCAAGCCCTTCATCTTCTTAGTGAAAATGTCTCTCATTCAGTTCTTTTTTTATGTATCGGTGCATATTCCAAAGTTTTCATATGCTACATTACTGAAAATGTAAATAATAACATGCACTGATGATGATGATGATGATGATTATTAGTAGTTACTGAACACTTGCAATAAGTCAGGCCTTTATTTAGAGCAAGTTCAAATTCAGGACAAAAATCTAGTTGATATTAATATTCGATAATTAGTTATTAGTGCGATATCTTGTGTAACAAATTCTCTTGCAGTATAATATCTAAGAGGAAATCATCCCGGTGGGTGTTTACGTGTACACATACGTGCTTGATATATTAACAGCATAATATACGAGCAGGCATGTCGGGAAGTAAATGTAACGTCACCTCACCTTTTTACCAGTTACACTTTTTTCTAAGTTATTTTCTATTAACTTAATCATTCTGATCTGATTCTCAATTGAAGACGTAGTTCACGTGCTGATTCGATTTTTATTTGATTTTACAGTTCTTCCGTGTCAGTACAGCCTCGTGTACGTTCTAATGATATTTTAGTAAGGTTTAATATCATCACCATTATCATTACCACCATGTGAGCAGTACAATGAGGCTCCTTTTAGTGGAAATAAATGTGCTCTGGCTTTCTAAAACACTGGTCCAGGTGGTTGTAGAAAAGCAGCAACTTCCTCTTTTAGGTGAGCACTGGAACATCTGCCAGCTGTCTACACATCTGTAATAGTAATAATGCATCACATATCAGCGTACAGTACAGGTTTGATCCAGGACACAATAAACCAGTGATACATGACTTTTCTACTGAGAAGGTTGGGGAGTAATGAATGTGAGGATTAAACAGATATATAACTTGCAAAGAAAAAGAATTGTTTTTGCTTAAAGTGGTTGGATTGTGTGTAAAGCGTTTCATAAATATTTATTAATCTGCCTTGTAGATTAGGGTCCTTGATGTCTGTCATATTACATAGAATATCACCCAACTCTTCACTCTTCTGCTTCTGATTGAGCTTCTCATCTCTTTAACTGGTCACTTTCATCATTTGTAGGGTTTTGTTTTTTTTTTTTTTTGGTTGATGTTTTTTCCAGAATTCTGGGTTCTGTAAGCAACACTCGTGGCATAACTGTGTTCACTCTGTGTTTTGTTTTTTTCTTTGGTCTGTCATTGTTACAATTTAAAGCGCATAGATATATAAAGCCACAAAATCTAAAACAAAGTAAATTCCTGGTCTGATACGTTACACGGACACTTATCTTTATTACCAAATAACCATTGTGTGTTTTTTTGTCTTATTACTGTGGCTGCCAGACTAATTACAAGAAGAAACGGCTGAATCTGTGAGCGCTTTGACTGTTTCTGCTTTTTATTGGTCGCTGGCAGTTTTGAAAAGCATTTCCAGAGAGCATTGCTGTAAACTCATCCATTTATGTGCTCAATTCTGAGCTGTCACTTAAAATGGCTGTCCTTTAACATGGTAAAATGTTGTAACACACAACAACATCCGTCATCGGTTTAATTGAAATATGAAATCATTTTTTTTCCTCCTGAATGATTTATCCATCATGTTTGTGAGTATATTTATATAATGAATGAATGAGTGCAAAAAAAAAAAAGAGCCTGTGCACAGTGCTGTCCAGAGCAGTGATGAGAGATTGACACCCGGCAGCAGCCCAACATCATTACAGTTAACAGTAAAATGTGTACAGAGGTTTTTTTTTTTGTTCCTAATTTTATTTCTCTGTGTTTTTATTTTCCATCTGCTAAGTCAGGCCTTTGTAAAGTGGAATGTAACCGAGAGCCTGATCTTGGACTAAGGACTTTTGTGAAGAAAGATGGAAATGTGGTGAATATCATATTGTACATTTTCTCGCATTTGCAAAGTGAAAAATCAATGTAAATTTCATACCACGAATACATGAAGTAACTGGAGAGGGTTTTTCTTTTTTTCTTTTGCATTGATTGTCATGGATGAGTTCAGGGATGACTTTCCTTGAGAATCATATTTAATCTTGATTAAACCCAAGTTCATCTGTACTTTTATGACTGTGATTTAATGTATTTGGTGTTTGTACTTTTGGATGCCATCAGTGCTCTGTCTCTCTCTTGTCTATCTGTCTCTCTTTCTGTCTCTCATGTCTCTCTGTCTCTAGTAGTCTCTCTCTCTCTTGTATCCCTCTCTGTCTCTCCCTAGTCTCTGTCTCTCTTCTCTCTATTTCTGATTTCTGATTTGACTGCATCTTGATAATTTTGTCTATTTGTCTCTCTTGTCTCTCTATTTGTCTCTCTCGTCTCTCTCTCTCGTCTCTCTCTCTCTCTCTCTCTCTCTCTCACACCTCAAAACAGTTTTTATACTTGCTATTCTTTGTTTCTTTCATTAGTAACTTTTCAATTAATGAGATTCAGATTAGATTCAGCTTTTCCACGGAGCAAAGTACAAGCACAATGCCGACATGCACTTAACATCTAATCAGAGCAGTGAAACGGCGAGTAGCATTAATTGTGAAGTGCATAGATAGAATACAATGAAGTAGTGTGGTGTTAAAATGCAAATGAAAGGATGTGTGTAACCGAGTCTGAAGATATAGATTCATGTAATGGAATCCAGGAGAGTACGGTGCATTGAGCAAAGGTGTAACTGAATAGAGTTAGTGGTGATACCTAAACAGCAACAAATATACTTATAGAAACTTGATTCTTGTTTGTATCAAGCATCTGAATGGGTTAGAATTTCTTTAGGAGATCTTGCTGTTTCTGTACAAACAGCATACACAAGCGTGTAGTAATGCGCCGATCAGGATGCTTCAAGAAAACATGACTGTAGTCAGCATTCTTAAGGTGTAGGTTGTTAGTCATTATTTACTTTAAGTAGAAGAAGCCTTCTGTTGTCTTATACAGTACAGTACAGAACAAAGAAATGGGTTCTCCATATACTGGTTAGGTCAGGCTGAGCCATTAAACAGCATCAGTGTTGTAATGTAACGGAGTAAAATACTTCGTTACTCTACTTAAGTAGAAATGTCACGTATCTGTACTTTACTTCGCTATTTAAATTTATGTCAACTTTCACTTTTACACCACTACATTTCCTAGATAAAATGTATACTTTTACTCCGTTATATTTCCACTAAGCATCTTCGTTACTCGTTACTACAAACTAAAATCAGAAGAAATGTGTGCGACTGCAATAAGGGAGGTTTGGCGAATCACTGCTCCTAGATTGCATTACTCTTCGCACGCTCTACGGAGAAGCACAGGTACGCGCAGCGTGCACGCGCATTCAGAGCTGGAGGCATTTATCTATAACGTTAATCGGCGGAAAGCCGCAAAGACGGCAACCAAAAGCAGTGAAATTTCACTATTCTTATTACCAGAGTTGTAGCACAAACAAAATATTAATGCAAACAATCCATTCAATACTAAATAAAAATAACATTTATTGATTTGATCTTTGTCTTGTGAATATTTTTTATTAATGACTGCATTCATTGGACACACTGTATAATATATAATATAAAACTCTTCTTGTTTTAAATTCTCACTGAGGGCTAAAACCCCTTAAGATGAAATACTATAACCGCAACTGCTCTTATGCCTACTGAAAATCACTGAAATTGTACTTTTACTTCAAATACTTAAGTACATTAAATATCAGAAAATGACTTTTGATACTTAAGTACAGTATATATCAGATACTTTAAGACTTTTACTTGAGTAATATTCTAAAAGGTAACTTTCACTTCTACCAAAGTCTTTTTCTAGTACGATACTTGTACTTTTACTCAAGTATTACTTTCAAGTACTTTATACAACACTGAACAGCATCCATAAAGGCTTTGCTCAAGGGCGCAACCACAGCAGCTTGGTGGTGGTTGGACTTAAACCCCCGAAATTCACATCAGAAATCCAGAGCCTGTGACGAAGATTTAAAATGTATTATTACTTTAAGAAATTAAGTGACAGGACGTATTGTTTTTCTAGTATTTTCTTTAAGTTAATACCACAAGGGGGAGCTGGAAACTTACACTCCTTCCACTGTTGTAAAATGACATGTAAATAAACAAAATGTTTAATTATTCATACACTGTCAGTATGCTTTAGAGAATTAAGAGGTGAATGAAACTGTAAAGGTGTTCTTTATATTATTTGTATAAATATGTCGATCTTTAGTTAAACTGCTGTAGCTTATTTATACAAATATTGAGCATTAATATTGAATAGTCCACCAGTGATGGGCAATAAATCCAACATTATTTACCTTATTTTAAATTACAATTTATTTTCTTCAACCCAATGTATCTTCAATTTCTACAGATAATTATTAAAGCTTTATTGTAGAAAAGCATTTTATTAGAAGTGACATCATACTTACTAACACACAGTTATTTAAGAAATCTATTAATGCCTTTACATATTAGTCAGTTTGTAATATATATTACATGCAGCTGTGATGATTTCTCAATACAGAAAAAAAAACTTTAATCATATTTTATTTTGGGAGAAGTTAAAATATAGTCCAGAATTTGGTGTTACCCAGTTAAAATATAGTCCAGAATTTGGTGTTACCCAGTTAAAATATAGTCCAGAATTTGGTGTTACCCAGTTAAAATATAGTCCAGAATTTGATGTTACCCAGTTAAAATATAGTCCAGAATTTGATGTTATCCCCCGGGTTGCCAGATTGGACGGAGTAGTTTTTGGAACGTGAGCTTTAGACTCCAGTTCCGGGATCTACAGGTGGTTCCTCTGAGTGTCTCCATGTTTTCCCCACACACTATTCTCAGTCCACACACACACACACACACACACACACACACACACTCCACTCACTTCTTCCAGCCTTTAATCACGGCATCATTTGAAAATCATGGCGCGAGTCGCACTTCTTTTCCTCTCGGTGGACTTTTTGAGAGCTTAACGAGCTGCTTGTGTATGCAGAGTGAAATCTAGAACCAGTTGTTAAAGATAAAACATGCCTTTTTACGAAAGGACGGTGGAGCCGCGGCGGTTGTGCCGGTTGGAGGTGAAGGACGGAGGTCACGGCACCAAGCTGTTCGGGTCTCTGGATGATGTGAGCTCGCGGGCGCTCGCGCTGCTCCTGCGGCAGCTGAGTGACGTTTCCCGGCACGCCAGCGACATCTTCCGCGGTGTGGAGCTCCAGGCTGCGCTCGTGTCCCAGCGGAGCGCGCGCATCCAACAGCGCCTGGACAGCTTACACACCACTGTGCACCAGCTCAACCCAAAGCAAGTTAAAGTCCGTAAGTGTGACAGCTTTTACCTTCTCGTGTGTTTCAGAACGTGCATGGACATGCATTAAAGTCTGAGTGTTTTGTCACTGTGTTTACGTTAGGAGCAAATTAAAGCAGCATGACATGTCGGCTCCTTCTACTGAATCTTTATTTATGAGTCTAAATAAACAGACAAACTCGTGTCAAGCTCATAACACTGTCACCATGACAAGTCTACAAGCATTAACTTTTTAATACCAGACTGTATTTATTCGTTGTACCTTACATTATATAAAAAATAGAGCAAAAGTTCATATTATAACATTTTTTTGCTCAGTATCAGAGGAGTCGATATGAATCGGTTGTTTTGAACGATTCTTTTAGGTTTTAGGTTCTTATTGTTTTGCTTCTCTATAATTTGTCTGTTTCTCAGCATTTGATTAACATTTACATCTTACTGGAATACTTTTTCTGAACGATAAGCAAATGTCACTCCGTGTGTGTGTGTGTGTGTGTCATGGTGTGTGTGTGTCCGCGCGCGAATCCAGCAGTGAATCAGTTCACCTGGAATGTTTCTTTCTGAAGAGTCAGTAAAATGCAGGTCGTTGCTGTTAATGTGTGTAAGGTGTTACGTGTAGAAACACATGGCGAGCTGTGTTTCAGAGCTGAGGTTATGCAAATGTGGTCATTGTGATTGATAGATCTGTCACAATGTACCAACCATCTGTAACACACAGACACACCCACAGACACACACACAGACACCCATTTCAACCGTTCAGTCGTTTTTGTCATACACACAAACTGACCTATTTAATTTCTCCTATTAAATAAATTCATAACAGCAATAGCAGTGTTTAGGACACTTCATATATATATATAATGTGTGTGTGTGTGTGTGTGTGTGTGTGTGTATTGCAAAAAAAAAAAACACCATAGTGTCATCTGGATTCTGGAGTCTCTATGTGTACACACATAGAGGATGTAAGGTCTCTATTGAGGCTACCACAAGGCTTGTGGTAGCCCAGTGGTTGGTTAAGGTGTTACAAAAATCCACATTTGGTTCCTCTGATCATAGACCCCAAAGTCGGGAAGAGTCACCCAGTCAGCAGTTTATAACAAGGCAAGCCTATCTTTTGTTTCTAAGTGTACACACATGTTGTGACCTTGAAATCACAGGATCTAACTATCGACTCTAAGATACTGAGCCTAAAACCTTCACACATTTAAGCAATGGCTTGTTAAACATGCACTGACTGTCCACTTTATTAAGAATACATGTTCACTTATGCACTCATGAAGCTATCTAATCATCTTGCAGCAGCGCAATGCAAAAAAAAGCAAGAGCTTCAGTTCAGGATCACTTGAGAACCAGGAAAAAGTGTGATTTCTGTGCCCGATTGTGGCATGGATAATGATACCAGATGGGCTGGTTTTGAGTATTGCAGAAATTACTGATGCGTATGGAATTTCAGGAGCAACAATCTGTAGAGTTTACACAAAATTGTATGATCAACAGTTATGTGGGTGGAAACACCTTGTTTGGTAAGAGAAGGCAGAGGAAAATGGCCAGATTGGGTTGAGCTGTCAGGAAGGATAAGACCATAGAAGACAACCACGGTGGGTTCCGCTCCTGTCAGCCAAGAACAAGGATCATGGGCTCGAGTTTCATGTCTGATCTGAACATTAACTGAAGCTCTTGACCTTTTTCTGCATGCTATTTTGCACTGTGTTGCTCATGTGATTGTCTGATAGGTTTACATGCATTAAAGAGGATGGTGAGTGTACATATGTGCATGTGTGTGTAAAGAGAGCTATCAGACGGATATATGATGCATGTTCATAACATATTTATAACATTAAAACGACAAGTCGTGTAATTTCAAGGTCTTGTGTGATGCATGTTTTGACTATGTTTTTGGTCACTGTGTTGGAAACACTGACCCCCTTGTAGTTTGTTTTCTTTAAACCTGTCTTTCTGGATTGGCTTTGTTTTATTGAATTTAGTGGCTCATCTGGTGAACATGGGCTTAAGGTAAAGATGAGGTCATGCTATGGCAAATAAATTATAAGCGATTAAATAAATCAACCAGTTAAGGCTCTGGGTTGTTTTTCGGAGGATTACGGTTCAAGCCCCTGCACTGCCAGGCTGAAACTGTCTGGCCCTCAAGGGCCCTTAACCATCTCTGCTCCAGGGCTGCTGTATCATGGCTGACCCTGTGCTCTGACCCAAACCTCCAAAGTTGGTATATGTGAAGAAAGAATTTCACTGCGCTGTAATGTATATGTAACAAAATGAAGGCTTCTCTAATATTTTGCTCTGTCACAATTTTACTTTGCTAACAATTTGGTTAATTGAGAAACCGTTTACAAGTCACAATTTTTTATTTTATAACGTAAACACTGTCTGTTTGCAGGCTTTCAAGTGTTTAAATGTTGTTCATATCATACAGAGGGGGTCAGTACACCAGAACTAGACATATGCAACATAACGATAATTGTATTTACGTGAGTTTAAGGACGATTAAGGATGTATATCAAACTCAAGACCCTCAAAGCACTATTCTTTATCCTGTTCTTTCTCAGAGTCTGGGATATCAGAGTTAATCGACAGAATAGATAATAATATCATAAATAAACAAATAAAATAAAAAAAGACAACTGGCAACAGGCAATAGAGTTTGACTTCTCTGCAGTAGATGATAAATAACCAGCTTGCATTAACAGTATAATGGATGTTCAAGCCCAAGGCTATAGTCTGACTCCTGTTTGCATGACAAACAAGATCAAATATCATTTGCTTTTTTTATATAACATTAATACCGTGTCAGCGTTATTAATGACAGAGGCATCCACATCATTCCTGCTGGCGTCGAGTTTGACTTGTTTCTGGAATAAATCTTTTACTTTTTACATTACTGATACCGATTCTCTGTAACATCATGAGCTCCTTTTTTGTACTATTGACATCACAGGTGAGAGAAAAGGAGAGGCGTGTGAGGGAACAGCTGTTTATCATAGCAGGTATAATGTAAGTCATAACAGGAAGTAACTTGTCTCACATAATTATTAATGATTAAAACACATCATTCAGTGCTGAATAAAAAGTTTGAATCATTGTCAAATCTTTGTGGTATAAAAGAAATAAAGCCGTTTCGGGATGGACAGACCCTCCTCTGTTTGTCAGGCTGCATTGCACCACTTACAGAGGGTCACTCGTCGTGTGTCCTTCTTTACTTATTGTGCCGAGAGTCAAATTAAAATAAATTAAAACACAGTAGTCTGCTTCTGAACTTCTGATAGCATAAATAGCTCAAGTGTTAACCGTGTATGGAAATTCTTTTTTAACCTCACTCTGTCTGCGTTTATGACAGAAACCACATGCTTGTAACACCAGTGTCTCAAGGGCAAAGCTGCCTACTGAGACTTAATATCAATCACATGTAAAAGGAGTTTAACTGGCTGTAGTTCAGGCCTCTTAGTTCACACAAAGGGTTTTATTGGGGAATTTAGCTCCACTACACAAACACACACACACACACACACACACACACACACACACACACACACACACACACACACAGAGTAATCAGAGGCTTTCCTCTCTTTATCCTTTAGATAGGTGTGTTTAGATAGATTTGCCACCACTTCTGCTTTAACACCCAGTCTCCTGATATATCCACTGTCTGGTCTTCTCTAGTCATCTAGAAAGATCTGAGTGACATTAAAGCAGCAGCAGCACCACCACCCACATTAGACCACCAGTGTTTTCCCAACTCACTGATCTGCACTGTGTGTAAATTATAGCATCAGCACACAGCCAGTGTGTTTAGACTCTCTACCACACTGTTCTTTGCCTTTCTTCTTAATTATGTGTTTCATTACAAGCTCCTGTGGTCACATGATTACTTGTTTGCTTGAGTGACTATAGGGCAAGTTACTGTTGTCAGTGACACTGTCATGTTTTAAACACACACACACACACACACACACACACACACACACACACACACACACACACACACATTATAGCACTATTTAGATGAACAGGCTACCTCTGAACCAAACTAGAGCATGATTACTTTATTATATAATACTTTTTTTACTCCGAGACACATTTGTTTTTGGACATTTTTATGTTTAAATGTGGTGGCATGTACTGACCTCAAGTAAGGAATAAAGCATATTTTCCAGCTCCAACCATCTATTTTATATTAACTAAAACAGTGTAAATGATTGTAAGCATAAACAAAACCAAAATAAACACAAAGTTATAATTATAAAATTATAGCAGCTATAAACAGACTTTACAAACATGTTACAAATCGCAAAATTGTCCATTCTGAAGAAAAAACCCAACAAAATACATTTAATTCTGACGGTTACAAAGCACTGAAACTTAAGATTCTCTCTGTAAATGTTAAAGGGCGGCTGTGCCAGGTGATTACAATGAACACATTTATATAAACCTGTGATCCGTCACGCAGCTGATCTGAACACCGTCGAAGCAAATCCGATTTGAGAAGTCAGTAGCGGTGTAGTATAATTCATAATATAGTTCAATTCAATTCAATTCAATTCAAGTTTATTTGTATAGCGCTTTTTACAATGGACATTGTCACAAAGCAGCTTTACAGAACATAAACATAAAACAAAAGATAAACATAAGGAGAAGTATAAAGAATTAATTTAATAAAAATTCAAGATATATACAGTTCACAGTGTGTATGTATGTATGTATGTGTGTATGTGTATTTGTCCCCAATGAGCAAGTCTGAGGGCTCAGGCAACAGTGGCAAGGAAAAACTCCCTTAGATTGGTAAAGGAAGAAACCTTGAGAGGAACCAGACTCAAGGGGAACCCATCCTCATATGGGTAACACTAGATGGTGTGATTACAAATATACAAGTATCACAGAGTCCAACTGGAGCCGGTAGATCTGTAGATGTCTCAGGGTTCTCACAGAGTCAGCCTTGTCTCAGTGGAGGTCCAAAAATTTCAACGCACGGAAGACGATCTTAGCATGGGTGTCTCAGCATGGGTAGAAAAAGAGAAGAGAAGAGCAGTGCATAGGGATTAACATATCTGCTGTTCATAAGAATGTGCAAGTCTAGTGTGATAGTGCACAATATTTATGGGATGTATTATGTGTACGCCTGACTAAAGAGATGAGTTTTCAATCTACATTTAAACTGTGAAAGTGTGTCTGAGCCCCGAACACTATCAGGAAGACTATTCCAAAGTTTGGGAGCTAAATAAGAGAACGCTCTTCCGCCTTTAGTAGACTTAGATATTCTGGGGACTACCAGGAGTCCTGAGTTTTGTGATCTCAGAGAGCGTGAAGGATTGTAACGTGTTAGAAGACTAGTTAGATACATGGGAGCTAAACCATTAAGAGCCTTGTACGTAAGTAGCAGCAGTTTGTAATCAATTCTAAACTTAACAGGTAGCCAGTGTAGAGATGATAAAATTGGGGTTATATGGTCATACTTTCTTGTCCTAATGAGAACTCTGGCCGCTGCATTTTGGACTAACTGTAGCCTATTTATTAAAGATGCAGGACAACCACCTAGTAATGCATTACAATAGTCCAGTCTAGAGGTCATGAAAGCATGAATTAGCTTCTCAGCATCAGATACAGACAGGATGTTTCTCAGCTTGGCAATATTTCTGAGGTGGAAGAAGGCTGTTTTTGTGGTTTGGGCGACGTGATTTTCAAAAGACAAGTTACTGTCTAATATAACACCCAGGTCTTTCACTGTCGAGCTACTAGTAACAGTACATCCCTCTAATTGGAAATTAAGTTGTGAGAGTTTATGTGTACTAGTTTTTGGGCCTATAAGTAGTGTTTCTGTCTTATCGGAGTTTAACAACAGAAAGTTACAGCTCATCCAGTCTTTTATCTCTCTAAGGCATTGAGTTAATTTGGACAATTTAGTTATTTCATCTGGTTTTGATGAGATGTATAACTGTGTGTCGTCAGCATAGCAATGGAAGCTAATCCCATGTCTTCTAATAATGTTCCCTAATGGAAGCATGTATATCGAGAAGAGCAGAGGTCCTAGAACTGATCCTTGAGGGACCCCATAATTAACTGGTAATAAACTGGAGGATTCACCATTTAATTCTACAAAATGGTATCGATCAGACAGGTAGGATCTAAACCAACTTAAAGCCTGTCCATGAATACCTGTGTAATTTTGTAAGCGATCTAGGAGAATGTTGTGATCTATAGTGTCGAATGCAGCACTAAGGAAACAAATGCATATAGAAACAAATGCAGCGTAAAGGACACGTTATGCACCTTACATTTAAATTTAAATACGTCGGAAATAAAGGCTTTATCTCAACCACACAAACAATGTTCAAAATAAAAACACAGGGATCCAAACAAAACACAGGGATATTGATGTCATAAGTGCCGTGATAGTGGTAGGTGTTTGCCTGAAGTCTGCCCTCAGCACATTCAGTGTTATGACTGGCTAGAATATATAGAATAATATTTTTCTGCACTAAAAAAAACAACAGGAAATTGGAAATAATGCAAGTGAAGTCTTCAATCTACAAATGAAATGGGGGGGGAGCTGAAAACATCGATGCCTCAAGTCCACCACACTAAATACAGTTTATTCCCTGAATTGTTTCATTCTGTTATCCTAACGTTAAATAGTTATGTCAAGTGGTGTTTTCTTTAAGATTGTATTTCCAAAATTACAGTCCTCACAATCAAAGCATACGAACAGCAACGTTTCACAAAATCTAGACTGCACCGTGACCTGTTTATCTCCAACAAACATAAACCAGTTCTGTCTGAGGAGTTAAATTGATTACACACACACACACACACACACACACACACACACAACAACACAAAACAATCAGCAGCCCAGTAAATGGCCCAGATACACGATGAAATCTCCTTCTGAGTGGAGTGTTCAGCTCGTCTGCATACAGCAGTCAAAACTCAGGGAGCATTTTGCATCATGATGTCAGAGGTGTTCACCACTACAAGCGTGAAAAGCAAGGTACACAAGCACAACACTCAAGAGTAATACACAAACACGCACAGTGTACGTGTATGTTCTGCTATACCTGTGCTTAAAACACACACATTTATGTTGTTGTTTTTGCTTTTCTATGTTTTTAAGGCTACCTCCTCATTAAGAACACGCATGTTTGTCCTTTTTAATCGTACCTAGGCTACCATAGTGCAACCCTTATGTTGCTTACAGAGAAGGTTTACCAAAGGTAGTGCGATAGAAACACAATATCAGCACAACAGAAGAGTGATTTGTCAGCCTTTTTTCAGAAAATGAGTCAATTTTTTTTAATTTTACATCCAAATAATAGGTTGAGCTACTTTAGACGGCTTCATGTTAGGGCTACTATTAGATAAAGAAAACAAATAATGTATGAATGCCTCAGACTTCAGGATGATTAGCTCCTTATCTGAGTACATTTTTAAACGCTTTAATTTAAGTTCACTGTCCACACTCAAAAAAACTTTCTGGCTCTGTCTCCTGCCTCCACTGATTGGAGCCAGTTGCAGCCAACGTTTCAGACATTACCACCTGATTTGGAAATATGGAGATATTGAGAAACCGTATTATATTCTGTAGAGATGATACACACGGGAGATTTGTGCCAAGGAAAGATTTAGGACAACTGTATTAGTTGCCTTTGTAAATTTGCTCAACTGTAGTTAATACAGCAGTTGAGAAACAGTATTAGAGAAATTCTACACCTCCTGGTGTGATGATGGCTCGCTGCGCTCTGGGTTTACTTTTACCACCCCAGAGTTAAGTATTGTGCAATAACGGTGCAAAAGCTGTCACGTTTGAAATCGATTACTATTTTCATTCATTAAAGACTGACGCATTGATCTTTTTTATTTCGTTTCTTGTTACATGTTATGTTGTGGAATGTCAGCAAAACCATCATCCCAGGATGATGTTCTTTCAGTTTTGACTGAAGATAATAAGCAAAAAAAACAAAACAAAAAAAAAACAACAATCTTTTAGTTTATAGACAATTAGAGAGTGTACCAGCTCCAGTGTTTCATGTCATAAAGATTTTGGAGATTGAGATGATGCCAACCCTGTGAGGATCCTGAGGCATCTAGAGATGTACCAGCTCCAGCTGGATTCCGCTTCATGGAGATTTCGGACATTCTAAGAAGAGATGCCAACTATATATGGTTTGTGAGGACAACAACCTCCTCAGACTGTATATTTATAATCACACCCCTTCATTGTTACCCGAATGAGGATGAGGTTCCCTTTTGAGTCTAGTTCATCTTAAGGTTTCTTCCTTTTCCATCTAAGAAAGTTTTTCCTCGCCACAGTCTCCTCAGTCACCTCAGTCTTGCTCAATGGGGATAAATACAAACACTTTTAAATATGTCTAATATTAATTATTGTATTATATTAATTTCTGTATATTATAAAAATTTTGTTTTATGTTTCTTATGTTCTGTAAAGCTGCTTCGAGACAATGTCCATTATTTAAAAGCGTTATACGAATAAATTTGAATTGAATTGAAGTTTGATCCTGAGAAACATTAGCAGTATATCGGTTTTTGTTATTAAATATCTAACTGAATTTTAATCCTTTTATTATTAGTCTGAGATTATGTGAAGCGTCTGCCGTACAAGTTTTACAACTTCGGATAGAAACTCTATCATATTAGAACAAGTGGATTTAAGATAATCCTGAGATTTGCCTTTGCAGCCTGAGCTGCTGCCAGAGACGTGCTGTGAACCTTTTGGTCAGTCAGGTATGACGATCAGAGAACAGATCAACGGTACAGATTAAACTAATACATGCAACGTCTTTTCCATTTATCCATAATACAGTTCATCAGTCTGTATTATGATGCTGTGTGTTCAGGACGAATTCGTATCCTGCTCTAGGGTTTGCAAAGTAATTAGTGCACTCTGCAAACTTGATACTGTATGGTGTTTTTTTTTTGTGTCTTATATATTTTTATTGCCACAGCGTGAACACGAACCCACCACTACTTTCTCCAGTCTGTGTTTCTGATGCTGGGAAAAAGGCGAGTGTGCCTCAAGCTCTTCTGCCTTAGTGGAAGTGAAGAGCTGCCAGCACAGCCTGTAGTGAATGAGACAAAACAGAATAATTACCATCTGTGGAAGAAGGTCTCTGAAAGCGTGCTGGATCATATAGTACCTAGAGAAGGAGGTGGAGTCAACTAGGGGTTTACAGCCAAGGCCATCAAGGCTAAGTCTTAAGCCTGCTCCTGGAGGAGTCCTACCCTGCGTTTATAAGCATTTTCTCTGCTCCATCACACCTACAGCAATGCTGGAGAGGACTGTTAATTAGCGAATAGTAAACAGATGTGATTGAGATAGGAAACCACCCAAACGAAGGTGGTTAGGAAACACTGGAATTACGGCTGATGAGGGTGTGATACATTTTTCCTAAAATTCATTTGTATTCACTACACTATGAAGTAAGATCTACAATTGAGCTTCGTACGCTCTAAAAAGTCTGATTAAAAAAAGTCTGATTACACATTTATTTACGTAGTCCAGATTAATTCAAGTCTGCTGTCTGATGCAGGAGCTTACTGTCAAAATCTGTGTATTCTGATTTGCTCTTTTTTTTTGCTTTTGCTAGATTTGAGTTCTGCAGTTACACTGAGCCTTACACGTGTGACTATAGTGAGTGTAATGTTCTATGCGGCTTAAATAAGAGTCTCGTCTTACAATGAAACTGGAAGAGTTTCAACTAAAACTAGTGTTTCTGCCGTTCACTTGACTGGAATGCAGCAGTAATATTGTGACTTTGTTCTGAGCAGGTCAAGCTCTTTTGTGGTGATGCACAGACGTTTAAAGATGTCGTCATTCATTCAGGGTTCAACGTAAACATCAGGAAATGCTAGGCACAATAGGATGAGAGAAAGAGAGAGAGAAAAGCTTTATTGTGAAATGATGGGTTGTGTCTCGTTTCACCAGAGCTGCCGTGATTAGCAGGAATGGCCCTGCCTTTGTGCACGGGTGGGGCTGCGTGCCCTGGTGTAGGTGGAGGGTGTAGGTGCGGATGTGGAGCGTGGGCTATTTTTTGTGGTGTCGATGCCGGACTTTGCCTCCTTTTCCTCATTTCTGGAGAACAGGCAAACCCGGACGAGGGATTGGCTGAAGTAGACGAGGCCAACAAACCTGTACAGTAGTGATGTATGCATTTTATGCACCTGTGTACATGAGTATGTGCTTTCAGTCAGTTTTGGAAGCTGCCTTTATAGTTAACTTTGATGAAGTCTCTCTGGACTCAACATAGATATGTACCCAATCCTTCTGTGTGTGTCTCTGTGTGCGTGCGTCTGTGTGCATGTCTGTGTGCGCGTGTCTCTCTGTGTGCCTCTGTGTGTCTCTGTGTGCGTGCGTCTGTGTGCGTGTCTGTGTGCGCGTGTCTCTGTGTGTGCCTCTGTGTGTCTCTGTGTGTGTGCGTCTGTATGTGTCTGTGTGCGCGTGTCTCTCTGAGTGCCTCTGTGTGTCTCTGTGTGCGTGCGTCTGTGTGCGTGTCTGTGTGCATGTGTCTCTCTGTGTGCCTCTGTGTGTCTCTGTGTGCGTCTGTGTGCGCATGTCTCTCTGTGTGCCTCTGTGTGTTTCTGTGTGCGTGCGTCTGTGTGAGTGTCTGTGTGCGCGTGTCTCTCTGTGTGCCTCTGTGTGCGTGCGTCTGTGTGTCTCTGTGTGCGCGTGTCTCTGTGTGTGCCTCTGTGTGTTTCTGTGTGCATGCGTCTGTGTGCGTGTCTGTGTGCGCGTGTCTCTCTGTGTGCGTCTGTGTGTCTCTGTGTGCGTGCGTCTGTGTGCGTGTCTGTGTGCGTGTGTCTCTCTGTGTACCTCTGTGTGTCTCTGTGTGTGTGCGTCTGTGTGAGTGTCTGTGTGCGCGTGTCTCTCTGTGTGCCTCTGTGTGTCTCTGTGTGCGTGCGTCTGTGTGAGTGTCTGTGTGCGCGTGTCTCTCTGTGTGCCTCTGTGTGTCTCTGTGTGCGTGCGTCTGTGTGAGTGTCTGTGTGCGCGTGTCTCTCTGTGTGCCTCTGTGTGTCTCTGTGTGCATGCGTCTGTGTGAGTGTCTGTGTGCGCGTGTCTCTCTGTGTGCCTCTCTGTGTGCCTCTGTGTGTGCCTCTGTGTGTCTCTGTGTGCGTGCGTCTGTGTGCGTGTCTGTGTGCGCGTGTCTCTCTGTGTGCCTCTGTTTGTCTCTGTGTGCGTGCGTCTGTGTGAGTGTCTGTGTGCGCGTGTCTCTCTGTGTGCCTCTGTGTGCCTCTGTGTGTGCCTCTGTGTGTCTCTCTGTGTGCCTCTGTGTGTGCCTCTGTGTGTCTCTGTGTGCGTGTCTGTGTGCGCGTGTCTGTCTGCGTGCCTCTGTTTGTCTCTGTGTGCGTGTCTGTGTGCGTGTGTCTCTCTGTGTGCCTCTGTTTGTCTCTGTGTGCGTGTCTGTGTGCGCGTGTCTGTCTGCGTGCCTCTGTTTGTCTCTGTGTGCATGCGTCTGTGTGCGTGTCTGTGTGCGCGTGTCTGTCTGCGTGCCTCTGTTTGTCTCTGTGTGCGTGTGTCACTGTTCTCCATCCATCAGTCACTGTAAGGTGCTCAGAAACACAAACACTGCTGCTACATGTGACCCGCTCATACCCCTGGTGCTCATGTAGTGGTCCTGGTTTATTAATATGTAGTTGTGCCTTGAGTAAGGAATAACACATAAACAGACCTGCTGTGAGTGGTGTGATACACAGACAGTCCAGTGATTTTCCTAAAACAGCACAGTTTAAAGTGTGTTATCCATCTTTAACCCTGCAGTTTGCATTTTTAGTGCTTTATAGTCTAACTGAATGTTGAAAGTGCGGTACATTCTCTCTCTCTCTCTCTCTCTCTCTCTCTCTCTCTCTCTCTCTCTCTCTCTCTCTCTCTCTCTCTCTCTCCCTCTCTCACTCTCTCTCTCTTGTCTTTCTCTGTCTCTCCCTGATAGACATATAAATATATATCTGGAATCTTCTTAATCATGTCTTTCTCTCTCTCTCTGACTCTCTCTCTCTCACTCACTCACTCTCTCTCACACTCACTCTCGCTATGTCTCTCACTCTCTCTCTCTTTCACTCACTCTCTCTCTCTCTCTCTCTCTTTCTTTCTCTCTATTGCTCTCTCTATCTCTAATGATTGCACATCTTACCTTTTGTTTTACTTTGTTAAACATCAACAAGTTTATTTTAAATCTGATCTCAGGTTATTATGAGTCTTCAGTTTTGTGGAGATTTCACTATACAAGTCTCTGTGTGGATTGTTGAGTTATTTCTGTAGCTGAAGCCATAACGTAACAGAACTCATTAACATAAATGTATCAGTCGTGTTACAGCCAGGACTGTCAAAGATAACACACACACATCACATCAGATTTGCGAATTCAGCCAAGCTGTGGATGTGACTTATACATACATATATGCTCTGATCAGCTCTGTGAATAACATCCAACTTCATCATCAGTTCTACTGTGTGATGTAACGAGGTTAGACGTCTGTTTGCTTTGCCCTTTCTCCTGCCCACGCGTATCCACCCTGTGTGTTAGTTCAGCTTGGCTTTTGTGCTCCGGGTCTAGTGCTGTTGCTGACGGGCAAATCCAGAAGCTATTGTGTTTGAGGACACATCTCTCTGCCTAATGCATTAACTCGAACAGTTCAGCGTACACAGACCAACACAGGCACCTGCTTCTGTAACGCATGAAAGCTTACTAAATACCAAACCTGTCACGTACGCCGGAAACCTCTCACCTCTCACCACGGCTGGTCCACATCTTTTAATAATTGCTGATCGGTAGCTTGTAATTAGATAGCAGTTTGTCTGTTGGCTAACAGAAATCCATTGTTTAGACTCTGACACTTTATTTGTTTGACCTTGTTCGGATTGAGAAAGCATTTCCTGAGCTTCCCTCTTCAATCCTGACAGCTATTCAGCGAGTCTCAGCCTCTCCCTGTTCACATCGGAAGCCGTTCACATCCATCTTAACCGTGTCACGTCGTGGCCGGCTGGAGTGTGTTTGGATTAAGAGGTAAAACAGACTCTTTTTAGGCTGAGGTCAGAGGTGAAGAGCGAGCCATCTTGAGAATGCAGAAGAGCTTGTTTTCTCATCTCTCGTTATTCATGATAGAATAATCTGCCTTATTGTGCACAGGTATTTAAAAAGAGCATGATAGTAACAGCACGGTACGAGCAGGGTTTTAATTTTCCCTCCTCTAAATATATCAAATGACCATAAAACTGCTGATTATTAATAACTAAATACCATGAAAATCTGTAACATTTTTATTAGCCCTTGTTATCAACAACTGAATCTATTAGCATGTTGAAACACTCTTAAATCTTTTAGATATATAATGAAAAATAAGCTAATAATTGTTGGTTAATTTATTTAACTCGTTCTTCTTTGCTGTATCACTTCAGAGACCTGGCTGTTTACCTGTCAGTTACAATCCTGACACTGACGCTGGCACATACAAGTTTTCTCATTTCATTTCCCTTTTTTGTGTTTGTTGTAAATCATCCTAATTTGCAGATGCATATGTTTTTATTATAGCATATTATAGCATTACTCACAAATCTTAATTATTATCTGAGAGAATTCGAGTAAAACAAGGTTTATTTTTGGTGCTTTTTAAACCCCAGTACAAAACCTGCAATGGTCCAAAAAGTGGAATTAACACAAGGGTGTTATTTATATGCAATGATTGAGATTCATAATATTTGAGTTAGTAGATTTTTTTAAAACACTGTGTATGGAAATGAGTTGAAATCACATCTGCAGTTGCAGGATAAGTCTGAAGTGTATTTTATCTGCAAACTTGAACAGTTGAATGTTTGCATAGTTCGTGTCTCAGTAGCTGTGAATTACTCTGAAGAGAAGAAATGCTAGGAGAAATAATGTGTTTAAAGTGTGTGTGTGTGTGTATGCGCGCGTGTTTACTCGTGCAGTATGCGGTATACAAGTATGATGTATATTTGAAGTATGTGTATATTTGTACTGCCAGCACATGCTACATAATGCACATACTGTGGCACACGTGACACACCTCGAAAGTAATATTTCTCCCTCCGTGGCGACTCTTTGAGGGTGTGTGATTGTCGTACAGCAGGTGAAGCAGGCTCATCTTACACCAGCACAAAGCTTGTGTATTGAGGCCATGTGGCTGCGCCTCACTGCTCTGATCCTCACCGCTGCCATGCTCAGTAAAAATAAACCAGGGATTTCCAACACATCTGTCACTCGGAGACTCTTATTGTTTCTCCTCATCCCTTTACCTCCCACAGCCAGTCTCGCTTCCACTTCCTGTTTCCTTTCTTAAAACCTCACTGATTAAGTGCTGAATGTGGAGATTTCCTTTTATCACTCAAGTTGCTTTTTAGGGGTGGTTTATTTTTAGAGCAACTCCGAATGTATGTTTATCTCTGTTTCTCCCCCTGTTTTTTAGTCAATGTGTGGGTATATATGTATGTATATACAGTTGTATATACAGTTGTATGTTCAGTTCAATTCAATTTATTTGTATAGCGCTTTTAACAATTCATTGTCTCAAAGCAGCTTTACAGAAGTATAGAAACAGAAGAAAAAATATATATAATAATAATAAGAAGAAGAAGTAAATAAATGAATACACATATTTAATGTTTAAAATTAATTTAAAAATATTAATTGAAAATTTGAAATACTATATATCTCAAAGATGTAGACTTAATGAGAAAGCCGGAGGTGATGGTGGCAAAGAAAAACTCCCTGAGAGGACATGAGGAAGAAACCTTGAGGGGAACCAGACTCAGAAGAGAACCTCATCCTCATTTGGGTGACACTGGACAGGAAATTATGTAAATGTAAATAATGTCCTTTCTACAACAGTTTATAATAGTGCAACAGAAAGATCGTGAGGAACTAAAGGGGCAGCGCAAATTCTGAGTTCCCCACAGACTTAACACTAACTTCTTCCTGCCAAAGTCTTCAAATGATTGCTGATAAAGACCAGACCTTACAGCTAACTGACTGAGTGTACCACAGGTGGTTGAGTGGTTGAGGTGTTGGACTACTAATTATAAGGTTGTGAATTCAAATCCCAGGACCACCAAGCTGCCCCTGCTGGGCCCTTGAGGAAGGCTTTTAACCTTCATTTGCTGTTGTATGATTTAAAAATGGAAGTCGCTCTGGATAGAGGCGTCTGCCAAATTTCGTAACTGTAAGTGTCCGGGTCTTTATGTTTACATCAAGTATCAGAAAGGGGAAAATGTCAGATTTCAGAAGCTGCTGATCTGTCTGTAGAGTTTACAAAGAAAAACAAAAAACATCCAGTTCCACAGAACGGAATGCTTTGTTGATGAGAGAAGTCAGAGTCAGGCTGGTCCGAGCTGACAGGGAGGCTACTCCAACTCACAATCACTCTGTACGGCCACGGTGAAGAGAAAAGCATCTTGGCGACCATCTTGGCATCCAGACAACCACATTGGATTCCACTCCTGACGGCCAAGAACAGGAATCTGTGGCTACAGTGGTGCATGAAATTGAAGTTTTCATTGAAAAGAACGTCCTCTTGTCTAATAAATCTTGATTTCTGCAGCAGTTCATCAGAATTTAGTATGAAGCCATGGACCCAACCTGCCTTGTGTCAACAGTTCAGACAGGTTATGGTGGTGTAATGGTGTGAGGAATGCTTTCTTGACACACATTGGGGCCCTTAAATCCCGATTAAGCATTGTTCGAATGCCACAGCCTGTGTTACTAACCCATGTGTGTTCCTGCAGCATGACTGTGAACACTAACTAACTTTGCTTTACAAGCATAGTAAATGCACTGCTAGCCTTAATGCTCTTAGCCTTTATGTGTTTATTACACAGTGTAATTACAAAAAAAAAAAACCAGACAGCATAACAGACCAAAGCTAATGATCTGCAAAGAAACACAGGGTTAAACAATAACCATGAGGTCTTTAGTGTTTAACGAGCAATCTCGAAGTTCAAGATCAGCACCACGTGGGTGAACGTGTACAAGGGGAGTCGAGCGAGCATCGCTGTGTGCTGATGGGAAATGAAGCGTGCTACTGGAGAAATACGCTGAACAAACAAACAAACAAACAAATCACAGAATCATCTGCCTCTTCGGTTCTATAATGCCAGTTTGTCGATAACTTTTTATTTTTTGTATTTATTTTATTTATTTTTTAATAGTAAATTATTTTTCTGTTATTTTACTTTTGTCACTGCAACTTTTCCAGTTTACTGTTGCTGGAGAAAGAACCTCAACAGAATTAAAGCCTCGGCAATTTCTAGGAGTTCTGCAGTTTCTTGTTTGAGGCACTTGTTGTTTTTAAATGTGCAGTGGAAAGTGTTAGTGAAAAGCGATTCGTTATGCTTTAGACTGGGAAACAAAACACTGAACCACAGCAGGTTAATGGCCACACACACACACACACACACACACACACAAAGAGAGAGAGTAGAAACCAAATGTTGCTCTTGTTGGAAAGTGTGTGTGTGTGTGTACATATATATATATATATATATATATATATATATATATATATATATATATATATATATATATATATATATATATATATAAAATGTGTGTGTGTGTGTGTAACATTTTATTTTTCTGCATCAGTAACAGCTGCATCAACTCTGTTGATGATTTTCTTCTGATTTGCTGAAAAAGAATTAAATACCAAAAACATTTTTTAAATAAAATTTCCTGCAGTATTTTTATCTGTTAATTCCATTCCTAAGTTTAATTCAATCTTTATATCTTATTTGCATTTAAACTCTGGATTCTAATCAGAATCAAATTCAAAATCCAAGCAAGCTGGTTGTATAAAACACTGAGGCTGAACTCTTTTTGCTCAGCTTTTGAACGAGGCGAATCTTTTTTGTGGAATCAACTCCAAAGCTTTGGGCTTGACTTTTAGTTTTCAAAGACTGGAATCAATGAATTGACTCTTTGGAATCAACTCGATGAATCGCCACACATCACTGAAACACAAGTCACATACACAATCTTACACAGTATAACATGTAGGAGAATTTTTTTTTTTTATTATGACTGTACTTAATATAAAAATAGAGCTAATTAACACTAAGGTAAAAAAAAAATAATAAAAAATAAGGTACAGTTAAATAAAGTAAAAATAGAACAAATAGGGGAATTTTGGTTGAAATTTGCAGTAGAAAAATAAACATATAAATAGAGAAGGTAGTATTTGAATAAAGTGATTGGGTCTGAATATGGTACAGTGATGTGTATGAAGAGCAAAAATATGCATGTAGCAGTGTACAACTGTGCTAATGGCTGAGGTAGAGGGTGTTATGGCAGAATAGTTCAGAAAAGGTCAAAGCTCTAGGTGTTGTCCTGTTTGAGGGCATTGCCTTGCATTAGAGGTTTTCACTGCCATGACATGGATTAGCTTTTGTCATATTTTTGTTTGCGTACCCGCTTCCACCTTGTGTACATGGAGTTTGCATGTTCTTCCCCTGCCTGGGGGGTTTCCTCAGGGTACTGCAGTTTGCTCTGTCGGTTCAAAAACATGTACTGTAGACTGATAAATTGCTTATCGTACGGTATTACTGTAGACTGCATGAATGTGTGTGTAGGTTTGCGCGATCCTGCCTTGCGATGGTTTGGCACATTGTCCGCGGTTCAGGTTCCCGGTATAGGATAAATGGTACAGAAAACAGATGGGTGGATGAAGTGAGAGTGCACCACATACAGTGTATACTGCTTCACAACAAACTAATCAATAACTTTTTTTTTTAATTGAATTTTATTGTTTATAAATAGCAGCCTTAGATAAAGTTAATAATAGTGTAAGTGTCTTATTTATTAAATTTATTTCTTTATTTATTTGTCCACACTAAAAAAAAAAACAGCCAGATAATAAACGTACTGTATGTGCTGTCTAACAAGCAGGTTGTGTTGAACTGGCAACATGAACATGTACTACACTAGTTTATCACTACATGAGTTTAAAGCAGGACCAAAGTAGCAGTCTAGCTACAGCTAACTCATAAGGGAAATCATAACGGAAAAGGTGAGTAACACCACAAAGTTTTTTTCTTACTCTCTCTTTACTCCCACTGCTGACACACACACACACACACACTTCCTTCACAGCTGTGCTAGCGCTCCTAGATACTGTTCTCCAAGAGGATGTTTTTCAGGAAGGATAGTTATTGTGGAAACTTGGTCTCGCCAAAAAAATCACATTGCACAAAACCCCCTCCTCATTTCTGCTGGTTATGCAGAATGTTGAGTGTGGGGTGACACTTGTAAGTGGCCAGATCTATTTATTTTCTGATTCTGAGGTTATGAGCAGTGTAATGAGGGTGTAGTTAAGGCTCTAATATTTGTCCGTTCTTCCAGACCTTGTTTAGTCCTGTGGGATTACAGAGCACTAAAAATAAGAAGCTGTGTTTCTCCATCTCATGTGCTTGCTGACTTTTTCTTTGCTTGCATGGTTCTGGGTTGTTTTACTTCAGGGTTATTGACACTGCTGGAGCAGCTGTGTGTGGATTGTCAAGGGGGAGTAGACAGGAATTTGAGTCTGATAACTATATACCTATGTATATATAGCCTACACGTCTGTGTAAGCCACTGCAGTCTCGGTTCAGAAACGTTCGACTTCACGGTGTTATGAATAAATCAGCCTGCTCTTCAGAGTGAGGTTTTGACAATGACCCTTCCACACAGGCTGTGTTATAAGAACTGCTTTTATAGAGGCCAGTCTTTTAGCCACAGGGGAAGTGTCCATTCCATCCATCTTCTTCTGTTTAAATGAACACACAGCATTTTGTCCTGAGCATACAGAGAGTGGTGTGTGTCTGCACCACAACAGAGGAATTCACTAAACAGTCCAGAGCAGAACGCAGACGCAATGATCCTTCTAGGGAATATGATGCACAGCGATCCTCATTTTTAGGACAGAGTGGGATCCAGTCGTACAAATATGCAGCATTTAATGTGATTATAAGGTTATGTTTTCAGATCTTCTGCCTCAGTGACTGATGTGTGAGGGAGATGAAAGGCAGGCAGTTCCAACACACACACACACACACACACACACACACACACACACACACACACACACACACTGGACAGAGGAATTTTTCACACCAATTTACATTTTAACACATTTCTCTTAGAGAAAAGGCTTCTTACTGCTTACATTTATACAACACATCTATATTGCCACCCTAAGGACATTTGTCATATTCGATTTTTAAGCAACAGTGCTATTAATTTCCTTACTTGTGATTGGTCAAAAGCGTTGATTCATTTTTCTGTACCAGCACAACAGAGACAGTGTTTGTGACTGCAAGGGAAATCAACACACTTCCTCCAAAAGATCCTTACAAATTATTAGCATATTATCTAACAGGTAAATTTGTGTGCGCGTGTGCATTTGTGTGTGTGTGTGTTTTGGTTGTGGAAGGTGTTGCAAATTTATTTTTATCCTCTTCCTTTTCATTCTCTGACTTCCTCCTTCTTCTTTTCACCGCAGAGATCAAGTTTTGGGAGTTATTATCAAGCTGAGTACAAATTTTACGATAAGGAAGCAGTAATATAGGTGCTGTGGTTTTAGGCATGAAACGCCGTCTTTATTAGCTTGTGGAACACAGAACAGCAGCTTTCCGGGTCAGATGTACAGCTGCACACGGCTCATATAATGCGTGTGAAGAGTGAAGTTAAGAGTGCTTTTTTCTGGAAATCTATTCCAGATCTCTGCTTCTGCCCAACCTCACACACCTCTGTGTGCATGTTAGTGCCAGGTTTGTATTTGCCAGTCAAACACTGCAAGTGTGAATAGATTCTTGTGTGGGTGTGTGTTTGGAGGTGGGGGGGGGGGGGGGATTTTCTGGAGGAAGAAGCATGCATATCTGCTTGAAAAGTGTATATTTTTATTTATTGATATATTTATTTATTTATTTTTACTCCGCGCTTCTTTTTACTGTTGTTTGTTCATATCTTTGAGCTTATTTACAGAGTTGGGACTGATTTTATTACTGTATGTAGGAACAAGTCTAGTGCCTAAATGTATGTTACACACAGTAAAACCAAAAAACAAAAAATCGTACACTTATGTTTATGTTAAAATTCTGAGTCATGGTGTATATACTCGTCCCATTCAGGGTGTATTTCCCAGTTTTACCTCCGTGTTCAGGATCCACTGTGACCCTGACCAGGACAAAGAGGCTACTGAGGATATATGAAATGAATGATTAAATCTTAACAAAATAACAAATCACAGCTTGTCAAAGCTCCAGTTACTGCTTACTGCGCTTAAATGAAAGCATGAGACAATAACACAAATACAGTAAATCATGGAGCCATATGTGGTCACAGTTCTATCGGATGTCTTCCTAGCTTGAAGATTGTCCTTCGCTTTCCTTCCTTCACCCAACATCATTAATGCTCTCGTTGCTGAATGACCAAATTCCCACAGACACACTACAAAATCTAATGGAACGCCTTCCCAGAAGAGTAGAAATAACTGCAAATGACGACTAAACCTGTAAAGAAATGTTCAAACAGCACATATGGCTGTGATGGTCAGGTGTCTGCAAACTTTTGGTTATATTGTGTGTAACATGTTGATGATAACATTCACTTCTCTGACTGACTAGTATATGTTCCAGGCTTCAGGATATGATTGAACACTGAGTGCGGTTTCGGTACACCCCCTACCTTACTGTGTGTGTGTGCATATATATGTGTGTGTGTGTGTGTATGGGTGTTGAGGTCACTACTAGTGTTTCCTGACTGTGACTGGAGTTTGAATAGGGAGTTGAAGACAGATCTCATGTTTCAGTTGAGTTCATCTCTACAGGATGTCTTTTAGGCAGCGTTTAGCTGTGTGTGTGTGTGTGTGTGTGTGTGTGTGTGTGTGTGTGTGTGTGTTCTATTCTTGTTTTAATTTTTTTGCTCTAGAACTCTGTATTCTCTATAGTCTATATTTTTAGGAATAGCATTTGTTAACAAACTGACATACTGAGAAAACAATGTATCTGAGAGCAGTGGAGACATTTTGATGGGAGTAGAGAAGTTTATGATGAACGCTCACTAACGACATAACAGAATGTGTTAATTGGCCTAGGGAGTGGGAGTGGGAGGGGGTTACCAGAAGCAGCTGCTTATTTTTTTTGTATTCTGCAGAATCCTGGGGCCTCAGCACATCAGTGTCCTTTCCTCTCATTTTCTTTTTCTTCCCTTCCTCCATTCCTTCGTCCAACCCCCACTCACCCTAGGGCCATATGGGGACACACCCAGGTGGCCTTTCATGTGGTGCGTTTTCTCTCTCCAGTAGAGATGCCTCTATGGACACACACATAGCCACATCCACACCATGATGGAACGATGCGCCTCTGGCTCAGAGAACTTCCACATGTTTCACAGAGTGGCACCAGGAGCCCATCAGCGATGCCAATTAAAACAAAGGTGCAACTGTCTGCGTACACCAAAAGCCCATTTCCTCAAATAAACATCTTCCAGCGCTATCCATGACCACATACAGTAGCTGGCCCGTAGTCTGTTTTAGTTGAGACTGAAGAAACACAGGCTGGAAAGGCCAGAAAGAGGACAAAAGCTTTGTCAGCTCGACTTGGTGTATCTGGATGACGAGGGGAAACCAGAAGAACCACGAAACAGCCTGTTTTCATCTCCGTTTTTGTCTTTGGGATTGATCTGTAGACTGGAGTGTGACACTCCCTCAGTAATCATGCTCTCCCAAATGGGCTTGGTTTCACTTTGTTCCCAGACTCGCATTGGTTTTAGTCTGTTTTCATATCTACTGTGCTGAAAAGCGCTATAAATACAACTTTATTTAAAGCCATGCAAGTGTGTGAGATATATTGGGAGTTAGGAGCCAGGCCTTGGTTTAGCGCCAGGGTGGTGGACCAAGACATTTGAAATGTGCTTAAATCATACGATAAATAAAATGCCTTGTACAAAAATTCTTGCAAAATGGTGAAAGTTTCAGTAGTTAAGTTACACAAGTGTCACCTTGTTGTACACCCTCAAGACCAGGAGGGAGATGGAGTGAGGGATTTGTGTCTTAACCTTCAAAGTACAGAGACAAAACCCTGTATGAGATTTAATTGAAGCAACTCAGATATCCAAGTAGAAAAAGGAAAAATTATATTCTTTCACGTCAATGAATTATTTACAAATTTTACTTTGACATGAGCCTTAAAATATCCCATGATGACTTGTGAGCAGGGAACAAAGTAACAGCCTGATACTCTGATAATAGCGAAACTATGATTTTTTTTTTCTTTAATTTAGCCTTGAGGAAAAAATGACTGTTGAATAGCTTGAATGAGCAGCAAAACATACTTACTGTAGCATCTGTACTGCACTTGTGCTAGACATGCTTATATTCTGGTAGATCGTATTAACTAATACTCATAAAATGATTAATTTGCTCTTTGAATTTTTAACCTCTCTATAATAGATTAGCAAATATGAACTCGCTCCTAGTATTTACATTTCCCATGGCCACACCCGTTCTTCGTGCCTGCTCAGACTAGAGTTCAATATTTTCCTGCACTTCTGCAGATATTTGGAAAAAATGCTTTGTTTTGATTTGATTTGAGTCGCGGTTACTGGACGTAGTTTGTTTCCATTGTTTTATCTCTTATATGTTTGAGTACCGTTATACTTGAGGGGGAAAAACCACAGTAGAGATAGACCATAAATATTTTCAGAGTATTCTTCTCATGAAAATATACATATATATACACACACACACAAACACACACACACACACACACATATATGGGAATGTCAAGGCCTCTGTGAGTCATGCTACTTTTGGGGCCAAGGCTGTCTGACATTCCCTCTGTATCTGTAGCACTTTTTTCGTTTCTGTAGAACAAAGTTCCTCTCATTGCCTCTGTTTTTCTGCACTGACTCATATTTATGGTGAAGAAGAGTGCTTGTGGAACTGGCAAGATGAATATATCCATGTTTTAGTGAATTGTTTCAATATTCCATTCAGTGTAGTTGAAAGTTTTTTGTTGCATTGAAGTGTATAGCGGTGGCTTAGTGGTTAGCACGTTCGCCTCACACCTCCAGGGTCGGGGTTCGATTCCCGCCTCCACCTTGTGTGTGTGTGTGGAGTTTGCATGTTCTCATGTTCTCCCCGTGCCTCAGGGGTTTCCTCCCCCGGTCCAAAGACATGCATGGTAGGTTGATTGGCATCTCTGGAAAATTGTCCGTAGTGTGTGATTGCGTGAGTGAATGAGTGTGTGTGTGCCCTGCGATGGGTTGGCACTATGTCCAGGGTGTATCCTGCCTTGATGCCCGATGATGCCTGAGATAGGCACAGGCTCCCCGTGACCCGAGGTAGTTCGGATAAGCGGTAGAAGATGAATGAATGAATGAATGAAGTGTATAGTATATTAAAGAAGAGTACTAAAACCTCTGAGTGGAGTTTTTGCCTGAGGGGCAGGGATTGATGGATGATTGGATGGATGGATGGATGGTTGGGTGGTTAGTTGGGTAATTGGTTGGATGGATAGATGAATGGATGGAGGGTTGGTTGGTTGGATGTATGGATGGAGGCTTGGTTTGGTTGGATGGTTAGTTGGATAGATGGATGGATGTTTGGATGGATGGATGGATGCACTAGGAATGGTTTCCATACTAAAAGTTCACCACAGTGAGACCACAGGCATTCAGGGTCATGTAGACGCCATGGTGTCACTCAGCTGAAATCTCATAGACTGGAGTCCCTTAGCCTCTCTGCATGCCTACTCTGATCGCAAACAATCAAACTTGCACGGATAATATAGAGGAACTTCAGAAGTGAAGGAATAAGTGAGTGTGACTTGTGTTTGTGCTATTGCCGAGAAATTTTATTGGATTAATTAAGGGGCCAAGCATAAAGGTGCATAGGTGCATCTCAATTGTATTTCTTCTTCTTCTTCTTCTCCTTCTCCTTCTTCTTCTTCTTCTTCTTCTTCTTCTTCAGCTTTGACTTTGTCTCCTATTTGTGAAGGACTTACTCATTCATAAAAATGACTTGGCTAAAACTTGCCAAATAGGCAGATAGATGAGAACAATTTCTTTACATCTAATACTAAACTTAACAAAAAAATGCTTGGGCCCATTAATTGCTGCTTGAATTTAGTATATCCGAAATATTAAGTTAACCAGAACTTTAACTTTAAGTTTTCAGTTTCAGTGTTGACTGAAATCTCCCATTTTTTTTATATTAAAATAGGCAAAATATTTACATTGCTAGCCAAATAATTAGATAAACAGCTTCAAACCTTATTAAACAAGAGTTTCTTTGTCATTTGGAGATTCAATTTGACTGGAAAGTATAAATTAAATCAAAGCAAATTATTCATCCATTATTCATTGGGACAAAAACAAATTAATTAAATGTGGCACATGAATGAAGAAATACATTTCTAGCACTTGAGATTTAGTAGTCTGGGTGACAGACTCCAGCCCAGGGTTTGCTTGAAATTTGATTTCTGCTTCACTCTCAAATTTTCCTTTGGTGCACAATAAAAGGGACCACAGCAGGAATCACTTTCTGTCTTTCGGTCTAAGAATATGTTATAAGCGCACTGTGCGTGTAACTTTAGAAATAATCGTCATTTAAAAATATACTCCTGTATTTTGAGGCAAAATATTGTGCTACAGTTATTATAAAAACAGAATTAAAATATAAGATTTTAACGACGACTAATCTGATAAAAAATATACGTATAATCAATACCCAAGAATTATAAATGCAGTAGAAAAAACAAATATATTTTTTATCTGGATTTGTAATACATATACTATGAGAGAAAAAATTGTTGTGATTTTGTAAGTCTTACAAACATTACTAGGTTCCTAGCTAGTAGTGATGGTAATTTGAATTAATATTAAAGATATTAAAAAAGTGTTTTCTTGTATCTTTGAGTGATTAAGCCCACACTCTTGTAGTGAGGAAACAAATGGATGAATCTTCAGCAGTACAGTGACCAGATCTCAGGAACCACAGCCACACTGTGTACTTTAACACCATGATGGACTGAGCATCAGGCTTCATTCTCCTGCTGTCTCTACATCAGTGTTATTAGATGTCCTCAGTCCTCTTAGTCCTCGGTTTAGAATATTTGGGCGGGAGGAAAAGGGGCCCTTCCTTAGCAACCACGCACCTCCCTAGATAGAACGGGCATCACCTTGGCAACCTGCCCGGTGGGGGTCACTCTGGTCAGGTCTCTGTTAATTCATTATTTTCTCTTTCTGTCTCTCTTTAATGGGGCGTGTGTGTGTGTGTGTGTGTGTGTGTGCATGTGCCTCATCCATGCATGCAGCCAACCATCGCTTTGACACTAGAGAGCAGTTGCAGTGTGTGTGTTTATTTGCTTGTATATGTGCATGGATTTGTAGTGCAGCTTTGTGTGTGTGTGTGTGTGTGTGTGTGTGTGTGGGGAGATCGAGGGCATAAACGGTCACGGTCATGCCTATGAGAGGGATTATTCTTTGGGGCCTCAGGAAGAGGAGGAGCCCCTATTCAGGTATGTAGCTGGAATGTGTGTGTGATTTATAAGAGATACTACAGTTAACAGGCCATTGCTTCTATAGTATGTGTCATAACGTGCATTTAACAGTATTCTAGTCTTTCTTCATACCATTATTAAAGGATTACTGAGGATTTGACTAGTGTTTTTCTTTTATATACTCGTCATGCGTATGATTTTTTTTCCAGGTGGGAAACCTTCTGTTATTTGTATGGGGTTTCTGTATCATTAATGACAAAAGTATATATTAAAAGAAAGTAGAGAAGTGAACAGTGAACCTGTAAAATGTGCTGCACAAATCACATTCATATTTGCAGCAGCCAGTTTATAACTTTTTCTGATTCGAATTGATCCCAATTTGAGTTCATAGAAAAATGTCTTCTAGATGTTGTGGTGATATTCACGTAAAATCTATCCGTAATGTGTAGCGTGTAATGTGTAGTGTTTGCCTCATTGGGCACAGTGGATTTACGAAGCTATTGGAATTTTATTTTTATCCCTTTAATTACCATCTAAGTGAATCAGGAGAGCAAGAAAGCACAATATAAACTTCACATACCGAATATTTGTACAATGAAACATTTGTTACATTTTTCGCCTTATAACAATAAGTCTATTTTAGCATGTGTCTCTTTTGGGTGCATCCCTGTCATATATCATGCACAGAGCTGACTCTGGAGCGGCTGTGCAGTTTTCTCGTCTGGCTGAAGGCATGATAAAGCACAAACGTCTGTCTTTTGTCCCTAATATGTTCTTGTCAGTTCCTGGAGTCCTGCATGACTTTTCCACTCATACACCAACTAACAGCTGTTAGACTGACGTCCTGATGATAACAGCAGCTTCCCTTTATATGTGTGAAACAGTTTTGCATACAGAGTGAACAGGTACTTGGCCTAACAGCAGGGTTTATGCTCTCCTTCTGACCTGTGCAGATTTGATGGAGCGGGAATGCAGTGCAGCTGAAGGAATGTGCACTCTTTTGTGCAGTAATATAACCACTTTCAGAATCCCCAACTCATACTCAATGAACCTCAAAGCACCCCAACACACACACACCCACACACACACACACACCCACACAGCTACCAGCAGCTATAAAGTGACCATTGGTAGACTACAGCTTATCCTCCCTGCTCTTACTCAGGATTATTCACACACACACACACACACACACACACACACACACACACACACAAACACACACACCACACACACAAACAATGAGAGCTTCCCCCTCAGTGGACTAATCGGACCCTCAGTGGACTATATCTGGACTTGTATGATTTTGGGTTGTGAGAGCAAGTCACAATCTCTAGTTTTGTTTTGTTAAGTTATTTTTTATACATGTCAATATTATACACATCACTGAAACTCTGAAAGATATTTTTTCTGCTACTATTTTTTAAATGTTTAAAATCTAAGACATACAAGACACACACTGGATCAATATCGATGACTCAGCATTTTCTGTGCATATGTGAACTCGACAAATATTTACTGTTACAATTAGTGTTTCTTTATTATTTTGTACAGTAGTGTTTGTGTTTATTTTTTCTACCTGAGGTGATGTTGATGGTTTGGCAGGTTTTGCCTTTCACTTCAGCTTTGTTTTGACTGCTCTGTATTTCATCCAAATTGTAGCACTCCAGCAAAAGTTAAGCAACTATTCTGAGTGACACTTTTACACATTGTGTAAAGCAACTATTCTGAGTGACACTTCATTCCACGTCTATTACACTGTGGTACAAGGGTCGTTGTGTGAAGTCCCGTGAGTCACTTTGGTGTATTGACACCTAAAGCACCTGAGAGCTTGTTGCCTTCTGGGTTATTTAAATCAAGAGTGAACATGGTTTTGTAGTATGTAGTGTCTCGATCCATCTCATGCCACTAGTTCATCAACACCGCCTCCTGCCTGAATCTCAGAAACCACTGAGGTCAAGAAAACCACAAGAAACTGAGAATTTATTGAGTATAAACCAGGAATAATAATAAAAAACATTACTTAGTCTTATTTGGTGAACTCTTAAATTGGTGATCAGTCATTTTCTTAATGAAGCAGTTTGATTTCACAGTTTGGTGTCACATCATGTGTTTATTCAGTGTGTATGAAATGTCTTGTCATTTTGAATGAATTAACAGGTTTCCCTTTCTTGCTCTGTGTTAGCATCAGACCTCTAAACAATTAGCATATTATAAATGCATACACTTTTATAGGTTCGTTCAGTTTATATAAAATTACCAAGCACACCTTAGTGAATTTTGATAGGTCGTGCTGATGTTATTAGTGTGTCTGGGTCTAGCTGCTGAGGTTAGCTCAGGTTTGTGTGATTATATGCCTAATGGAAAAGGTAGGAAACCTGCTCGATGGTGAATGAAGCACCAACGAAGCAGACTCAGACCCGGTCAGACCTCTTAATCCCTTTGTGAATCAGATCACACAGAGAGGAGGTGTGGTACTACAAACTGCTACATATCTACTGATTCATGTTTGGGACTATAGTGCTCTGCAGATGGGATAACATTTCTGACATACACTCACCACTAAAATGGAATAACATTTCTGACATACACTCACCACTCACCACTCAGGGATCTGAGTTTACAGTGTGTGCGGTCTCACCTCACCCCAAAACTGAAGACTCAGAAAACTGAAGACTGTAAAAGAAAACTGAAGATTTAAAAAAAAAACTGGTCTGTTTTGTCTGTTGAATTCCAATTTCTGCTACTACATGCAGATGGAAGGATCAGAATTTAGTGTTAACTGTAATAGGCCGAACCTGATTGAGGCGTCTAGTGATGGTGGTGGTGGTGTAATGGTGTGGGGATCTTTTATTTTAGCACACATTGGGCCCAATATTACCAGTCGAGCATTATTTGATTGATGACTGCTGCTGACCACGCATCCCTTTATAGCCATAATTTACCCTGCTGATGAAGGCAACATTCCGCATCTCATGACAATGAGTTCAGTCAGTGTGCCTCATTGGTCAAGATGGGATTTATATTTACAATTAATATTGGCTTCTTCCTGGTAATCTGGTATTGTCTGCCTACTGTTCCACGGAATGGCATGGTTACTGAACATGTAAAATAACACTGTAAGTTTTTATACACAAGGTTTCAGTTTCGGTGCATATCCCATCAAGATTTCTGCTGCATAGCGTGTTGTGAAATAGCTTCCAGTCCCCAGCCATTCAGGGTGAGGGATTCACACCGCGGTGCCATGTAAGCCATGAACTCAGCTCGGCCGAAAGAGAGGAATGTTCTCGAAACTGGATATGGAATGAGGGCTGTGTGAATGACCTCAGGGTTTGGGCTTGATGTGGGAAAAACCACACTGTTAGAAAAGAAAGATGCCTGATTGTGCACATGTTTGTGTTCTGCATGTGAAACGGTTGAAGTGTTTACCCTGTAGTGGCTTTCTCAAGGGCAATCCATGGAAAGAGAAATAACAGGACTTCATAAATCTTGCTCTTCCATCTCATCCGATTCACTTCTCTTTTGTTCTCAGATTCCTGCTGTACATAGTGTAATGTATCTGCTAGGGTTACTGATGGAAAAGTGGATAGGCTGAGCCAAGGTGTGTATGTGTGTTTGTGTGTGTGTGTTTGTGTGTTTCTTTTATGTGAAACAGAAGCTGTGTCAAACATACAGCAGCCCTTCAGGCAGGACTTTCCCTCCTTCGTCTCCTGACAGTTATTACCTCTAATATTTTACAGCTCATGCCGTCCCATGGCGAGTGAAACGGATCCATCTCACTTCAGTCTTTCTGCCTGTCTTTCTTCTCTTCCACTCTTCTGTCCGTTCACTTCATATGCATCTTCTTACCATTGGAAGAAACGTTTCTGTCCACACCAACCCTTTCTTTTTTTTTCTTTTTCCTGTGAGTGAGTGAGTGAATGTGTCCACAGATAAGTCATGCACTTGGACTTTCTGTGGGATTTAAACTGTCTTTAGCATCATGGTGTCTTTTTGCAGAACCAGAACTGCTTGTCAGCCGTTCTCCTGTCTCATCTCATGTTTTTAATTCAATTACTTTAAGTCAGTATACATAAAGCACACTGTTGATTTATTGCCGTCAGTCACTCTTACAGAACAGGTGTGTCAGCGATCAGTGTGCTTAAAGACAGGTTGGGTTTAAACTGGGGGAGGTGAAGGCTAATGCTGCGTTCACACATACAGCGACTCTCGGTGACAAAGTATCCAGAGATCATTCGTTTTTATCGACAGCTGTCGATGACTTCATCAACTTGACAAAATTGCTAAAAGTCGAACTTTATTTAAATATGGAGTGACTTGTTGCAGCGAATACCAATAGAAGTGAAGTCAGTAGAGTGCATGTAATTTGTGGCAAAGAGCACACACTGCTTCTCCTTAATCTCATATATGATGCATATACAGTATATACTCATACATTTTATATCCATTTACCGAAACCCCCTCCAGAATATTTTATTTTTACCAGGAACAAAGCTGCTTAGTTGTTAAATGGATTGCTAGCTGCTTCACCAACTGATAAACAATAGTAGAAACTAAATGTGTAGTATAGTGTTATTTATGTCTGTACTTTTGAGAGTCACAAACAGCTGGAACCAAATTCCTTGTGTGTGTCAACACACGGCCAATAAACCTGATTCTGATTCTGATGTTACTTTGGCAACTAGTATTAGAAATGCCTACTGGCGATACAGCTGCATGAATGAGCTCACAGACACCACGAATGGCTAGTGGTGCTGGGATTGACGATGCAGAGAGACTACAACCGATCCAACCGAGAGAGCATGACCAGTATCACCTCGGCCGTGGATGGCTGTGGTCATTTTTGTCTTCGTCACTTTACAAACTCTCACAATTGTGTGTGTGTGTGTGTGTATACCACAGGCTTATTCCAGTGTAGTTCTAAGTTGTAGCAGGGATTCAGCATTTAGGAAACATACAGTTCTTTAAGTAAATTTCCCTCTTTGCTATCTGCTCTAGTGGTCTCTCTCTCTCTTTCTCTCTCACTCTCACTCTCACTCTCTCTCTCTCTCGCGCACGCACACACACATACACACCCACACACACAAAAATCATCAGTCAAATAATGGCTTCATCCCTCAGGGATAAACGTGTCCTAGCACAGCACAGACATAAACACATTAGTGTCCTGTTATTGGAAAAGCACAAACACACATGCAGGTTGTGTGCGTGTGTGTGCACATGAGTGTGTGTGCGTGTGTGTGTGCAGCACAGGTTAAAGTTAGTGGCTGTAATGTGGCCTTTTGCTGATTAAAGCTCACTGTGGGAGCATGGTTTACACTTCCCTCTCTCTGTGAACAAAGAGACCATTTTCAAGAGAGTGAGAAATGAAAACCGAGCAGGAGAAAACGGAAAGCTGGAGCTGAGGCTCAAGCGTACTGGAAAAGAGGGAAGAAAGAGCAGCAAGTCTGACTTTTGTTAGTGTGAACAAAATGTAATGTATTGAAGTCCAGCTCCGGTGATATTTTTTACTGTCTCTGTCTGATTTGAAACTATCACTATACTTAAAAAAAGCGTCTTCTGTTGCAAGCTTTAGACGTTACATACTGCAGATTTTTGTGTCCTGCGTGAACAGTCTTGACCTGGTAACGTTTTTAGAGGGAGAGGAGTCTGCAGGACATTTTATTGAACCCTGGGTTTTGTGTGTGAAAGCGACCAAGCTGTAGCTGTTCAGGCCTGAGTGCTGAGTTGTAAGACTGAGTGTGTGACAGATATCAGCTGCTCTTCATGCCGGAGGACACAGCTGGCTACATGTCCACACGTGCACACAGGATCCTGCAGCTGTGATTTTCTGATTATTTCGCATCCAGTATTTTTGTGTTTGTTGTTTGTTGGTTGTACATCATGCAACAGACAGCTGTAGCAGGCAGTAGAGGGATGGCCGTGTGTCAGCCGCTCTATTGTCACGGTAACTAACGGTCGCCATGTGTCTGGGTGATCAGCATAACACCGGCCAGACACAGCAGTCGAACCTCCCCCATTTTTCTCGCTTTCGCTTTTGGCCTTTCTCTCTATTGTTTTTTTTTTTCTTCTTTCACCTCCTCCTAAATCAGGCTGTGGAGAGTGGAAGCGTATGGGACGTTGACAGAGAGATGGAGAGTGTGTCTGAGCCATGGCCTCTCCTTGTCTTTAGTGCTTATTTAGAGAAGACCAGCTACTAGCAAGACTAGCTACTACTCAGGTTTCCTCTCTTTTATTGTGCTTAGAAGCTGATGAAATCTCTCGATTATCCCCATCAATCTATCTACTCTCTATCTCTCTCTGTCTCTCTCTCTCTCTCTCTTTCTCGATCTCTTTCTCTCTCTCTCGCACTCTCTCTCTCTCTTTCTCTCTCTCTCTCTTGCACTCTCTCTCCCTCTCTCTCTTGCGCTCACTCACTCACTCACTCACTCACTCACTCACTCACTCACTCACTCACTCACTCACTCACTCACTCACTCTCTCTCTCTCTGTCTCATCAGGAAGACACACAGCTGCTTTTCAACTCATTTTGCTGCATCAGTAGTTAGTAGTTAGTAACCTTAATTGACAGGTCAGATTAAATAGGTTTAAAATTGCCAGTCATACTAAAGCAGCAGAAACGTGTGTCAGCTTGAACTGTGTTAAAAACAAAAAACTTGGATATCTTTACAATCTGACAGGGAGCTGCTGATGTGATGTTCAAATTTTCACCTAATCGTGTATCATAAAATATGATATTTTTGTGATCTCACCCACGCTTAATCTTCCTGTAGTTCTAATCAAGGAACTAATGCAGCTAATATGGTAAATGGAAAAAATGGATTTATTCAGAATATCATAGAACTAAACTAAATGTAAACAAAATTGAAGTTCGAATAGATGTTCATCGTTTTTATGTGTACAAGTCAGGTATCAAAATAGTATTTAGCTGCTGGTAGCTGCATGTGTATGTGTGTGTGTGTGTGTGTGTGTGTTTGTGTGTGTGTGTGGTCAGCCGTCGTGAACACTCCACAGAACCGTTAGGATTTTGGGCAGAATGCCAGAGACGCTGGCATCGGATCAGTGGAACGTGCGGGAATCTCTCCCAGGCTCTTTCACCTCCTCATCTGTTTTTCAAAAAAGCTCCCCAGGGATGCCAGGTTTGTTAATATGCTAATCTAAAAGCAATTCCTCTGCTTGTATAAGGCTGACGGACAGCAAGTAAAAGGAATAAAGTATTATATAAATAAAGTAAATAAAGTGGAGTATTTTGCTTACAATGTCAAACATTAACATCATTCACTACTGACTATTAAGATTGCGTCAGTTTCATAGACACAGGAAGTTTAAGTCATCCTGTTAGGTCTATTATATAACTGCTCTGATAGGATGTTAAAGCTGAGTGTATAATTTATAATTCATCAGTCATGCTACAGATATTGTAGATATTTTTTATTTCATATCATCAGTGTAGATAAAACTGGAGTTTGACTCACTGGGATTCTCATGTTGTTCTTAGTGTAAATTGGGAGATTTATTCAGTGTGTGAAGCGCGTCACATCCAAACATTTGTTCATTCGTTTGTTTATTCATTCATTTGTTCATACTCGGTAAGCGCTTTATCTTAGTCAGGGTTGAGGTGGATCCGGAGGCAATCCTGAAACTATGGGCATGAGCTGGGAACACGTCTGAATGGGACACCAGTCACCATCACAGGGCAACCCATACACACACACAAACACACACACACACCCCTACACCTGAGCCTGGTTTCTCTCAAGGTTTCTTTATCATCCCAGGGAGTTTTTCCTTGCTGCCGTTGCCCCCGGCTTGCTCATTAGGGATAGATATATAGTATCATAGTATCGTAAATTTTAAGTTAATATTCTTTAAATTATTTTTAAACTTTGATTTTTTTTGTTCTTTTTATTATTATATATACAGTTGTGTTCAAAATTATTCAACCCCCAATGCTGTAAATGGTTTTAGGGAATTTAGTGTACATTTGTAATTGTATTCAGAATGAAATCCTACAAGGACTTCTTAAAGAACCATATGCAACTAAAATGACATCAATTAGTTTTGTAATACAGTAGTAAATGTTTCTTTTGTGAATTCTTCATTGACATAATTATTCAACCCCTTAAAGACTACCACTCTGAAGAACAGAGGTTCAATGAAGTGTTTTCAATCAGGTATTGAAAACACCTGTGGATATCAGGGAGCAGCAATAAAGCCTAATAAGCACCAATTAGGCAGCTTTAAAATGACTGTGATACTCAGCTCCTTCTAGACATTTACTGGTGTGGTTACAAACATGGTGAGGTCAAGAGAATGGTCCAGGAAGACAAGAGAACAGGTGATTACTCTTCACAGGAAGGGCAATGGCTATAAGAAGATTGCAAAGATGTTAAACATACCAAGAGACACCATAGGAAGCATCATTCGCAAATTCAAGGCAAAGGGCACTGTTGAAACGCTACCTGGTCGTGGCAGAAAGAAGATGCTGACTTCGACTGCTGTGCGCTACCTGAAGCGTAGAGTGGAGAAAAGTCCCCGTGTGACTGCTGAGGAACTGAGAAAAGATTTGTCAGATGTGGGTACTGAAGTTTCTGCTCAGACAATACGGCGCACCCTGCGTAATGAAGGCCTCCATGCCAGAACTCCCAGGCGCACCCCCTTGCTGTCCCCAAAGAATAAGAAGAGTCGACTGCAGTATGCCAAAAGTCATGTGGACAAACCACAGAAGTTTTGGGATAGTGTTCTGTGGACTGATGAAACAAAATTAGAACTGTTTGGGCCCATGGATCAACGCTATGTTTGGAGGAGGAAGAACAAGGCCTATGAAGAAAAGAACACCTTGCCTACTGTGAAGCATGGCGGGGGGTCAATCATGCTTTGGGGCTGTTTTGCTTCTGCAGGTACTGGGAAGCTTCAGCGTGTGCAAGGTACCATGAATTCTCTTCAGTACCAGAAGATATTGGATGACAATGTGATGCAGTCCGTCACAAACCTGAGGCTTGGAAGACGTTGGACCTTTCAACAGGACAATGATCCCAAGCATACCTCCAAGTCCACTAGAGCATGGTTGCAGATTAAAGGCTGGAACATTTTGAAGTGGCCATCGCAGTCACCAGACTTAAATCCGATTGAGAACCTCTGGTGGGACTTAAAGAAAGCAGTTGCAGTGCGCAAGCCTAAGAATGTGACTGAACTGGAGGCTTTTGCCCATGATGAATGGGCGAAAATACCCGTAGATCGCTGCAAGACACTTGTGTCAAGCTATGCTTCACGTTTAAAAGCTGTTATAACTGTAAAAGGATGTTGTACTAAGTACTAAGATTGAATGTCACTTGGGGGTTAAATAAAACTGATAATGATGTGAGCTCAGAAAAGACATTTGTGGTTATTTCATTATAAATGTTATGTTATATTTGTCTGACCTACATGTGCCTCTTTGATTTAATTGTAAGCAGGATGACTGAATGATCATAATCAATGTCAAACCGACCAAAACAATCAATTTCAGTGGGGGTTGAATCATTTTGAACACAACTGTATTTATTTCTTTTTTGTCTATCTTCTGTTTCCATACTTCTGTAAAGCTGCTTTGAGATAATGTGAATTGTTAAACGTGCTATACAAATAAATTGAAGTGAATTGAATTGAAGTGAAGTGAAGTGACAGAAAATTCACAGAAACACAGACTATAACCACAGCTTGTGACCAAAAGTGAGAAAAAGGGACATGGGCCAAGAGTTGTGTCCAAAATCTAAGCTTCTGCTTTAGCACCACAGACCTGTACAATAACTTTAACGCTAAAGCTGCTTCTTTTTTCTCTCATCACTTGTGAATAAGGTCCTAAACTACTTAGACTCCTCCAGCAGAAGTAAAATATCTCCTGTCCCATGTTTGCTGTAACTCTGTAAATACTTTAAAAATCTTTGTGTGTTATTCCGAACACTTATAAACTGCTTATAGATGCTGTGTTGTGCTGTAAAATTCAGCTATTCATTCTCTTCAACTCGTCACAGGATATGTAAACGATCTGACTTATGTTAAGATGCAGGTGTGTAGGTCTTGTCCTTTAGACAAATCTTGTCCTTGTAAGTAATTTATTTAGACTTCACATGCATTGGACATGCAACATAAAGCTTTACAGTTAGTATTTTACTGTCTATTCCTTCGTATTCTTTGCTACAGTGCAGATAAACATCGTCCCACGGTGTATCCTGCTGAACTTCCTGTATGAATGTGCAAAATGAGTGTGTGTGTCCTTAATTCTCCTTGGCTGTACAAAACACCTCTGATGGTGTTTGCGCAACAGACAGAGCTGTGAGAAATGTTGTCCTGTTGTCATTCCATAACAATGTGCTCACTCTGATGACTGATGAGATGGCATTCAGGCAGGAAATTAAGGCCCCGATGGCACTTCCTGTACGCACACGTGGGCACACACAAACAATAAAATACATACGTGTGTGTGTGTGTGTGTGCATGTACAGAAAGTGTCCTGGGCTGTTTCCTTACAGCCAGAGCATTTGGGACGTTTCCGTTTTGATGTTCCTGACAGATTACTCTACACCTTCAGTACATTTAGTAGTTCTGTGTCGCTCTGCGCTTTGACCTTTAGTGCTAAGGGTTCAAAGAGAGCGGCTGTGGTGCCATTGTCTTGATAGACCTCATACCATCAAAAGATCGTCTGAGTCCAAAACAGGAGAGACTGTGAAGTCATTTCAGGAGAGAGGCTGTGGTACTATTGTGTTTCTATAGAGCTCATACCATCAAAAGGAAGTATGTAAATATGTAATGAAATGTTAACATCGTGGTGTACAGGCAAAGACAATGTTCAAATATGACCTGAACTGTGCACAATCATATTTAAAGCAGCATATTTTACTTTATATCTGATTTCTCAGGCAGAAAGAAGAGAATTTTTTAACACTGACATGTTAGCTGACACGATGTTAGCTGGTTAGCTTTCACATGCCATCGCACCCTGTATAGATCTATAAATGCTAGAGTAGCTCTGGTGCCTGGGACAAGCAGTTCAGCTGTAACTGTTGTGTCGCAATACACACATCAGTCTTGGGGCGATCTGGAAGAACTGTTACTGATAGATAGATGTATTGTAGAATGTTTTACAAGGATTGATTAATTAGTGTTCACAGATGACAGAATGTACTGGATTGAATGTGTAGGCATGTGGAAACAGGACCGAAACCAAGCAATGCAGAAACAAAGCTGTTGTATAGCTTTAGTGCTACTACAGGCTATCGCTCACTGCTTAAACATACTGAGATAAAATTAGACACATTAGACAGACTTGAATAACATATTTTACATGTGATGCCAAAAAAATCAGTGTAGCAGTAAAACAAGATGTCACATTAACTGTTTTTACTACAGGCCAAGAAAAGTTTGTGTCCAGCATTGAAACTCTTTGTCATGTCATACTACATAGTCTGGTTAATGGCTCTTATAAAAGTGTGAAGTGTCTCATATGAATTCGTAGTGTTTCTGTTTTTACCTAGCTGACTTGGGGCATTCTATTCATAGAAACATTCCAAAAATGATCTCAAACCCATTTCTCTAAGCATCTAATATTTGAAGGTGTTATCTTCAACCACTAAGATTCTGTATAACATAATCATCTCACACTGAAAGATAACAGTGTCCTGACTCAGTTTATATCAGACTAATATCAAAGGTGATAAAATATGAATAATTCATTTGTTTATACTGATTGAAAATGTCCCATAAGTGGATTTCCAATCCAATGAAACATCATTATATTGCTATGAAATGGTACTCTTACTCTTAGTACACAAAAAAGTTCATATCGGTTTAAAATCTATGTTGATGTTCAGTTGATTGTCTCAGAAATTAATGTTTCACTATCAAACAGTTTGTTTATTCATTTCACATGAATGCACTTTCTGAAATCTCGCTCACTGGGAAACTTGTCCAGCAGCATGCTGTATAAACGCTCCTTTGATTCATATGGTTCCTAGCTAATGAAACATTTTCATAAATCACACATGAAGACACCTTTGGCTATCGCCAGGTTAACCGATTATGTGGTTTTGGGTGGAACAATGAGTCGACTTGTAATGAGTAATAAGTTGCAATACGCTGATCTTAGATTGTGTGTAAGTGTGCCATTGGTAAGCTGTCCTTTTCATTTCAACCCTATGTTAGGATTTCGGGTTTCTATAGAAGCAGCTATTTTGAAAGATGATCCATAAAAAAGGGCTAAAATTTGAAATAAATGATTTCTACATGGGTTAATTTTTCTAATCATCAGTCGTCCAGTTTCAGTGACTGTTTTTATAGCTTATGGTCTAATGCTGATGTAGTCCAACATCCTCAAGGTTCGACATGATGCGAGTTCAGAGATGCCATTTTGCTCACCACAAACATAAAGGCTGGATATTTGAGTTACCATAGACTTACAATCAGCATCGCACCAGTCTAGGCTCTCTCCTCTGACGTCTCTTCAGCAAGGTGTTTCCACCCACTGAGTCGCCTTTGGCTGGATGTTTTTCTCCTTTTTGTTTAAACTCCAGAGAGTGTTATGCATGAAAGTCAGAGAAGATCAGCAGGTTCTGTAGTAAATAAACATGCCTACCATGGTCAGATTAACCGAGATCACATTTCCAATATTCTGGTGTTTCATATAAACATTAACTGAAATTCTGCAGGGGGGCACGGTGGCTTAGTGGTTAGCACGTTCGCCTCACACCTCCAGGGTCGGGGTTCGATTCCCGCCTCCACCTTGTGTGTGTGGAGTTTGCATGTTCTCCCCATGCCTCGGGGGTTTCCTCCGGGTACTCCGGTTTCCTCCCCCGGTCCAAAGACATGCATGGTAGGTTGATTGGCATCTCTGGAAAATTGTCCCTAGTGTGTGATTGCGTGAGTGAATGAGTGTGTGTGTGTGTGTGTGTGTGCCCTGTGATGGGTTGGCACTCCGTCCAGGGTGTATCCTGCCTTGATGCCCGATGACGCCTGAGATAGGCACAGGCTCCCCGTGACCCGAGGTAGTTCGGATAAGCGGTAGAAAATGAATGAATGAATGAATGAAATTCTGCATGATCGTATGCAGTGCAGATTAATTGGGAAAATTGTATGAATGTGCAAGTGTTCCTAATAAAGTGGACAGAATTTGTGGAATGATGGGTTTTAGTTATTTTGTAACTTGATTTTTTGTTGATTTTTGTCCCAGAAAAGTCAAGAGCTCTTAGTACTCTGTGATTCTTGGGGAAATTCTATATAAAAGCATATCGCATGTTGAGTAGGACTGTATGAGCTCAGAGCAAAGAGTGAAGGCTCTACATCTTCTCATGCCCCAGTTTTTTCTCAGCCTTGAAGAAAGTGGTGCTAGAAGAACTTTGTCCATCCGTCTGCGTCAGTATTCCATACTGCCACATTTCCTGAAAATGTGTAGCGAGAATAAAGACACCAGTTCACAGGAAAGGGAAAGAGTGTCAACAGGATGTCCCGAGGAACAGATGGAAACTAGACACCACCCCCCCCCCCCCACACACACACACACACACACACACTTACCCCAACAATCAGACACTGAAACATCCACTCTTACAGGATATGAGCACATGCGCACGCTGCCTGTCAATTAGGAAACTAGAATTTCAGATAATCCTCCTGCTCTATATAGTAATTGTCTCATATATTTGTAGTGTGTTAATAATAGTAAGCGCTTTTAAAGGCTCTTTTGTTAGTATGTAGTATCATTCGAGCATGGGTGTGTGCATGTACCTGAGTCATGCTCTTAGACAAGTTTAACATGCTTTAGGGCTGAATGTATCTCAAGCAGTCAGACTGGTTTGAAAATTTTTGTTTCTGCTCATTGAAACATCAGAAACATCAACGTCAGAATTCAGCGATGTAATTAGACTTAGAATTAGACACGCCCACAATACACCATTCATCTCATCTATACATGGTCAAGGTTTAGCTCTGAAGGATCAAAATCTTTCTCTCTTTATCTTCGGATGAGTGTTAGTCTTCTGCGAAACCAGGCATGACTGGAATTCCTTTAAAGACATGGGTAAAGTTAAGGATTTGGCATCGCTAAATCCCAAAGGCAGGACATGTAGAGACTTGGGTGTTAGACAGATAGTTAAGCGAGGTGGCTGTAATGAAGCCCGAAGTCTGCATATCCCGAATAGAATTTGATTTGTTGATAGTAGTCCTGGTCCTCCAGGACTTGAGCCTAAATACACACCCATTGAAGTGTGTAAATACCATAGAGATTTCATGCTCTGTGAGTTTTTTAAATTTCCTGTTTCTCTTTCTGCCAGCTCTTTTGTAAAAGTGGGTTAGATCTGGCAGTGAGCCATGTCCTGCCATATTCTGCCTTGGTCTCTCTTCCTGTATGTTCGCTACAGGCTCAAGATGATACTGATACTCTACCGCCCTCTAGTAGCTCATCTGAAAATGACACTAAGGAGCTGAATTGTATGTTGGTCTTTTAAAAAGGTAGCAGTGCAGCTAAAAACATTACATTGCAGCTACCTCAGGCTTCACTCCAAACAAGTCCACAATAACACTAATAAAAGTGTGTTACTCCATATGAGGGGTAGAGTATAGTTTGTCATTTTAACAGTTGACTGTGGAAGCATTTTCCCGGCTTTAATCCAAAACATAAGCCTTTATTTTCACACATATAAGTACGTTATAGATAAATAGCTGGTCATAGCACAAACAGATCCAGACTTGTTCAACAGTGACAGATTGACTTTGACCTCATAACCTTCTGATCAGCAGGCTAGAACCTTCACCACTGCACAAACACTGCATCATTAAGCTTCACTTGTATTGTTGTACATAAACAGAAAAATAGACTGCCATTTTATTAGAAACATTTTATTTAAACCTGCTTATTTATGCATTTAACTAGCCATCCAGTCGTGTGGAAACAATGACATGTAAATCATACCAACACATAGCAATAGCATCACGTAAGCAGGAAAGCTCGTATTGAAATTGTATTGTGTCCAATTTCGGTGAGTCTGTGCGGAGTGAGTGACTGAAAGAACGAATGAATCACTGAGTGAAAAAATGAGTGAATGAGTGAGAAATTAAGTTAATGAATCACTGAGTGAATAATTGAGTGAATGAATGAATCATTGAGTGAATAATTGAGTGAATGAATGAATCATTGAGTGAGTAAGTGAGTGAGTGAATGAATGAATAAATGTTATTTTGGTAAAGTTTTGGTGATGAAGAATGTAGCAGCTTTTGTATTCTTTATCATTTATATTCTTCACCTCTCTCTCTCTCTCTCTCTCTCTCTCTCTCTCAATCTCTCTCTATCAACCCCAAACAGCCTATTAAACAGTAATTATTTGTGATTGAGGCTTTGCGGTTGAAAAAGATTTAGGTGAATTGAACAGGCTTTAAGTAACTGTGCATGTCTCAGCGTGGAGGATGGATTACTTTCCATGTGTTTTCACTCTATTTGAAACAGTGGAAGCTGTGGTTTTGTTTTAAAGAACCAGAGGTTGGAACCTTGAGCCGAACCCTTAAACTTGCCGTGTGTGAAACTGGTCAGTGTTCTAAAAACACTCACTGACTGAAAAAAAATGTCAGAATAAAATGACTCACTGACTTGTAAAACAAAGGCTGTCTTTAGATTTTTATTCTTCTCACTGAACCACATGCACACAGATGGCCTCGAAGCTAGACTAATTGTGGGAAGTATATAAACCCAGCTCAGAGTAGTGGCATGCCGGGGTGTCTGGGTAAAGGTTATTAAAGCTAGGAATTATGGTGTGGAAGAGAAACTGGAATTCTGTAAGGAATCACTGAAGGTTTCCATTTGCTACGTGTAATGTACTGTACTTGTTTTTGACTCTGTATATACATGAATACTTATCTCACTTAGCGAGCTAGTACTTCAAAGACATTTTTATTATTATTAAGTAGGAGGACAAAATAATTAAGCATGACGGCATTTTTAAATTTAAGCTTATTTATAGAAAAAGTGCTTTAATGCCATAGTTTATTGTGCTATTGATATCATATCTCTCAGCTCTACCATCTGCCAGCGAGTCTAAACATAATGACTTCTGTCCATCATGTAGCTGTTTCCGTGTGACCTCAGGCAATCTCTCATGCCTGATCAATAATTAGTTGTCTTCCTCACGAGACTTTGTTCTTCCTGCCATTAGACGTTGGCGTTATTGTTTCTTCTTGTAAACCACGGCTGTCTGATTAAGTGATTTTTCCAGAAATAACTGAAAAAATGTCTTGCTATGTGAAAGTAAGTCATTCGGTTATCTTGTTGAATCTTAGTAGATGTTAAAGGTTTTTTTCATGGTGAATCTACACTGATCGGTCATGACGTATTGATCACATATCGATCGTATCGTGTAACTCTGTCTGCCTGCTGTATGTTTTATTTAATGCCAGCACAACCCTGTCAATATGGTATTAGAAATGTTTAGAAGTGTGTGTGTGTGTGTGTGTGTGTGTGTGTGTGTGTGGTTGCATGTTGTGCATGCACATCTATCACATACGTGTGATATGTATATGGTATGTGTTTAAATGACCTCCATGCAGTGTTCTTCTTTCCTGCTACCCAGGCCTTCTCTTCTTTTTTCACATCTTCCCGCCATCTCTAGCTCCCCTTCTCCGCCCCTCCCTGAGGCCTTGGACTGGGCAGGTGGAAGCTAAAGCTGGAATGCTGGAGAATGCACCCAGTACCGCTCATCATGCACATACATGACCTACAGATCATGTCCCACCACTCACGTGGCAAACTGATATAGAAGAAGCGTGAGATAAACCAGGACACAGACAGGAATAGAGAGCAAGATATGTCGATCCTGAGTGAGCCTTCTGTGGCCTGGGGAGTATTTATACACCATTAGAGGTGAAGGCCAACCTCTGTGTTGCTAAGGAGGGGCAGGTCAGAGGTCAAGCTGAGTGTTTTACGTGGAGTTCTGTATGCACCATTTTCACGATTAATTCGTCTCATACACGTGAATGTTTTAACACAGTTTTTAAAATGATCGGTTTGAAATTGCATGAGCTTATCTAATTATTCCATTCTCCTGTACCGCTTATCCTACACAAGGCCACAGGGAACCTGGAGCCTATACAATGGGACTCGGGGCATAAGACCTCCTTTGGATTGTATGTGCATTTATTTTAAATAGCTTATTATACAACTAATTTGTAGGTCTTTTTACCACACGAGGGGCAGCACAGTGGAGTGGGGGGGATTTGGTGGGGGTGTCTATCACTGCCTGGGTTCAGTCCTGAGCTTGATGTGTGGAGGTTCACATGCTCTTAACATTGTTCACATGCTGTTAGTGTTGAGTCCAGGTACAAAAACATTGTCCAAAAACAGGCAGATCAATGGACTGGCCCTAGGTGTGCATGAGTGTGTACAGTATTTGTCCTCAGTTTAACCAAGATTGGTTGAGTATCCTCCATGACCCTGACTAGGAAAAAGCATCTCATGAAAAACTAACCACTGAATGTTTTAACATATGTTTACTTACGATTAGACAAAATGGAAATAAACGACTCATTTTGATGAAATATCTTTTGTTCCTGCCTACCGATATTGAATAGGATCAGTTGTTTAGTCGGAATGTATTGTCGAGGTTGTATTTGCTGACTTCAGGAAAGTAAGGAAAACCTCTGCCTGATTTATGAACATGTTAACAAAAGATCTAACGACTGGAAAAAAGAATCGGTTAGAAAGATTGATTCCCGACACTCTTGTGGGACAGTGAAACACACTGAATCCTTGTTGTGTTTATTAACTCCACTCCTATAACAATTTGTTTATTAACCATGATGTATGTCTTCAGTGTAGCCCTAGCTTTGTTTTTAGCTTCATTCAGCGTTCTATACTGTAATAGACCAAATGTTTAAATAAAGCTATTTATGGTGCTGAGATGAGTTATGACTCTTCATCTATCTCTCACTGTTTCTCTTCATCTCAGCAGTCGGCTCTTGATGCTGGTGAATTATTAACGGCGTGTGAGGGTGTGAACGGCCTTTGGTTGCACTGCTCAGGACAAAGGTTTGCCGTCTGGGTTTGTTTGTGTGTCGGAGGGTGTGTATATTTATGAGCAGGCTTTATGGATATGGATGAGATACTGTTCCTTGTACAGTTGGGCTGCAAGGGTCAGAGGTCAGTAAAGAAGGATGGTGTTTAAATTGTTTAACGATTAAACTGACAGCACAGTGTCCCGAACTGATTCTGTTTGCAGTGCACAATCAACGCAATATGTACTGGAGACCTTCAGACCTGTGTTCACTGAGTTCTAGATCTGAACAGCTATATGCAAATATTCAAAAAGGAGTTTTGCTGCTTTCACTTGGAGCCCTTCTGTAGCCTGGAGCATAAATTTACACTCGTTTATATCAGGGCCATCAGATTACTTTAAATGTTCTATTCTTCTTTTGATTGATTTAAAAGGAAGTATTTACACAGCAAATGTAATGAATAGCGCTAGATTATGTCATTGTAGCACATGAACCATAAAAGATTGAAACTGTGGTGCAGGAAAATAGAAATAATACTAGAATTTTATCTAGAGACGGAAATGATCCAATACCTGCGAGCATATCAGGCTCATACCAGAAATAAAATGGTTGGCACTCGAATCAGAAAACAAGCAAATTGCAAGATTGGATTTGGATTTAAAAACATTTATTTGGACCTGTAACACATCTATCAACAGAAAGGAGTCCAGTAAATGTCTCTCAGACATTAACTGCTTTAAGAAAATACTTGATTCGATTCATAGATTATTACAAAAATTGATGGAAATTGTAAAATACATCCTAAAGATCATTAAGCTCAAAACTCTGGGAATGGCTTTTTCAGTGCACACAATTTAGGCAACTGAACATATATATATATAAAGGATATCTAACAGCCTTAGTTTAGCCTTAGCCTCATTCTAACAGCCTTAGTTTTCACACAGATGCGCACATGATCTTGCAAAAACATGGTCCTGCTGTTAAAGCTTTTATAAACTCTTGGCATGTATGGCATGGAGAGATGTAAAGACTGGAATAGAGTGTAATGCTGCTGTGGTGAATCTCTGAACCAGACCTCTCACCTCTCACAGCTAGGGTTGCAAAATTCCAGGAATTTTCAAGGCTGGAAACTTTCCATGGGAATTAACGGGAATATATGGGAATTAACGGGAATATATGGGAATTAACGGGAATATATGGGAATTAACAGGAATATATGGGAATTAACGGGAATATATGGGAATTAACGGGAATATATGGGAATTAACAGGAATATATGGGAATTAACGGGAATATATGGGAATTAACGGGAATATATGGGAATTAACGGGAATATATGGGAATTAACAGGAATATATGGGAATTAACGGGAATATATGGGAATTAACGGGAATATATGGGAATTAACGGGAATATATGGGAATTAACGGGAATATATGGGAATTAACAGGAATATATGGAAATATACTGGGAATTAAAAAAAAATGCAGAGTTGCCTATAACAAGGAATTTAAATGTAGTTAAAAAAATCTTGCAGCATAATTGTGTTTAAAACAACAAGATGCAATTTTAAGTTGAATTTGTACCCTGCATTCCTCTGTCACTTGCACACATCACACTGCTTACTGGAGGGCCATTGAGGCCAAACCCCCTGCATGTACTTGCATTCTTCCATAACATGCACAGTAACACTTTATTTTAGGGTCATTTAACTAGTTGCTTATTAGCATGAATATTAACAGAATATTGGCTATTTATTAGTGCTTATTAAACACATATTAATGCCTTATTCTGCATGACCTTATTCTACTTTCTTAATTGTACCCAATACCTAAACTTAATAACTACCTTACTAACTCTTAATAAGCAGTAAATTAGGAGTGTTACTACATGCACAGATAATTTGATGACCCCCCACACACACTCACGCCCCCCGAAAAAGAAAAAATCCATTACAATTAAATCAATCAAGACGTCATTTTTAATATTTCCTAGAATGCATGTCTGCTTATGACCAAACAAAATGTTTATTTATATTTGTATATGAGATTTTATATAATATTAATATTAATAATTTATATAAATTTCCCTATATTTCCAAATAATTCCCATAAATTCCTGTAAATTCCCATAAATTTCCATAAATTCCCGTAGTTTCCAATTTGGAATATTTCCAAAATTCCCCAGATTAAGTTACCGTGGAAAGTTTCCGGAAATTTACCGGAACTTTACCAGAAACTTTCCGCCCCATTGCAACCCTACTCACAGCAGGGTGTGTGTGTGTGTGTGTGTGTGTGTGTGTGTGTGTGTGTGTGTGTGTGTGTGTGTGTGTGTGTGTGAAGAACTTTGCACCTGTTTTTGTGTTCATGTTTCAGCCTGTGTATGCGTGTGGATAATATCATTTCTATTTCAGATCGGGTTTGTTTAACAGACAGATCTCTTCAGTCTGAAGCTGCTGTGTGTGTGTGTGTGTGTGTGTGTGTGTGTGTGTGTGTGTGTGTGTGTGTGTGTGTGTGTGTGTGTTGTGTAGTATGCATTTGACTGTAGAGTGTAAGCGGGTGGTGCTTCACCAGTATTGTGCTTCTCAGCCCAAGCAGCTCTGCTTGTGGCTACACACCTGGGCAGGGAGGAGGAAGGAGGAAGTGCAGCCAGGAGTAGGAGGTGTTAGGAAGTCGTTGCCATGCCACTGACTGGGAGGAGCAAAGATCAGAGAGGTGGAGATCAGAGAGTAAATACTGAGCCAGTAGTTAGGGGGTTGGCGTTTGGGTCGTATTTCAGTAGCACTCCTTCTGTTTGTAATCCAAACCTCACAATCGTCCAGCATGTTTTCACAGAGGAACGGTCACTAGCCTTAGGCGAAACTCTGAGCTTTATCCAACACAGCAAGGGTTTGGTTGTGTTTGTGTATTTCCCAGCAGCAGGTGAGCACAGCCACTCAAATTGGGAAGTCTGGAAGAGGGTTTCCGGCGTGCAAAGTGCGCTGAAGTGCTCTGAGCTGTCAAACACGGCTCATTACAAACGCAGTGACCACCGGATTTAAAATACTACGACAAGAACAAAGGAAGTAAGCTGAAGCCTTATTCATCCACTCATTGCTGTGTGACGACTTCATTCAGGTGATACTCAGGTTGACTCATGGATAGACAAGAACAAAAGGAGGACTTTGAACCTGAAGTTTGAGGACAGCTGACAGCTTGTAAAAGCCAGCTGATCGCCAGACACGTTCAGGATCTTTTATTAAAGATCCCTTTTCCTTAAACTTTGGTCAGCTAAACTTTCTTCTAGGGACTACACCCAAATCCAGACTGAGCTGTGTGGTTTGGTTGTGTTGGGATTCCTTTTTTCCACTTGGAGCACAGTAAAGAGATTGGTGTCAGTGGGGAAGACCAGCCTGCTATTCCTCTTTTTCCGTCATGCCGCTTCGGTTAATTACACCTTCTGGGATTTTCCCTTTGTACCAGGTTCTCTGACATGCATCCTAGGATCAAGGTAATGGATAGAAATCATCAGACTCTAAGAACTGTATCTATTCTTTATCTATGACTGAGCCAATATGGACAAATGAAGTGTCCATTATGGTGATTATTGTGCAGCTCTTCAGGATCTGAATATCTGAGAAAGCCTTGGTGACGAGACCTTGGTGTGATTTATACCTCAGGATCTAAAAGCCTGAAAAGTGCTTGTGTTTTCTCTTTCAAGACTGATCATGCAGCTGTGAGGTCAGGTGGCCCTCTGTCCATTTCAGGTCTTGACCCTACTCAACCCTACCTCCATCTCGCTCCCCCTTTTTTTCTTGTGGAGCATGCGGAAGGAGAAGCACTCAGGCTCTTTGCGCAAGGAGAGGGACAAGAAGGAAAAGGCCGCCACAGTCACTCGCACCCTCAGCTGGCTCAGCGGATCCTCTCTTTCACGCCAGACCCGCAAACTGTTCCGCAGCCACAACGACCTAAACACATTGTCACGCACAGAACACAGGGATCAAGTAAAAGGTGATGATGATGATTGGGTGTATGAGCCCCAACACTACATAGGTGAGGGGATGATTGTGTGGGTATTTATCTAGCTGCAAGATTGTAATATAAGTTGGTCTGCTTTGGACGTTTTATTCATAGTTTGATTGATTGCTTTGTGACTTTAGCATTAAGGAGTTTTTGTGTTTAGTTGTCAGTTGGTCTGGCACTTGTTTCTAGATGCTACTGTAAGCATATGTTTTTCTAACACACACACACATACACACACACATATACAGAGTTTTCTAATACTAGATTTACCATATCTTCTAATCCCAAAGCTCTTTTACAGATCTGAAAGTCAGTGTTCTCCGTGTCATGTCCTCATGTAGAGGCCAGAATACTGCAAAGAATTTGCATCAGAATGGAAATTAGTCTGCACTGCCTCATCCTGACACATACAGAAAAGTCCTGAGCATGATGGGTAAAATGTAAAGTAAAGAATGAATGCATTGTTCACGGATTTCTGATTCCATGTCCGTGAAATGTGCCATACTGAAACCAGCATGTTTTAGCCAGCCGGTTTCCTCCTGTATCCTGTCTTGGTTCACACACACACAGTGTGTGTGTGTGTGTGTGTGTGTGTGTGTGTGTGTGTGTGTGTGTGTGTGTGTGTGTGTGTGTGTGTGTGTGTGTGTGTGTGTGTGTGTGTGTGTGTGTGTGTGTGTGTGTGTGTTGTAAAATCCTTCATTGTGTCTGCAGTTAATGTCAGGGCAGGAAGTAACAGGGTGAGATGTTTACATGTGAGGAGAGAATCGGATCACTGTCCTGATTTTATGACAGGTTTTTCATTGTATGTAAGTCGTTGACACTAGTCTTTTATCTGCCAGGAGGTGGTGGGGTGGTGATTGGGGTTGCTGCGGGTCACAGAGCATAAGGATGAGCGTGCGGAAATGGGAGATGTCACCAACTGGTGGCGATGCGAGTGTAAAAGTGCATGCCACTGAGGGGAAGCTTTACTCCCTGCTCAAGCTATAGCTACTTTCATACACACAGCTACAGGACCAGGATTGAGAATCACATTCTGTATCTAAATCTACTGCTTTTTACATTCATTGTAAAAAGCAATGTAAAAGCAGTGAGAAATTCTTCGTAAGGTAAGCAGGTTGAAAAGAAAGGATTTTGACTTCATTGTGTGTGTGAGTGTTTGTCAGTGTGTGTGTGTGTGTGTGTGTGAAATGTGTGATTCTGTAAAGTTTAAAATGGAGTGTATGTCATTTCTAAGGCCTGGATGTAACTGGATCTGTGCAATAGATGGAAAGAACAGCACTGGGTTCATTGAGTCACTCCATACACATTATAAGGAATAATTGGGGCACATTGTTTGGCCTTATAAAATAAATCCTTTTTGTCTTCTTTGTATGTGGGCAAATACTTCTATTTTATTCCTAACCACTGCTTTCTGTGTGTTTGTTTGTGTGTGTGTGTGTGTGAGTGTGTGTGTGTGTGTGTATATTGTTTTGCAGTATAGCAGTAACTCTACTCTGTTTGTAATAAGAGCTGGTGTCAGGCCCGTGTTGAGGCTGAGCTGGGTCCCGTTTGTGTGCATTTGGAGTTAATATTAGTGCTCTCTGATTTATGATGGTTCCTTGGCTTCAGCCTCTGACACCTCAACTCTCACCTTCACACGTTTCTCACCACCGATTACCCGTTTAAAACATTCGGGGGACTTTGGGTGCTTAACTTAAATGACTGTTAAAGGTATAACAGTATTATGTTCATTAGGATCACTAGGTTTTAGGAAGTAATAAATTAGTTACCATAAATGTTCTCTTTTTTATCGTCTGAGCTTTCCACAGTCTTTTTTCTGATCTTTTGCTCAGTAAAACTTTCTACACAGTCAGCCACGTGTTCCACCGATCACAAATCCGACTGACTTTATTTTAGCTGCAGCATTTTCCTGAGCCAGTCCATGCCTATATTACACAGTCCAACTAGCCAGGCACAAAGAATAGTTTTTTTTCCTCCTGATATATTTTATGAGTAAAACCATATGAACAAAAGGTCAGTAAAAAAATGTTTTAATATACCTAAGGAAATGTCGCCGTCTTTTCTAGGATTAGAGAAAATTTCATATCTTGAACTCCTTCCATGACAAAATCACCATCCTGTCTCATGTTTCTTTTGGAATACCTCAGATCAGTTACATGACATTGTTGACGTTTGACAGAAACACTCTTACTGTATGTGCAAGGCTTCTGTGGTGTGTTCTTTTGTGGTTTCATAAATGTTGCATATTTCTCTTAATTCGATAAGTGTCTTAGAAACTAAAAACTGATTGAAAAAATAATGACGTAGGATCAAAAAGGATCATTTTAAACTATGTTAGAACCCAGCTGCACAAACTATTACACATGAGGCACCGTAGGAAGACATGACAGAAAATTTGCTCTGAAATCCCATATACAGTATTTAGAAAAAATATAATTCTACTACTCATAACTTCTTATAGTTGTAATTTAAACTGTGTATTTATACGACTGGCACTTACACACACGGGCCTGGTTAAAGTGCCCTAAATGAGGCTCCAGCCCTCTTTTTAAATAGAGCCTGTAATTATGGGTTGTCAGACCCTTGTAGTAGACCCATAATTTCAGAAGTCCAGTTGCTGTGTGACAGGATGTTTTTGATGGCAGTGTGCTACTCTGTGCCGATGTCGATCCTCTGTGGTGCTGTCAAGTTTGTGTGGCAGTGTTGTTCATTGTGTTAGGAAGGTTTTTGTGACAGTTTCTGTGATCCTTCCTGACAGTGAAGATTTTGCATGAAATTCACAATATACTGGACCCTAAATCTGTGTGACACTGCTTATCTCTCCTGGCAGTGCTAACATTATATGGGCTTTGTTCTACGTGATGAGTCACTGCAGGCCTTGTGTAGAAATGATACTTCTCTGTAACATTGCTGATCGTCACAGGCAGTTCTCAACCTGTTTGGCACTGTTGATCCTCTGAGGCAGTCCTGAACATCTGAGGTAGTGCTGAACCTCTGAGGCAGTTCTAAATCTTTAAGGCAGTGCTGATCCTCTGAGGCAGTGTTGAACCTATGAGGACGAACAACCAAAATTAAAAAGGCCAAACAACTCGCATGCCATTATTTAATCCAGTCACATGCTGTACTTTATCCAACCATGGTTGTTAATATGCAAATAAGATGATAAGCATTGATGCAAATAAGGGCATTAACCCAGGATTTGATGAATGTACACTGTAGAACGTGAGATTATAAATACGCAGGATTAACTGTTAACCCTAGGTAATGTAAGTATGAGCAGTGTGAAAGGTGAAATTAGGTAACTAAGGGTTCTGTTTGCCTGGGGGTTAGGGTTAGGGTTAGGGTTAGGGTTAGGGTTAGGGTTAAGGTTCTCTCTGTCTTATCACATCCATTCAGTGCATTCCTGGCTGTGTGCCAGCAATACTGTAATCCCAGAAAAGCACATTATTGCCTGTTTCCCAGCATTATGAGACGTCATAGTATTGCATAATATAGTGGAGATACATCTTAGGATACATATATGATTATATTTAAAAATTTAAGATGGGAAAAAATTCACAATTTTGACCAAAATCCTCTGAATGCAAGAACATAGGACCCCATAAACTATATAAATAAAAAAAGGACTAGATGGTTTGACACTGAGTACTAAGTTTCTTTGTTTTTAAACCGAGATCAGCCCTGATAAGCTCTCTGTAGCTTGCCTCTGCGTGCAGAAATGTACTATCTGATTACAAATTGCAGGGTGTACGGTAAATCCACACTGTGCTGGTTACATGCATTCATACCCTATCTTTCCATTGTGAGACAAGCTGCAACAATCCAACAGCATTTTGTACACTGACATCATGTCCTTCTAGTTATCTGTCTGTTTTCAGACTCCAGAGTCACGTCAGCCAGAAGCCTTGTATTTTCTGTTGCGTATTATTTGTAATGTGTGACTCCAGTTAAAATCGCACAAGATTTTTGAAGATTATCAGTCAGGTTCTGGTGTGCTGTCGTTTCTGTTCACTACTTTTATCATGAAGTTCTCTCTCATCTGTGTGCACTCCTGTATACAGCTCCTGTGTTCCTGTTGCTATGTGTTGTTTGTTGTGTATACTTCACGAATAATGTGCGTATCTTTTATTCGTCTCGACCAAATGATGGTGAAGTTGTTAGACTACTGATCAGAAGGCTATGATTTCAAACCCCAGGTCCACCAAGCTGCCACTGCTGAGTCCCTGAGCAAGGCTCTTAACCCTCAATTGCTCAATTGTGTAAATTGAAATGAAATGTAAAAAAAAAAATAATAAAGTCTGCTAAACACGTTTCTCTTAGTGATGGGGTGCTGCCAGTATTTAATGATTTACCCACACAGTGTGGATTTACCGTACAACCTGCAATTTGTAATCAGATAGTACATTTCTGCACGCAGAGGCAAGCTACAGTACAGAGAGCTTATCAGGGCTGATCTCGGTTTAAAAACAAAGAAAATTAGTACTCAGTGTCAAACCATCTAGTCCTTTTTTTATTTATATAGTTTATGGGGTCATATGTTCTTGCATTCAAGATGGATTTTGGCCAAAATTGATGGATTTCATCATGGGGTCATAATTTTCCCCATCTTAAATTTTCGTCTCAACCAAATGAAATCATTAAATACTGGCAGCACCCCATCACTAAGAAAAACATGTTTAGCAGACTTTTTTTTTTTTTTTACATTTTATTTCAATTTATACAACTGAGCAATTGAGGGTTAAGGGCCTTGCTCAGGGGTCCAGCAGTGGCATCTTGGTGGACCTGGGGTTTGAAATCATGACCTGATCAGTAGTCCAACACTTTAACCACTAGGCTACAACATCCAGTGTTTATAGCTTGTAAAGCTACTCTAACTGTTCCTCCATAGGAGAGTCTTCAGAACAGACCCAAGCTGCATTACTATAAAAGGCTGATTACATTGAAGCATAATCAACACGAAACAGCATCACATCAACCCTTTGTTGCTATATTTTCCCATAACTGCATGCCCTGCTGTTATATTCCTTAAACACTCTATTAACATACATTGTGATGAAGATGTATTGTATCATGCATATAATTGTAATACTCAGACACTTTTTATTTTTAAATCCACTTCTTAGATTTTGTGGTAGCTCTGTTTTCTCTTTTTTTGATGGGTCATTTTTTTTTTTTTTTTTTTTTTTTATCTCTGTCAGCAGGTTTTGCTCGTTCTCTGTTCAGGGTATTTGATTGTGTCACTGGAAATCAATGAGCATTATAGGTTCTGTACTGATGCTCCACTGCTTGCTGCGTTACTGCTGATTGTACTTGTTTCTACCCAGCATCTTCACGGACCGAGTGTGAGCTTCTGATTATTGTAAAATGCAGTGTTGTAATGTAACGAAGTAAATATACTTCGTTACCGTACTTAAGTAAAAATTTCACGTATCTGTACTTTACTTCGCTATTTAAATTTATGTCAACTTTCACTTTTACACCACTACATTTCCTAGATAAAATGTATACTTTTACTGCGTTATATTTCCACTAAGCATCTTCGTTACTCGTTACTACAAAATAAAATCATAAGAAATGTGTGCGACTGCAATAAGGGAGGTTTGGTGAATCACTGCTCCTAGATTGCATTACGCACGTCCGCACAAATCACTGCACGTCCGCACACTCTATGGAGAAGCACAGACACGCCCAGCGTGCACGCGCAGCCAGAGCTGGAGGCATTTATCTATAACGGCAGCAACCAAAAGCAACCAAAAGCAGTGAAATGTCACTATTCTTATTACCAGAGTTGATAGCACAAACAAAATATTAATGCAATATCAATACTAAATAAAAATAACATTTATTGATTTGGTCTTTGTCTTGTGAATATTTGTTTATTAGTGACTGCATTCATTGGACACACTGTTTGTAGAGAATGCACACATACATGAACTGATTTGATTCAAGACTGGCATCATTACTTCATGCATAAAATTTTGGTGTCCACTTTTGCCATTTAATAATACCATAACTTTTGGCTTACTATGTAGTCATATAATATATAATATAAAACTCTTCTTGTTTTAAATTCTCACTGAGGGCTAAAACCGCCAAAAAGATGAAATCCTAGAACCGCCCCTGCTCTTATGCCTACTGAAAATCACTGAAATTGTACTTTTTACTTTTACTTCAAATACTTAAGTACATTAAATATCAGAAAATGACTTTTGATACTTAAGTACAGTATATATCAGATACTTTAAGACTTTTACTTGAGTAATATTCTAAAAGGTAACTTTCACTTCTACCAAAGTCTTTTTCTAGTACGATACTTGTACTTTTACTCAAGTATTGCTTTCTAGTACTTTATACAACACTGGTGAAATGAATGACTTACAACTTACTCATTTGTTTGGCTGTCTGTAAAATCCTGTCGGACGTCTGTGGGGGTCTCAATTCTGTCAAGCTGTTTGTTTTTTCCACCAAAACGACAAGGAAATTATTGTATTTCTCATGTTAAACAGCTGGATTAGGAAACTAACACATGTAGAGTCTCAGATCATCTTTGTTTGAACTTTGCCAACTAAGTGTGATTTCATAGCAGATTAAATGTCAGCCTATGAGAACCTACATGTGATGAATCAAATATAAGCCTAATTAATTCATTAAGTAATCAGATATCAACGCACAATTGTGTTGGTTGCCTTTATATAGTTAACATGCATCCAAAAGACAAACATATCGTTTTTAGAAATGTATTTAGTAGAAAATGACACACATTACTATTTCTGGGACCTCAGTTACGGAGGATTTCTGATCATTTGGGTTTGAATATTATTCACTGGCCACCAGCTGTTGTAGAAGCTGCTGGATATGTTTGGATGAGTACGTGTGTGTTGTCGTATCACACTGTTTGGCAGAGACAAACTTGTATTCTGCTCTGAAACTGCTGACTGGCTTGAACATCCTCAAAGCAACACACTTCAGTGTCTGTGTGTGTGTGTTTGTGTGTGTGTGTGATAGTAAAATTATTGACAATAGGAACATCCAAAATAAAAATTGAATTGATAAAAGGATAATAATCTAATTGCTGGTCTGGGAGGAATAAGAATGGAGGCTGTGCCAAGAGTTTCTGTGGTTTCTGAGCTGGCTGCATGCCATGGTGTGTGTGTGTGTGAGAGAGAGAGAGAGAGAGAGAGAGAGAGAGAGAGAGAAGGGGGGTGTGTATCCGAGGGGGAGTGTCTTTGGTAAATGGGAAGGAAGCACGAACAGAAACAGTGAATCAGTGAGAAGTGTGTGTGAGTGGTTGATATGTGCTGTATGTCCCCAATGTCATCAGAGAGCAAGAGCCATGTCCTGTGTGAAAGGTAAGTCTGTAGCTGTGTTTGAGTCATATGCATTGTTGACTCTTTGTGTGAGTACTCTATGTGTTCATCAAGAGATGTAGAGATGTTCGTACCTGAATGATGACATACAACTGCCAGGGAAATAAAACGTGAAGTGCAGGATGTTCTTCGGTCTCTGCGTTCCCATATATCTAAGTCCATGTAGCAGAAAGAGTCATGCGTCACTGTTTGAATTTTTTGTGAAGCAATTTTTTTTTCACCTGGACATATGAAAAATATGTACTGAAATTATGAAACAACTTTTAAGATATGAATTCACGTTCTACAAAGTTAAGGTGATTATCGTTATTGACAATAGTAATGACAATAGATTTCTTCGGCTGCTGTACATCCAGTCAGTTGTATTAGCACCCTCTTATTGACGTGGTCATTCAGTGGTTAGTAAGCAGGACAGTTTGCTTTGTGTGGCTCAGGGGACGTGTGCTTGTCCATATGGGGTTCTGGTAGCTCTTAAAGTCAGATTCCAGTTCCATTAATTAGCAAAGAATAAAGTCTCTGGACAAATGATACAAATTATTAGACAAATTCTAACTGATAACTGATCATTAAATTGAAGTGCAATGTCACTGATTGTGATCTGGAAACATCAGGAGTTGAGACTCGTCCAGTATCACAATTGCTACTGACGGTGTACCAAAACGTCTGAACTCCATCTGAAAAAAATGGTATTAACTTGTCTGTGGTTGTTACCAAAGGATGAATCTAGTATCACAAAATGTGGAGTTGTGTAATTGATCCCTGGTTTAGAAGGAGTTGTTCAGTGTGAACGTAAACTTGTAATTATGAGCTCCTCCCCCGGGAATCAGCCCCGAGTCAGGTCTGAAATATTTGTGCGTGTTTCTGTGTCTGTGCGCCCGTCTGTGTGTGTGTATGTATGTGTTTGTGTGTGTCTGTTTTGTGTGTGTGTGTGGGGGGGGGGGGGGTGTCTTTGTGTGTGTGTGTGCGTGTTGCATGCATGCTGTAGCAAAAACCTTTCATTTTAAATTCTTGGAATTTTTTAATAATATTTAATAAATATTTTTTATTGCAGTATATATTGCATTTTATTTTTTTGGTATATTTTAAACCTGGATTATACCTTCTGGAGTGTGTGTGTCAGCTGTTGCCAGTTGTTGCACGTGTTATGTGTCTGCACAGCTGTTCATGTAGCAGCTCTGTATTCCTGCTCTGTCTAACTCGTCTCTGTTCTGTCTATTTATTTGGACACTGAAGCTGTTTAAAGACGTCTTTTGGCCATGAGCAGTGAGACGTTGGGAATCTGGAACACCTAACGATATTGTTGATCTTATGGTGTTGCTGAGACCTCACAAAAGAGTAAAAGAAAAACTACATTAGATATTTTTTGTTTACTACAGATATTTTCTGTAATCTTCGAACAGTGACTCAGTGTGTTTTCAGACAACAGAAGCCGACTTAGTCATCCTAAAACTTCCGTCGGCTCATGCTGGAGACCGAATATCTTATCTTGAGTCATGGACAGATACTTTTTGTGTCAATCCTGTCTGAAATGAAGGATTACTCTGAAGCAGATGTTCTGAATGATCCACACTGACTCATGAATCATGTGAACATATAAACATGAATAGCATGGGAAATGAGGGAAACCGTCATATCACGATGAAGAGATTTTTATAATATCAATATTAAGATTTTTACTTACTCATGTAAGAAACCTTAGTGACACATTATTCAATATTCTTGTGAGTGCTCTGGCAGAATCACTACATTCCTGCGATGTCTTACTGACTGTCCTGTTGATGTGTCTCTCTGCTTCTGCTACAAGCTTCCTGCGGTTCTGATTCAACTACTGCTTCTGTGGCTAATACGACATGGACACTCTAAAAAAGATTAAAGTTTCTGACCAAGGATGATCCTTACTTGAGTGGATATTTTCACCTACATGGCGCACATTGGTTCCTAAAAAAACTGCTGCTTTAATCGATTTAAAATAAACATCTTTTCTTTTCTGCACATTAAGCACTGCTTACTTCTACATCTGTATACTGACTTACAATCTCAATATCTAGATGCTTTGATTCATTTCTCAATTAAATATAGGTAGATAGATAGATAGATAGATAGATGTGTCAACAGTGGCAGATTGGCAGTGCAGGGACTTGAACCCTGATCCTCCTATCCACAGTCCAGAGCCATAACCACTTGAGCCACCACTGGTTTGTTTCCTGGTGCGTCATCATGTGATCTTAGTTAGTTTTTCCTTGGCACAGTCTTGCTCATTATGGATCTAAATCTACATCCAGATGTCTGTAAATCTGCTTTGTGACTGTGTGGTGTTAAAGGCACTATACAAATGCAAACGAATTCAATGCAATTTATATCACTGTTCATGGTAAAAGCCTGATTGTTTGAGCCACATAACTGAACATTACTGTTAAAGTTGTGCTGTTAATGTCCCAGGTTCATTCATTCATTCATCTTCTACCGCTTATCCGAACTACCTCGGGTCACGGGGAGTCATCGGGCATCAAGGCAGGATACACCCTGGACGGAGTGCCAACCCATCACAGGGCACACACACACTCTCATTCACTCACACAATCACACACTACGGACAATTTTCCAGAGATGCCAATCAACCTACCATGCATGTCTTTGGACCGGGGGAGGAAACCGGAGTACCCGGAGGAAACCCCGAGGCACGGGGAGAACATGCAAACTACACACACACAAGGCGGAGGGGGGAATCGAACCCCCAACCCTGGAGGTGTGAGGCGAACGTGCTAACCACTAAGCCACCGTGCCCCCCAATGTCCCAGGTTTTGAAATAAAAATCCTTGTGAGTGATGTCACATGTGCCACATTATGGGGTGTTTATAGTGCTGAAAGCGAGAGAGAGAGAGAGAGAGAGATTCCATGTTTCTTCTCTAATTTATATGTGTGAATCTGAGTGGATGTGAGAATTACAAAAAAAAGGGTGACTACACATGTGAAGTTGAAAGAAGAAAAACTGACAGCATCAGGATAAATATAGACACGCACGCGGTCCTCTAATCATACCCAGCAGTGCAAACTTGACATGAAACAAACTGTCTGTTTTCAGCCTATTTTTCTGTCGGTAGTTAATCTAACTTCATCATCAAATCATGACCATTAATTCTAGTCACATTGGCTTTTAATGGTCCTTGAAAAGAGAGATTGGGCTGTAAACTGTATAAACTGCAAACTTTATAGTATCCACATGGGATCAGGTAGAGCATTAGGATGGGCCAGAATGGACACCACGTCAGAGTCAGGAGTAATGTGTCCACAGACACACACACACTCATACACACACTCAGAATATAGACACACATGCAGAGATGAGAATGTAATGCAGACAACTGCCATTCTCATGTCATGGATCTCTTTGTTACTAAACGATTCTGCTCATTCTGTCGTCAGTGAATGAACTGCGCATACACATGCATGCACATACACACACTTTAATCACATTAAGCCATAAGCCATATGCTCAATGCCTAGATTTAATAGACAGTAATGTGTCTAGTGTGTTGTTTGATCTCCACTAAATACATTCATGGCATTTAGCAAACGCCCTTTGTAGGCAAACATGAGTGAAATAGTAAACTTCTACTATTTACAGTAAAATTTAAAGTAATTTTTTTTTATTTAACTGAGTGTTTATGGTGCGAGCAGCCATGCTGATGTGGTGTCATTTGCTGAACTTCCGAATTACACAGCAGTATATTTAATTATATACGTACAGATCAGTCTGGCAACCAATCAGTCTGTGACTAGTATGTGGTGCGAGTGACCAGCAGAGGGAGCTGTTGCGGTGTTGTAATTTCACTGCTGTATTTTCACAGCTTTTAAAAATGGATTTTACCAAAGTTTTTAAAATAGACAGTTCTTAGCCTGTTAGGAACAGCTACAACACTTAATTACAAAATGTTATAAGTGTGCGTGTGTGTGTGTGTGTGTGTGTGTGTGTGTGCATGAAGAGGGCCAGGGACAGTTAATCTGCATTAAGAGATTAGCCCTGGACAGAACCAGAACGAGGCTGGCCATACTGACCAGAATTCACTGGGACAGAAAGGCTAATGGTCAGCCATAAGCAAATGTCCACCACAATTAACAGTAGATTTAAATGTGTGTCCATGGTTTCACATTGGATGTGGAATCCTGAGCTGTAATTGTTGTCTAGCCTTCCCCAGAGCTCAGCTACTATTTTCAGACTGCTGTGCTTGTCAAGTCAGAATCAGATTTGTGTGTAACCTGACACTCCGTGCACTGGACTCTTTGTTTAGCAAAATCAATCCCATTCAAGCGAGCAAAGAGGGGAGGAGGATGAGGATGAAGAGGGCTCATCTTTTGACAGCTGCAGTAAGCAGGATCTTACAGAAGTGTCCCTGGTGGGCTGTTTAGCCAGCTCCTGCTGCCTTCCCCCTAGAGTGAGTAGGGGGTAGTTGGGATAGCTGTGAGGTGGGTGAGAGGGCGGGAAAGAGGGAGGGGGGTTGAGCATTAGGACCACCCCCCAGGTCTTAGGAACCTGCAGCACTCTAACAAATGTGCAGTGCCTGACTGATCTTACAAGGCCTGCTATGAAGAGAGACAAGCCAGGCCTCCAGCGCCAGCCAGAAAATGGGCAATGCTCAGGCCCTGCCTCAGTGCCAGGCTTCAAAGCTGGGCAGCACTTGTAGCCCCCAAGCCGAGGGCAGCTTCCACCGCCAAATGCTGACCAGAGCTCACCAGAGACACGAGTCACTGTGGACCAATAAACCTGTTCTGAGATTGGCGGGTAGAGGAGAGCAGGAGTATTCGCTCAGACGCACTCAGTCCTGCCGAGAGAGGAGATCCAGGTCCTGCTTTTACTGTGAGTGCTTCAGATCCTGTTAGAGTGTTCTGGGTTTTTCACTAGAATAGCTGCAGTTTTATCTAAATCTTTTGATTTTCTTTTTGCCAACTTTGCAGTAGATAATTAACTAACTACTGTTGTACTATCTACTCTTAGATAGTATAATATCATTGAGTTGTAGAGGGTTTGTAAATACTGGTGAAGAGTTCAAACCAGTGTTATAAAATGAAGGTGAGAAGTTGAAATCCATGTTTTGCACCTGACCTGATGTCATGCACGTTAGTAGCTTTTTCAGACAGGCAGCTTGGTATTTCATTCACTCATAAACATTACATATTACATCTTTTCCTGTCCACAGCATACACATCATAACTTCTGTTACATTTCCGTATCATTCAGAAACTGCTTTTGAGATTTTATTCTGAAAACTGAAACTCATTATCATTCATGTCCTGATCATACGTTATGTTATTGCACAGTTATAATAAAGATGAATGTGAATTTCGTCGCTGTCGGGCGGAAACCTCGTATGTCCAAATTTGGTCAATTTCATATTTTTTCACATATCGATGCTATTGGTCAGTCCCCACGTGGGTCTGCTATTTTTACAAGTTATTAACCAATCTAAAGTCTTGAAAATAGCTTGAGCGCAAATCTCATAACTCCATTGGACACTTCAACTGTCCACCTCTTCCTCACTCCGCGAGAGAGATTCGCGGCATATTTCTCCTTAATAAGAGTACGAACGAATCGACACGTCTTCTGAGGTAAATGTCTTCAAAACACTGGGCTCAAAGAAAAAAAATCTTGACCCCCGCTAGTTCTGGTGCTCGTCTGAGGACAGGAATTTAGCGCAAGACAATCCACTGCAACGCGGACTAAACCCTGTGCACTGCAGATAAGGTACGGCGTTTTTTTAATTTCCTGAAAATAACGGTTTTGGAGATACGAGGATTCCACCCGACAGCGACGATTTGCAGATTCTAATCGTACATCTTAGAATTATAGTCTACAGACACAGCAGTGGTGAAAGATGTCCCAATTCTGATTGTAGCACTCATTATGAATACAATAAACCTTGTATGTGAGAATCCCGAGTTTCCAGTTAGATTAAACAGAACTAAACCGTGGAAATAATATATTTATATCTGTGGCATTTCTGCCATTACTGATTTTAATCAGTCTAACATTTGTGTGTTTGCTACTTTCTTAAAATATTGGTTTCTTTTTTTTTTCATCACTGCATCTGGTGTGAATGCTTTTGTCCCTTTACCCCTGCACAGATTGTCTCGATCTGACTTGCTGACCTTTACCCTTTAGAATGGTGCCGGAGACCCTCTAGTTTAACCCCTCCAAGGCCTTGTCCTATCCTCTTCTACATAAGGAGAGATTCATTCACTCACTCTCCAGTCAGAGGCGGTTTATTGATCTTTGATAGCAGCGCACATCGGGACTGGACTCTCGTGGCCATTCATGATTTAGTGCGTTCCCTTTCTCACTTAATGTGCAGTACAAAAGGTGAACCGTTCTTCACGTGTGGGTGAGAGAAATGGCTGTTTCATTGTGAGCTACTGGAGTGAGGTTAGAGATGTGTAAACTCTGGTTCCAAACGCTGGTTGGAAACACTTAATAAATATAAGTACTGTCAGGGGTTTTCCTCTAGCTAATGATAATTGTGCTAAAGAAAACTACATGAATATTTATGATAAATGTGATTCGTTGTTTATTCTGGGAGCCCATGACCGAACCTCATGTACACAAAGGTGATTATAGGCTGGTATGTATTAGAGGCGTAACTTTGTGTGTACCAAGCAGCAGCAACTCGAATGGGATTGTTCACATAATTGGCTGCATATTTTATCTACATCTGGAGGATTCAAATCAGTATCCACTAGATGGCACGTCAATGCTATAACATCCCTGTTCATCCGGAGTGCACATTGACGTTATATACACCAACAAACTCTGACCTTACATTCAAAAACCTATAAATCTCTAAAATGAAGAAGACCTGTACGCAAAACAGGGCTATCTGTCCGTTTGAAAGCTACACGAGTTCTGTAACTGTAACTGATTAGTATTTCACCTCAATAATGGTTTAGATCAGTACATATATGATATTTAAAACACAACAATAGTTTGTTTAGTCAGTCACGATCCTTGTGTCACGTTGCACTGTACTGGAGGTGTAGCATTAGTTTCTGCAAGCTTTCACAAGTGCAGGACTGCAAGATATGTACAGCAGCCATCTTGTTTACACATAGTCAAAAGCTTGTATACTTCAGCCTTGTCCTGACCTAGTTTCCAAGAGAGCATTATCTCTGTGACCTGTAATAAGTTGATAACTAATGTACATAAATAGCAACATGTCCTGAAGTGATTTATTCCGCTAACACTATAGCCTTTTTGGTAATGCTAACAAATTTGTATTGATTTAAGAATAGCACATCGTACATTTTATCCATCAATAGTGCTGTTTAGTGTTGTGGAACTACTTTAAAGTTGTGGTCCTGTTTTGTTATTTCTTTTGAAATATTTTAATTCATTTATTTATTTTGCAGCTTGTCATGCTGCTAAGAAAAGGGAAAGTGCAACGACCTCCAGCCTGAATGGGAACGTGAACGGAAACATAGTCATAGCTTAACCTCTTCTGCAAAGTGCTGACAGAGTCGATGTAGATAGTCGGTATGGTAATCCTATTTTATTCCGGTTGAATGTGCGGACAGGGCAGCGCTGTGTGTCTGTCTCACACTAGTCTGAGATAATACACTGTGACAAGGCAAGATGCTGCTCAGCTCCTCACTGTAGTTTGTTCTGAATACACCAGCTTTCCAGTGGGCTTAATACTGACAGTCAGCTCATGCTTATGGACACTTGTCACATTTCCACATTACTTCTAAGTATATGTCCTGGACTATTTGTGTGTGTGTGTGTGAGAGAGCTTGATGGTTTTAGACCCAGACAAGGTGTTTTATCGATTATCTCTAAGCCCTTATCAGGTATTCCGACACTTGCAGTATCTCTCAGGGGAGGACAAACAGGACACGGATTTTCTTTGTGAATCAGGGATGGAAAACAAATTCTTATACAATTCCAAAGGGCTTTACTCTCTTTTGAGCACATCTGTTGCACATTATTAACCACTCATATTAAATTTCTTTGACTTTCAATGATCATAAAATGTTTGCTTCCAGAGGACCAGCTAATGTCTCAACTGGGAAGCACGATTCCAGACTTTTCAGACTTTTCATTGTGGCACTATATCTTTTCTATTGCTATTAATGGGAAAGTGTGTCCATTGAATATTAGAAATCAGTATAGTATAAACGTCCTAGCAAAACTGAGACGCTGAATCTTTCACATTTGTAACACTCTAGCACTAAAGAATCGGGTTGACTTGTGAATACAGCGACTGGATTTTTCTAAGGGATCATGAGCATTGGTGTTAACCAGTGACTAAGACTCCAGGCTAAGAACTTTCGTTATCATCATTAGCCTACTGATCCTGATCCAGATGAGATGGGGAGAAGGATGAGAAGGGCGGCAGCCTGCAGTGTCGCTTTCACAATTTACCCCATCACCCCTTCACTTCACCTTTGTCTTGTTTAGGGTTTAACCATTTATACATAATGATGGGCAGTCTTTGCTATTCAAGTGATAGTGAGCTTAACCAGTAGAAGTGAAACTGCAGCACTGATCTCTTCATGTTGTCCCGTGTGGCAGTGCAAGGCTCCTGGGCAGGGTGTGGAGGAGGGTAGGTACACTTCAGCAATCAGTCGTCTTTCCTATTGTTGGTGCCAGGCTTAAACTGTGAGAGGAGTAGTGGGGGAGTTCTGACCCCTTACCGGGAAAGGCTGAAAAGAAATTCCTGGTCTTTTGCTTTGCCTGACTAACTCTTGCAGTTTTGGTTAAGCACCATAACAAAAGTGTATTGTTGCATGGTGCCTCCTGCAGCCTCTCACCATGCTCCATATCCCCTACTGGAAACAGGGTCAAGACAAAAGACAAAGCAAGCTTGAATTTTACCTCCCTCACCAAGGACAGGTGGAGTTCCACAATCTGGACAACCTCACTCGTACTCTTCAACTTTTTTTTTCTTCCCTCTGTTTCCGTTCCTGTATCCATCTGATGGGATGTGTACATGTGATACTGGTAGGCATCTGTTAACTAGTAAACATTGTCAAGTCCTTTTGGTGTTGAGCAAAACGATGCTGCATAATGGCATGTCACCATGAAAACAACCAGTCCGTCAAAGATTTATTCAAAAAAAATTAAATAAATAGTAACTAAGAAATGAATTCAATAAATAATTGATTTAATTTAGGGCTGTCAACAAGCAGACCCAGCACCGGATTAAAATAACTGAAAAAAATTGTTCTCAAGCTCATAATTGTATTTTAAAAAATATAACTCCAATTCTAGTCATCATCGTGAATCATTACAGCTTCTGTAGCCGATACTCTGCTGTGGTTTCTCCAGCCACATGCATTTGTGTATGATTATTAAATGTGAGTTGAATACCACTGGTCTAATAGTGATTTCACACTGCTGGTGTGATCATGGCGTTTCTTTATTAACTGCTTTTGTCTCTGGGTTACTTTATTGTAGTTTGCATGATTAGTATTAAGGTGTGTAGTAGTAGTCTATACAGCGTGATGCACAACTTTGGAGGACAAAACTGCAAACTGCATCAATACATTTTAATGTTATTGACGTTAACATTGCAGATATTTCCTCCCAAATCCCACTCCAACCCATCAGATACTAAACATTAACCCATCCTGAGACATTCAGTAGCATCTTGTGAGCTAATAATTCTGTAATTGCATTTTTTTTTATTGCCATGTGGTTGGTAAGCTGTCCATGGGTTAATTAATACACGCGTTAGTTTTAATCTTGCTCCAATGCTAACTCTGTCACCTACTCCCACTCCATCATGGTTAGCGTGAGCCTAATCAAGTCCTTCTGGCCTGGTTTATTTAGTTACAGCTCTGATTGGACCTCCTCTTCCATTACAGCTTCAATAATCGAGTTGTGCTTGGCAGATAGGTCTTCCTGATGTACATAGGATTTAAAGTCATTTTATTTGAAGGAGTGTCAAGCAAACACAGCAGCTGGGTTCAGATCCCTGGGACAGATGGCATCCACTTTACCGCTAATCTTGTGTCAGGGCAGAGATCCAGAATAAATCAAATGGTTTTCAGAATTGCACTTGTTTGTGGCAGTAGACATAGATGGTGATTCATTCTTTACCCATCTTATCCTACTTCTAACCTGTTTACTGTAAGCAGGTTCCCCTCCCTCTATTGTTCTTTATCAGTAAGATAAGATGATGTTTGTTCTGGATTTATTTAGAAGTCACACTGCCCTCTACTGGTCATCAGTATATTTACATTTATGGCATTTGGCAGGCACCCTTATCCAGAGCGACTTATGTTTTTTTATCTCATTTTATACAAATAAGGGTTAAGGATCCAGCACTGGCAACTTGGAGGACTTGGGATTCGAGATCACAACCTTCAGTAGTCCAACATGTTAAACAAATCCCCAAAATAGAATAGAAGCCTTTATTTTGTCACATATACATTACAGCACAGTGAAAATCTTTCTTTGCTTATCCCAACTTTGGAGGTTGGTGTCAGATATGACACAGCACCACTGGATTAGTGAGGGTTGGGGGCCTTGCTCAGGGGCCCAACAGTGGCAGTATGGCAAGGGCTGTGCTGTGAACCCCAATCAACCGATCAACAACCCAGAGCCTTAGCCACATAGCAGTGATGACGCAGAATTTAAGAAATGTACACATCATTCACATTGTCACATTTGTGTTCTCTGACTGTCATGATGACTTAAGAACTTCACTACTGAGAAACTCTGAAGCAGCTGAAGCTATTCGCACTCTTGGGCACAGGGTTTAGTTTTTATGGCACCAATAAAGACAGACACAAGGTGTCAGGTGGTTCTGACATGTACAGTGTGTATTATTGATCAGGTTTTCCCAAGCCCAGCTTTCACCTAAATGCCATTAGTCTAGAGGTCAGAGAGGGTTAATTGACTTGTGCAGGCGACTGTCTCTGGGGCATAGAGAAGCATGGAGTGGATTATTATGGACCTGCTCTAAATTGCATTGTGAATGAGAGGTGACTAATTATAGAAAGTGTGATCTCTGCTAACTAGCTTGGGAGGCTTTGTTTACCTGCTTTACCTGGACACACCAGTAAACCTTTTTAAGAAGTTGCCCTGGTTGTGATTGGTATAAAAACTATACTATTGTAAGATTTTGTTAATAATACAAAGCTTGAAGATTTTGCTATTACTAATTCACACTCCTCTGATCGGGGATTCATCATTTCATTAATAAATTGCTGTTTATTGGGGTAGGACCAGGATTTGAATAAAGTGTGCTAAAAGAGATAAAAAATGGATGAAGACTAAAGGATATGTTGGGTAAAAAGATATTTGGGGGTATTTTGCCATCAAATAAAATGGGACAAGTGGTGTGTTTTTAAGTGGTGCTTGTTATTCTCTCCTGCTAATGGACTAGTATTGCCATGACAACATCTCCTTCAGGCCAGCCAGCCCAGCCCAGTAAGTTCATTAGGATGGCACAGAGCTACACACACACACGCACACACACACACACACACACACACACACACACACACACACACACACACACACACTGGAGGCTCTGGAGGTTGAGCTCACTACTGCTATAAGAATGTATACTATTGATAACTGTAAGCACAACACCCTCCACCACCATCATCATCATCATCTTCATCAAAACACCAGTCGAGGGAATATCTTTTGAAAGAATGTTATTCCTCCCTCCAGTACAGGTTGAGAGAAGCTGTCTAGAATGTTCAAGCTGTCTGATCATCTGGTATATCTTGTAATTTTCCTTGTAGCCAAAGGTAGTGTTCGTGCTGTTAGTCACTAGGTGGCGCCAGTCTTCAGAGAAATGAAAAAAAAGACCCGTCCCTTTAAGATCAACCTGCTTTGGCTATGACTGAATCACTGAGGTTTGGGTGTTAACTGCTCTCTGTGCATTGTAGTTATATTTTTGGTCTAAATTTAATACTACTCTATACAGACGAATGTTTCTTATACATATATAGGATATTATTATTTACAATTTAATTCTAGTTAAATATTCTTCATTTAAATTGTAAAATTGTTTCAACAATGTCAACATACGTAAAGCATTCAACACTGCAATAAAGCCCTTTACACCTTGCTACACACTTTCGAAGGCAGCATGGGGGTATTGTTATCCTGAGCCTCCAACTGAAGATGCAACAGCTGTGCTGTCACAGCTCACGACTCCACACGTCTAGCTGTTAGGAAGCACCAGCTGAAGCATTCGTTTACTTTATTTGCTAAGACGTCCGGCTCTGTCGCGTTACTGAAAACCACTAGGTGTTAAATTGAACTGAAATGAATCTCATGGCTGAATAAACCGTATTGGATCAGCAGTAAACTGAGCTGAATTGAATAATCGTTCGCTTCATTCTTTTGTGCTTGGGTCTGATCACAAATTACGTTTTGAGGTGTCTATTCTACGGTTTGAAAGATTTATTCACACCCCTATAAACAGGGTTGTGTATAAGAAAGTGAATAAGATTACAATATAGACAGCATTTTTACAACAATGAATGAATGTAGAAATATTGCTGTGCTTGCTGTTCATGTTATTCCACATATTTATTTCAGCAGCACTATGAGTCCTCTGTGTACTTATCATTTACACAAAACTGTGCTTTGGGTTTTATACATAATACAGGAACGAGGAACAAGGGAGGCTTTTAACTGCTCTATTTGATCAGTGTATTAATGACACTCCTCTGGGAGCTACTAGGGAACAGATGAAAGTTATCAGATCTGGCACTTTCCTTTGTTGCTGTATGTTTATTTCTCTGCAGTTCGGTCTCTCTGAGATGGCTCATTAGAGAGTAAGTGCTGTTGAAGGAGTGTTTTTAAAGCACTTCTTTTATTACCACCACCTCATAAGGTGCCAGGACTTATAAACACTTATAAATGTTTAAAGCGTCTCTGATGAAATTGGAGGTTTAAATGAAACTGTCAGAGATAGCATAAAATCTTGTTCAAAATAATAATAATAATATTAATAATAATAATAATAATAATAATAATAATAATAATAATAATAATAATAATAATAATAGAAGTAATTCTTCTATTCTATTCTGTTCTATTCTATACCCTTTGAGAGTAGTAAAGTTTATTAATCATTAAAAAGCACCTCATTAATATGGCATTAAGGGTCTGTAGTGTTGGCATTGCAGCTCTCCTGAAGATCTTCACCGTTAAAGCTGAGTGTGGACGGAGCTTAGACAGACCAAGGACTACTGTAGAGACAACAAGATAGTTATCGCTTGTGTATTGTTATACAGCATACATGCAGTTGGGTGTGTGTGTGGGGTGTGTGTGTGTTTAGTATCAGTGTGCTCTGGTTAACTAATGAAGTGACGAGCTCTGTCTCAGTGGGACATCCTGGTGTCATGGAGTTTCCACAGCAGCCGTGACTCAGGTGTCTCTGTGGACACGATCAGCTTCATTCACGTCATGTAAGAAAAAGAGAAAAGAAAAAATATCAACTGGGAAATTGTATTCACGTCGACCTACAAAAACTGATTTACAGTATTTTTTATTAGTTTAGTCAATTACAAAGACAAATTTCACCGCCTGATTTAGTTCTGTTAAAGATGAGAACGCAAGCTGCTGACGTGTTACAAAGTCTGCTATGTGATCGTAAATGCAACCAGCATTTTTCCGAACTAAAAAAACAGCATGTTTTTCTGCTTTTCAATTAGTGAGACGTTTTCCTGTCTTACCAAATTTTCCCACATGATATGAAAGCTTTATTATTAGAAAAGATAAGTGTGTGTGTGTGTCCAAGATCTTTGTTAGCGTATTTCCACTGAGAGGAGTGTAGACAGCAGCTGTGTATGTCACTTTCAGTCAAGAGAAAAGTCTGATTGATGGTTACATGAGAATTAATCATAATCTCGTCATTGTTTTTGAGTCATATCACTGTTTCTACATTACAGATGATACAGACCAGGTTATTGTTGACTGGGAATGTCATCTTGAAGCAGTAATCTTAAAGGAAGGAGGAGTCGCATTTACACAAGCACACAAGCATATATATCTTCACTGTTGAGGGTTCAGGTCCCAGGTGAATAGCCAGGCGTGTGTCCTTGAGCAAGGCACTTAGCCTAATTCACCCGCCTCTCATCTCATCTAATGCAGTGTAGAGCCTCAGTGCTCTTCCTACACAGCTGACTCTAAGAAATACGATCATCTAGGACACATTCAAAGCTATAGAACATTTATTTATTTATTTATTTTTCAGCTGCTCCCTGTTCAGGGTCGCCACAGCGGATCACGTGGTCCGCATATTAGATCTGGCACAGGTTTTACGCCGGATGCCCTACCTGACGCAACCTTCCCATTTTTACCCGGGCTTGGGACCGGCACTGAGAGTTAACACTTCAGGGGTTGGGTTAGCCGGGGCAATGAGCTCGCGAGATCCTGCCGCTGGACCACCTAGGGGTTGTAGCTATAGAAAATGAATTGGGGTAAATTATATTAAGGCGGTGCTTTCTGGGTTTGGGTTAATAGATATGAATGTTTCTGGTTAGTGAAGTTTTCACACTAATTATCAGTCTCAATATAAAGACTAGCCAACTCTTCAGATTTGCCCTTGGGACTGAAAATAATCATTCTTTGGAATCTAGGCTAGGAGATATACACGATGCTAAAAATGCAATGTCAAGACGCATGTTATCTCTTGCTGTTATTCACTTGCTGTGTTGATGTATAGAGGTTGTGTGTCTTTTGTGTCTTTTTGGCTTAGACTGTCTTTTTGGTTTCCAGTCTGTAATAAATATAAGAAACCTCATCAGAGGTTTCTTAAACTGAAGAAATGAGTAGGTTAGTGTCAAGCACTAAAAGTCCTGCTGGTCACGATAGCTCAAACCTGCATGTAAAGTAAGATGTAAAGTAAGAGTGTTGTAAACAGTTGGTGTTACTGATGATTCCAACAAACTAACCAGAAGGAGGAATTATATTTGTACAGCAAATTCCCCACAAGAATCTACATGATGTAACGATTCAGCTGTTAAACCAAAGAATGTGGTAGTGTTTTGATGGAAAAGGACACAAACCCCCCCCCCCCCCCCCCCCCCCCCCCCCCCCACACACACACACACACACACAGGCCCTGAATTCTGCCAAACACTAAAGAAACTAAGCTGACGATTTAACCTCCTTAGTTACTCCACACCATGACTCCAGTGACTCCATGGAGAAACAGTCGCTGTGTGACGGAGATACATTACCAGTTGCCCAAGTCGTTTGTAAAGGAGCATTTTGGTCATTACATGGTCATTAGATTTGTGTCATTACATGGTCATTAGATGTGTGAGGGCCTCTGTTGTTATTTTATAGCTGATTGTAATTCCTGTTAACAAAAGAACACTGATTCTATCAGAATTGCCTTTCACACACATTTACAAGAACCAGCATGACTTTAGCATGAGCGACTTGTTATATTTTGACATTATTCTGTGTGTGTGTGTGTGTGAGCGTGCGAGTGTGTGTGCGCAAGTGTGCGTGTGCTCGAGTGTGTGTGTGTGAGAGAGTGCACATACACGATCCTAAACTCAATTTTTAAATGAATGCCATAAGAATTCCACAGTGCAGGTGCTCTTTCTCTGCTCTTTTGTTCTCTTTTCCTCTCTTCCCCAAAGCCTTTCTCTCTTTGTTTTTCTCACAGGTGTGGCACTTTCGGTGATTAAAGTCACTTCAAAGTGACTTTGCTTCTTTCCACTTCTGATTTTTTCCCCCCTTGCTTTTAACACCACGCCTTTATCCTGATTGTGCCATAAGTACATATACATATATATGGCTGTTTCTTTGCGATACTTGTTTCCTCAACACCTGGTGTGTTTTGCTGGTGCGTGTAGGTTCCTGCTCCTCGGCATGGTGGACGTTCAAGTCTTCAAGTCATGCTCATCTGAGATGCATGCTCTTAGGATTCCCACTCTTCCCCATGAATGCCTTCACAGGGAGGCCCAGGCCTTTTATTCTGCCCTGAGCTATTGTCATTTACACACACACACACACACACACACACACACACACACACTGCAGCAGATGCTGAAAAAACTCACAGGACAAGATTCTTAAAATACAAGTTCACCCACAGCTTTTTCAGCTAGTTTATGTTTGCATTCCCATGCACTCACTTTCAAGTAGTTTAAGCCACATTCACTCTCACTTTCTTCTTCAGAACACAAAACACACTTCATCTGCCGACAGGTTTCAGCATCAACATCAAATCCCAGGAATACAGAGTAAATTCAGTGAAATTTGTTTGATAGTACATGACTTGCTTTTTTCTTTTTTAATTCTTATGCATTTTCTCTTTCTTTCTCTTTCTCTCTCTCTCTCTGTCTCTCTCTCTCTCTTTTTCTCTCTCTCTCTCTCTCTCTCTCTCTCTCTCTCTCTCTCTCTCTCTCTCTCTCTCTCTCTCTCTCTCTCTCTCTCTCTCTCTCTCTCTCTCTCTCTCTCTCTCTCTCTCTCTCTCTCTCTCTCTCTCTCTCTCTCTCTCTCTCTCTGGTCTTCACTCTGATGGTTGCTGTGATTCTTACATTCTTACAAAGAAACAAGTCAGCCGTGAACATGGAACTGACGTGAGCTTTAAGAAACAGGCAACAAATGACTGAAAAGAGGAAAGAGATACGAGAAGGACTTTGCCAGTGTGACCTCCTGTTTACATGCTTAGGGTGTGTTGGAGGTGGCTGGGTGTTGCTTTAGCTGTCGCTTGTGTTCACTCATGTGAATCTGTGTCAAAGCTACATGGGAAAGCAGCCCTATGGTCAAGTCATTAGGACTCACTTTGAAGACATGAACATAGTCGGTGCCTCTCGTTCAGCAGAGTAATACGAACAACATGATCTGTGCTGTAGTATGATTATGTTTCTATGTGGCTTAGTTAATAACAGAACGCCAGGTAGTAGATCAAATCATCATTCTAAATAACTGTAAAAACTGGGATTATTTCTCAAAGACATACTAAAAAGTCTTTTTCATTCAATTCAATTTATTTGTATAGCGCTTTTAACAATTCCTACTCTCTCAAAGCAGCTTTACAGAAGTATGGAAACAGAAGAGAGAGGAAAATATATATATATGTATATTTCCTATATATAGGAAAATATACATATATATATATGAAGAAGAATAAAAAAATGCATAAAATAAATAAATTAATATATACAATTAAAGTTTAAAATTAATTAAAAAATATTAACTTAAAATTTATGATACTATATACTTATCCTTATCCCTATCCCTAATGAGCAAGCCGGAGGCGACGGCAGCGAGGAAAAACTTCCTGAGAGGATATGAGGAAGAAACCTTGAGAGGAACCAGACTCAGAAGGGAACCTCAATAATGTAAATAATGTCCTTTCTACAACAGTTTATAATAATGCACCCGAGAACTCTTCAGCACAGACCTGATTGAACTGCATCAAAACTTTGTTTTATATATATATATATATATTTTCCAGTGTTTGTGTTTGTTACTCCAAATTTTTCTTTATTAGTCTGTAAAAAAAATTATAGTATAAAGTACACACATTTTATTTCAAACCATTAAACCAATCAGATTAGGTATATGGTGTATGGTGTATGGAGTATGGAGTAGGTATATGGTGAAAGAGCTAGCCATTTAAATAACTGCTAGTAAAGTAGCTGGCGTTTGCCTGAGAGAAAATTAAATGGGAATTATTAGACCTTTATCAAAATAAATATAATAGATAGTGAATAGAAAGATAATGCTACATACAGAGAGAATGATGCAACAGATTTATGTGCATGTGTATTATTTATGTGTAATTACGAGAGCCCTGCTCTCTAGATGTGATGGATGGCATAGTCTTTCTCCCTATGTGGCATTTGTTTTAGCAAACCTTCTCTGTCCTGTTGGTTTTACAGTGAAATAACACAAGCACCTGTCCTTAAACCATCTCTGTTATCACACGTGCACGTGTTAATGTCTCTGTTACTGCTGCATGAGGACAACAGTGCTACTGACTAGGAACAAATGTAAAAGCAAAAAAACTAAACATAAATATAAGAAATCTTAAATCAGTGTTTATTATAATATTATACCTTAGAGGCAATGAGGAAAAGGAGTAAGGGAAGTGCAGAGAGAAAGAACAGCAAGGTGTAGAGGAGCCAGTAAAAAAAAAAAAAGACACCTCACAGTCTCTTTTCACACAGATGCTGTGCTGGAGCTTGTTCAGGAAACCAGCAAACCTTTTTACAGTAATCATGTCTATGTACTGGTTTGAGAGTAGAACCACTACATAGTATTTAAGCATTTTCTAATACACAGCTTAATATAATTACTACTCACAAAGCAGCTTTACAGAAATCTGGATCTAACTTTTACATTTTAATTAATTGATAATATCTTATTCACACAATATTATTATTATTATTGTTATTATTATTATTTATTTATTTATTTTGTAGTAGTAATAATAATAATAAAATTATTATTTGTATTAATTATTTTAATTAATTTATTTATTAAGAGTCTCTCCTAAGCGGGTGACATCACCACGTCTTGTTGGAACCAAATAAAGTTTATATTTATCCTATTTGACAGACGCTCTTATCCTGAGTGACCTACAGAAGTGTATCAGAAAATACACCTGATACTGGTTCACTAGGTCACACACTAACAAAATCATCAGTCTAAAAACTCAACCCAAAAGCATTGTTAGAATCAGTGACTTCTAGGGGGCAGTTCATTCCACCACCCAAGGTGCCAGAACTGAGAAGAGTCCTGATGCCTGCCTTCACTGTACCCTGAGAGACGGTGTGATCAGTCAAGCAGTGCTAGAGGATTCTCACAACCAGACAGTTTGAGGATCGGTATCAGAACCGGAAGCAGATTTTTTTTCAGGTTGTGGGATCAGAAGGTTCGCACTGAATCGTGTCAGTGTTGGCTGGTTATTGATGAGCAGTGAAAATAGAGGTTTGTGTGTTCATGTGAAGCGTTTGTTAAGAATTTTTGACCCATATAACGGGTTGGGGATGTAGCGATACGAGCAAAATAATGTCTCTGTGTGACTTTCTGCTTGCCATCAGATTTATGTATATGTTTAAGCCCTGTCTACATATTTCATATGTATAAAAACATAACAATCAATGGCTTTATGAACCTTCTAGTGACTGCAAACTCAGTATGCCTCATTTATGTCTGACCTTGTCTGCTCCTGGACACACACACGAAGGCTTACATATACTGTAAACACACAATAATCATGTGTCTAATCCTCCAGTTTGAGGCCATGTTGGAGTGAGCAAAGAACAATAGCGTGTTAATTACAGTACCCTGTGCCCGAGCCAACGAATAGTGTACACGTGCCAGATAACAGGAAACATACCAATGAGCCACAATCAGATGGAGATTCAAATGGAGAATACAAATCAATTCATTCCCACTTCAGTTCAAACACATTCAATAGAATAATACAACTACTTTTAGTTCAGTAAGTAACTAATATTAATAATTATTTTATTTTTTTGAATTTTTGAATTTTAATTCATAATTTTGCTACAGTTAATACACAATAATCATAATTAGAGATAAACCAACAACGACAGTACTGCATGATTTAAGTTTTAATAAGAACAGGGAGATCCGAGCCTGCGATCTGGAACAAGCAAGGACGTGTTCAGTACAGAGTTAAAAGTGTCTCTGTTTCCATTTGGTGTTGAGATGAAAGAAAGCCCATGCAGACACTCTCACCCACTGACACACTTCCCTCCACATTACCTCCATGCACTTGTTACACACCAGTCAAGTAAAGAAGCCTTGTTTTTACAGAGTCCAAAGCCAGCGAGGCAGACATGGGCTGTGTGTGTGTGTGTATCGGTGTTGTGTTGGGGGAAGGGTGTCCTGAATGTTGGCTCTAATTCAACCATCATTTGCAGCTCCATTCAGCTCCAGATTGAGGCTCCGATCGGCTCCTCCTGCCATTCACATCCTTCTGCACTCCCAACCCCCTCCAGCCTGCTCCTTCCCAATCAAAAGAAACAGGGTCACCATGAATGTCTGCATTATTCAGGGGGTGTTTAAGTGTGTGTGTGTGTGTGTGTGTGTGTGTGTGTGTGTGTGTGTGTGTGTGTGTGTGTGTGTGTGTGTGTGTGTGTGTACGATAGGCAGGATATAATATATATTATAGATTCAGTGGCCCTGTGCTAACACAGCAAGCCAGTTTATCAGTAGGAAAACCTCACCGTCTGTCATTAAGCAAAGCCTACATGTGCCAAAACATGCACATTTGTCTTACTATCCATCTGAGAACCTTCCATTAACATGATTATTTATTTAACATGAATGTCATGCTTACATCCGAGTCTAACTATAATCTCAGTAAACAAAAGGAAACCTTCCAGCTCTTTTACTTTAAAAAATATAATAATAATAATAATAATAATAATAATAATAATAATAATAATAATAATAATAAACGCATTCATAATCACAAACACAAATCCCAGAGGACAGAAATTAAAAAAGATTATTTTACATTCACTGTTAATTAAGCAGACGTCTTATTCCTTCAGAATCTATCCCAGGATTTATATCCTTTATATATGCTCACTGTAAAGAGTGTAACATAACACCGTTGTAGAGCCTACGTAGTTGTTGTGCACTACACAGTGTCTGTTGTTAATGTATGCTTTATATTGAATAGCAGGTAGAGCTAATGTTATAAACTATGTAAAGATAACATGTATGAATGCTGATAAATTTCTGAAAATCATATTGGCTTTACAACTGTAACCGAAAGGGAGGATGTACCACACAGACACACACACACACACACACACACACACACACACACACACACATCAGTAGAGAGAGTTCCTTGGTTACCAAAGCATAGATGAAAAGAAGAACCCTGATCCCCCAGGGTGTGTGTGGAAGGGAGGTAGTAGTGTTTCCCAGGGTTGGGCTGTGTGTGTGTGTTGGTAGGAGGGGCTGTGGATGTGCCTGTGGACTGTGATGTGATGGAGAGTAGTAGACAGTTCTGAGGGAGATGAACAAGGCAGCGTCGCTCGTCTGGCTTTCCTGATAACTAGGAAGCTGTGGCAATTACACACACATACACACACACCCACACACTGAAATAATGGTGTTCATCGGGACTTCGCTCAAGTCTATAATCAAATACTTCAAAAGGAAGGGTAAGGTGCTACTTGTCATTTATTATTAATCACTTGATCACACATGATATAATGTGTGTCTCTGTGTGTGTGTGTGTGTGTGTGTGTGTCTTCTCCAGCATGGCATTCGATGACTGTCAACAGCATCTGTAGTTCCCCATAGCAGTGTGTTTAGAGTCATATAGTAAAACAACAGAGTAATAATATAGAAATAAATACCACAAGACACATTTTTGAAAATAACTTTTCTTTCACGTGATCTTCTACAACACTTTGGAACTATGTTGGGTTTTACAGTTAGAGTTTTGGTTGCTGATTAGATGCTATGACTGTTTTTATTTTATCTTTTTTTTGTTTAAATACTTTTTGACGAAGTGTTTTTGCAACTGCAGTTTGTTCACGCAACTCAACAGAATATCTCCAAAGTATGGTGATGTCATTTTTCCACCTTATTATATGTCTGTGAGCAGATGTTATGGTGCACGTGGTTTTTATGCTGAGATACTTAAAACAAATAAATAAATAAAAGAAAAGAAATCAAGAGAAAGTCAAGAAAAAAATTATTCCATTGCCTTGATTTGTGTCTATCAATAATTTGCCTGCTAGATTCAGTGGTGTGTGTGAGACAGAGAGAGAGCGAGAGAGAGCTCAGGAGGATTATCAGGCCTCTGAATGGACTCTGGGAGCTCTGAGTTCAGACTGATGTGGAGATTGATGTTTAGGACAAAGCAGGTTTTGTGTGCTGCTGTGGCGGCCTGCTCTCCTTTCAGCGCCTGCACTCGGCTCACATTTGTCTCATTGTGGGTTTACTATTTTTGCAAGGACTTTCTGCTGACTTGTGTTTTTCTCTACATGCAAAACTTACACCAAAGCTCAGAAAGCATAATGAAATCTTTTGAGTTTATGAAGGCCAGCTCAATGCCCTCATACTCTCAAAAACTGTCTTGTGTTCCAGTTTATTTGGGATTCTTTGATCTCTATTAGAGCTAACTTGTAGCTAACTATTAGAGCTTCTTGTACACACACACACACACACACATAAACACAGGCACATACATGTTCCTCACCCAGTCCCGACTGCGCTTAGGCTGATGCTTTGATATTTATTTTTTGGGAATATCAAAAGGCTTATGATGTTCTTTGAAACTCATTCTTTCCCAGAACAGGTTGGTGTGTGTGTGTGTGTGTGTGTTTGTGTGTGTGTGTGTGTGTGTGTGTGTGTGCTTATCCTTGGTGCACTTATTAGAACCTGTGTGGGTTTGTTGATTCTTTGAAAAGCTCTCTCAAGCTCTCTCTCTCTCTCTCTCTCTCTCTCTCTCCCTCTCTCTCTGTGTGTGTATGTGTGTGTGTGTGTGTGTGTGTGTGGTCATGCAGTATGATGACAGAACCAGCTGCTCTTGATAATTGTCTTGTTTAGCTGTTCACACATTTAGCTGACCACTCTAAACACACACACACACACACACACACACACACACACACACACACACACACACACACACTCTAGTTATTTGCAGGACTACATGGAGCCTGAGTTTGTAGTATTAAAGATAGATGCAAATAATTCAGAAGCTACTAAAGATAGTTTCTTTCCCCACCAGTTTCTTTCATGTTGTCACTTAATCCTGCAGGTGATATAATCTGCATGGAGCCGTTTTATTACTACCCTCGATTTAAGGATTTGTTGTCACCTGATCTTGTGTGTTTGTGTGTGTGTGTGTGTGTGTGTGTGTGTGCTATTGCTGTACATACAACATATTCTCTTACTACAGTAGTCTATCAGCACATGATTTGAATAAACAACCCGTCTTCTCAACAACAAATCTCCCCCAGTTTCACATAAATCTGTGAATTAAAAAATAATCTGATCATATTCTAATATTCACACACTGATCATATCCTTTACTTTAAATCCCAGATAACGTTAGCTACATTTTATTTGTGGTGTTGTAGAGTATTGTAGAGTTGCTGATCAATCTTGCTGAGTAAACAATCTCTGCTTGTAACTACGCCAAGTTCCAAGTGGTTTAGTAAGTCCATTGTTTTAGAAGACACTACCAATGTAGGTATTTATAAAGCACAACGAAATGTTTGAAATTGAATTGAAATGTACCTTCATGGCGAAGACGTTAAACTGACTTGTCTAATCTGACTTGAACGCTCACGTCTCTTCACTACATACACTTGAAACAAATGAAGCGTCGTTAGTATTTTACGTTGCGTGTGTGACAGCTGTGATACCTCATATGGCTCCTGCTTTGCTTTCTACGCTCATTTTGACGTGCTCTGGTCTGCCACGCCTGCTGGATCATTCCACTAAACTGCAAACAGGTTTGCAGTAGCTACTGACCAGCAGTGAGAACTGATGTTTAGTGGCTGCTCACATAGCGCCTGTTTTAACAGCTTTCCTGTGTACTGTAAATGAGCTCAATTACCAACTGCATGGCACTCACTCAGTGCAAGAGTCTGACCGCTGTCTTACCCGACGCCTATTCGACTTCTTAACAGCCGGGTCGCACCTGTGACCCCCCCCACAGACTCCACAGACCTCCTCCTGTTTACTAAACCCCTGTTTCCTCTCTCACACACCCGACCACTTGCGTTTCTGCCTCCTTTCTTTAAGCGTGTGCATATCTTAACAGTAGGGTTCTTCCCTGAAACTTTTGCCCCCAGCTGCTCTTAATAGCCCATTTGCAGCTTTAACACACTTCTCTGTGCTTAGACACCACAGGACAAGTCGTTCAGGATCTCCTCCTCAAAAGGCGTGTTGTTGCATGAAGCCAACAGGGAAAGTGGGTTTTACAGCAAACTGTCATGCTGAGTTCACAGATGGACAATGTGAGCAGCATTTGGTGGCATGCTTTTTTGGATTTTCACTTGTCGTAGCTTGAGTTTTATTATGTGCAGTGTTGTCAATGTATTTTGTTGTATTGGCATATCTATAGAGATTGTAGATTTGGACACCTGTAGCTGCTTTTGCTATTGCTGAATGGACCAGATGATGTTATGGGTGATGATAAACATTCACGTCATTGATATCTTTTCGAAGATCTTTTTGTTTTTGTCTTTTAACCATTACTATGTGTTTGGTCCACAGCTGTGTCAAATCTGGATGAGGAGAGCAAGTGGACAGTTCATTACACGGCACCATGGCACCAGCAAGAAAATGTGTTCCTGCCCTCATCCAGACCTGCCTGTGTGGAAGAGCTGCACCGACAAGCTAAAGTCAACCTCAAAACAGCGCTCAGAGGTGAGATTCCAACACCAGAGCTTCAAACCGATTCATATAGCAATTGTTTTTCAGAATGAACCTGCTCTGTTCCAGATTGAAGGCTTTACAAATTTACAGCTCGGAAGAAATGATATAAAAGCCTGCATGTCAAAATTTACATTTTTATAAAATATGTGACGTGGTGCAGCAGGTAGTTTCTTTATCTTGCAGCCCCGGGGCTGTATGTGAGGAATTTTGCTTGTTTACCTCGTATGCACGGTACTTCTGGGTCCTTTAGTCTTGTCCTACCTTTAAAAACCTGCTGGTAGGCCTAGAAAATCTATACTGCCCCTAGGTGTGTGTGCACGCGCGTGTGCGTGTGTGTGTGCACGTGCAGGATCAAGCGCTGAACTGGTGTCCTGAATTCCTGCCTAGTGCCCAGTGATACTGAGATATATTCTGGACACACTTACACACTGCACCTAAAAGTAATACATTTTTGTTTAGAATCTGCTGTGTGGTTGTATCTAAATGCATTATTCAGCTTGGGGATCATCAGAGCTGTAATGCAGCAGATAAAACACAGGTATAATCTACTGGTCAGCTGCAGGCCAACGCTCCATGGACACACTCGTGTTTGTGGTGTGGAGGAGATCTGACGTCAGCTCAGGTGATCTGTTAGGAGAGAACATGATTAGGGATGAGGTAAGCTCGATCTGATCCTGAGTCAGTACTGGTAACATGAGCCGACAGACTTTTAGTGAGCAGCGTGACAGCTGGTCAGTGAGCTGGCTGATTAATTGTACAGTAACAGGTGTAGAAGTGAACTGACAGAGAAGCGACAGAGAGAGAGAGAAGAAATAAAGTGGTAAAGAGAGAGATCAATCCTAGGTTCAGAGGATGGAAAAGAAAGATTTTGGTGTGTGTGTGTGCATGTGTGTGTTCACGAGAAAAAAAAAAAAAGGGTTGTGTGTATCAAAAGAAGGAGTGGTCTCCTGAGTAGAGGGAGTTTACGTATCAGATGACCTGGTTGGGCATCTTACGTCTGTTCTTTTTTACCTTCTCATGTTGCTTCTCCCAAGCTCTAGTCTCTTTATTATTTTGATCTCACACACACACACACACACACGCACACACACACTTTTCTGTGTTGCTGGTCACTTTGATCACGGCACTTTGTTATATTGGCCTGTTTCTTCATGTTCTTTTAGAGCTTAAGGCAGTTTTGCATCTACGGCTCAGTAAGTAAGCAGGAATAAGTTTGGTCTTGTGAAGTTCCATAAGGACAGGTGTCTCAGCTGCGTGTAAGACTGACGTACCACCCAGTCGCAGGTGTTTCACGGACACTCACTATCCTACCTTCACTCTGATTAGCAGATAAACTACCACGGTATTATAGTGGAATAATACATTGCATTACAATGGAATGGAGAGAACACTGCTAACATTAACAGCCTGTTATCACCATCAACACCTAATAAATTCCTCTCGGGATGATGTTTATTTTGGCTGCTGAGCATGTTAACACATGCAATACTCGTCGATGGAATGTTTTGTTGAGAAAGAGGGAGTCTGTTATGTGTAAACTGCTTAATGTGGTTTAAAAAAAGCTATGATGCTTTATTGTAAGAAGGGACCGAAACTGTGCCTAAGATTTTGACTCATTTTAAAGCCCTCACTCATCATAATGTGTTGAATGGTCTGCCTTGTCCATCTAAAGACTAAAACACTGTCATGTCCTCATTTATAAATCTATCCTGGGTCTACTTCCTTTATATTTTCAGACCTACATCTGTCAAAACAAAAAAAAAAGCATGCAGGTAGCTACAGTTTTCCATCCCAAGTATTTTTTCCCCTGTTAGTTCCATTAGTGTGTGATTTAAATGTGACTTAAAAAAAAAAGATTGCATAATTATGTACTATCATAATGTACAATTATGTTAATCTGTTCTATCATGCAAAATAGATGACAGGCAGAGCTACCAATGTTCAAATGAATATAACATAGTCTTTCTTTTAGGGAAAAAAGTTAATGTGATAAAGGACGAATATGATTATATCATGCCCCATAGTGATATGTTCTGTATTTAACAAACCTGATTTGATCTCGAAAATAAAACAAAGAATGTTGTTTAAGCCGAAATCTCATATTATTGTAATTATATTTGTAATTGTGTTATTGTCAAGAGTTTGCCTTTCATTTACAATGTTCAGGTTACTAAATGTGGAAGTCCGTCTGTGTCAAACGTCCCCTGTCTGCATTCATGGAAAAATAATAGCACTCTTTCCACTGCCTCACGGATTTTTAAAGCTGTGACAGAATCAGACAAATGAGTGGCTCATAAAGACTGTAACACCGAGCTGATTAGAGGCGATGGTTCTGCTATCTGAATGTGTGAACGTGTCATTTTGTGTAGACACACTTATATGCATGGTTAAAGGAAGGTATTGAATGAGATCTGTCTGGATACCAAAGGGATGTTGGGTTGCCGTCTGTAGCAAGCGGCATGAAACTGAGACACACTCTAGAGACCTCCTCACACCCACCCACGCAGACAGGCTCACAGGCGTAGACGTGAGACATTCCACGTAACACGTGTACATATTTTATGTGTTCTTTTATATTCTTATTCAAATACAAATATTTTTTTTTATTCTTATTATTATTTCTTTATTTTCTGAACTCCTCAAGAAGTGCTGTTGTGTTTTTACCACTAGAGGGAGCTCACTGAATACTTTCACATGCATGCCTGATATTTCAGGTTGCCTTACCGTAAATGACTCAACATGTATCCGTAGTAGTTTATATTTACACTTGTAGTGTTTGGCAGATGCTTTATTCCAGAGAAACTTAGATTTATCTAATTTATTCAAGTGAGCAGTTCAGAGTTAAGGGCCTTGCTCAAGGACTCAGCAGCAACAGCTTTACTATATATTAAGCTTTAACCGAAATATCTTTGTTTATGTTGTGTTGTGTGTATTGCAGATTGTGATAAGCTGAGGAAGGATGGCTTCCGGAGTTCCCAATACTACTCCCAGGGCCCCACGTTCTCAGGCTCCGCCCACTCCCGCAACAGCCAACTGGAGGATGAGGATGAGGAAGATGTCGATGATAAGGTGAGACACTGTGGCTCATGCAAACACCATCAGCTCTAAGCATCATGAGACTGAATAATCACAGTCAGATTCGTAAGTGGAGGTCAGGAAAAGCTTAAGTGACAGGCATGGGAATGCTTGAAACTGTTGTAGAATTGCTCAGACCCCAATTCATCTATTAAAAAGTGTGTTTAAAGTGTTTAAACACTTGTGAAATAATCTTGGCGGAACAAGGTTAGTGAACCTGATAGACTTTTTTCACCACAACATTCATTTTTTGTGTTAAGTGTGACGGAGATGGCTGCGCATGAAGGTAAAAATAGCCAGTGAGAAAGATTAAAATATGTGCGGTTCATTCTACGTTGGCTTTGTCTCGTTTCCTTCATGCACTCCATACATTCCTCTGTTTTCTCTCTCTCGCTTTGTGCTTTATTAGTGTTGGCAGCCATGTGTTGCTGCATTGTGAGGGCTGGGCCTCTGGAGACACACCACACCTGTTACTCTCAGCAGAGGAAGTGCATTAGTTTTATTTACAGAGAACTTATTGAGTATAAAGATGAGTAGCTAACAAGAAATTTCTTGTGTATGTTAATCAAAACTATTCGAAAACCTGGTTTGATTATTAGCCTGTTTCGAGAGACTATCAGTTGTTTATTGTACATAATTCCTCTTGCTGTTCTTCATGCGCTGTTTCATATACAAATCCAAATACCTCCACAGACTTTGCGTATGTATCCTCTGACACTTGGTCCGGCCTTCGATATGCCACCCTGAGATTGTGCTGAAGTCATGTGACTGCTCTACCTCTTATGTATACTTATTTTTAATCATTTAATTGCTCTTTGCCTCACTGTGGTCATATCTGAATTTCTGGGGTTTTTGTGTACCTCTGTGTTTCTCATGCTTCCTTCACCATTTATTTATTCTATCCCTCTGTAGTGAGTGGCGTTGCGAAGTGAAGTTTATTGCGTCTCTTAAATAAAGTCTATAGGTTTTTGTGCTCAAAACTGACCGAACTGCATTTTGATTTCATTCTCATCGTCATATATTGCCAGAGATTTGCAAGCACAGCGTTTTTGTAGTTTACATTGTTGTGGAGGATTTAAGGTGCCACTGTGAGTGTAAGATTCCATCTGCGGCAGATTTACTCATCGTTGTTAGCTGTGATCTGATTTAGGATTCGCAATGCTGGAACAGTTTTTCTGCCTGTGTGAATCACACACTTGTCCCTTGTTTCCTCTTCTTTATGTGTGTGCGTGTACGGGTGTGTGTATATGTGTTTTCACAAACTTGTCTGTGTTCGTGTGTTCAATTGGCCGTGAAACTGCTCTGTGTACTCATAGACCTTTAAAAGGTCAGGAGCACCATAAAGTGCCTCAGGTTGGCAGCGATTAAAAGAGGAAAATGCCATCCAGGAGCCATCTACTGCTTATTCCTTCAGTTTCCATTATATAGTTTATCTCTGTTAGCTTTTCAGGTGTGCCTCATCTAGTCTGAAACCTTTCACCTAACGCTAACCTCTTCCTTTTACTTTTCTTCCAGTCGATTTCCTCCTCTGCAGAAGAGGACAAAATCTCCAGCACAATGAGGGCACACACTGCACTAAAGTCTGAGGGGGCTGAGGTGGATGGGCAGGAGTCATGCTTCACACCCTTACCCACTCCGGAGGAAAAGATGAGACAAGAAGCTCAGGCCATTCTGACTGACATTGTCCCCATCAATGTTACAGGTAAAAACGACACTGATATCTGTAAAATGGAGACGTCAATATTTACCATCGTGGCCTTGGCTGAAATCAATTTTTATAATATCAGATTGTGAGGTGTGGTAAAGGATCAAACCACAGAGTATTTGATCTTCTTTTCTAGAAAAATATATCTTACTAATAAAGATAAGCTCATTTCACACTTATCACTATTTTGTGCGTTGCCACAACAGTTGGGTTATATGTCTGCATGCACTAACATAGTAACACCTGAATATCTTGGTAATATATGGAGTCTTTACATCATTTTCTCTGTCTCCCTGTTTACCACACTGACTTTCTCCGTACAGGTTTACAGGTATCTGTTTATATTAGCACTCATTCTCTTTCTGAGCTCTAGAATGAGGTTAAAGATGAAGTATTAATCCATCCATGTACACATCACATTCATGTACACACACATGCAGAGTTGCTGGATGTCTAAACCACATGAAAATGCTGCAGTGTTCTCTGGCTCAGTCTATCAGCAGTGCAGACAAATTGCTACCTATAAAATACTTCAGTGATTAATTGAAAAGGTCACAACTGAGAGAAGAAAAACATTTGAAAAACCTCAGAGGTTACATCTGTGGAAAGTGGCGCATGATGCCACAGAGAGTCAGCCATAACAGTTAAAATAACAGTAGCATTATACGTTAAATTGTTTTAAGACAACAAATGAAAAGTCTGATCATCTTGTACAGACACATCTGTGCTGAATCACAAGATGATGAAGACCTGTATAATTAATTGCATCGTTAGACAAATCAATGAAATCGGTAAAGTGCTCTGCATCTTTAAACTACTAATCAACTGGTGATATCCTGCTCATAGGCAGAACTTTAAGGCCTGGAATCCTGATGTAGAAATCATTTTTTGAGGAAAAGCTTGTTTTATCAGATGTTTTTTTTTTACTTTGAGGGTCGCTTTATGTACAAGTACACAGCAATGACCATGACTATTTTATTCAGATGTTTTGCATCCTCAGAAATGTCCAGAAATCTAATACTGGTAGAACAAGTGGTATAGTTTCAGGAGCAATCATTAGGAAATCCCATACATTTGTCCAAAGCTCTATATTATTATAGTTATAGTTAATATTAAAAGCAATTTTTTTGTTACTGTTATTTCTTTTAAAAAAAAAGTAAAATAAGCAAATTTAATGAGCCGAATTATTTTATTTGTTTGTCCAGAAGTGGCATTTCAAGAAAGGCCTCTTCTCTCACAATGGAGTCTTTCATTGTGTTTCCTCATTACAGTTTAAGGTTTTAAATCAGTTTAGCTTCAAAATTTAGATTCCATTCCATATTTAAATTGTCTTGTGCATTATGTGTGTTCATTTGTGCATATGGGTATACTCTGCATGAAAAATGCATGCTCGTCATTAACTGCCTGTCTACTCTCCATCACCTTCCCTCCTCACCTGGTCTCCAGGGGAGACGTTTGACCGTCAGGCCATTGTCCGTCGCTCGCTGATAAACACAGACACTCTGGCCCGTCGGCCCAAGAAAGTCAAACGGAGAAAGACTATATCAGGTTTGCCTGACAACGTTCAGCAGGAACTAGGTATGGTAAGGCTCTGCCAGTTTCCACCGTGCTGCTCCTGCTTTGCCTGCCATCATCTAGACTTCATGCTGTAGTATAGCGACCAGTGTCGAATGCTTGCTAGTCCTTCATAATCTTTGCGAATGTGCAATCATTTTGGTTCTGTACTTTTTGTTCTGTTTTAGAACACTCAAATCAGAGTCTGATTTGAGCATCCATCTTTTCCCAGTCCAGCTCCATGTAATACTATTTACATGACATCCCCATCACATGCAAGCAGCTTCTAGTGCTTTGCTTCATTGCTTTTATGTTTTCCATTTATACAGTCCGAATTCTTCATTAAACATTTGTGTTTATTTGCACCATGCAATACAATCTTTACTCCTGGTTCCCTGTTTTTCCTGTTAGGTAGCTAGAGCATTCAGCACCTGCTTTCATCTGTAATCTGTTTTTTTGTCTAATGGATCGTTGCCCCTGGTTCCACGAAAACCTGTCTTGTGGATGTGTATTTGAGTACTGATATGTAGTTATAGTAGTGAAGATGATATACCACAATCTTGTGTAGATTCATCTATAGGCTTTGAAAATGTTGCAAAAAGAAAGACTCGAGGAATTTTCACCTGCCAAGCACACATAGATTTGTCTAAAAACATTGAATTGTTTCTGTTTTTATCACCTCTTCTTTCCATGTGCATGCTGGTGTCTGCATTGAAAACATTAAGCCCCTGTAATTCTTTGTGTTTATGTACTCTGCCATGGGCATCTGCTTTAACCATCCTAATCTTTGGGCAGAAGGGTGTGGGTATAACAATGTCCTGATCCTGGTTCATTCCCATTTCAGTGTTTATCATCATCTTTTCATCTACATGTAAAAGATGATGAAACAACGATGTTGAAGCAATTGCTGGGCGTGGGGTCTCAAAGTTTGTGTCCCAATGTTATATGTGAGAGAGAGAGAACGTATATACTTATATTGTTATTGTCCATGCTAAATGTATAGTGTTATTTATGTCTTTACTTTTGAGAGTCACAAACAGCTGGAACCAAATTCCTTGTGTGTGTCGACACACTTGGCTAATAAACCTGATTCTGATTCGAATTTAATTGTCATATTCTTGGTTCTAGGCAAATGCAAATTCACTCTTGCACTCTCAGGACTTATGGTAGTCTGCCTCTAGGCCATCACTTATAATCAATGTTTCCAGATATTAACATGTCAGATGTGGGTGCAGCTAATCAAATTAATTAGTGCTCTTAATAGACAAACTTCACTCTGATTGACAGCAGATGTCAGGAAAGGGCAAGGTAGAGGAAGGGGACAGGGAGCAGCTTTAGCAATGCTCATGAATGTCTCTCATTACTGTTTTACTCCACTGCAGCTAAAGGACGAGGAGGGGAGCTCCGACCACAGTCCATGTTTATTCCTGGACAGTTTTCAACACTGGAACGTTCTGGCAGTGTATGTTCTACACTAAGGCACTCCATGACTAAGGATTCCGGCTGCCAGACCGAGGAGGTAAAAATTGTTCCACCATCTATGAGAAGGATCCGAGCTCAGAGAGGCCAAGGAATTGCTGCTCAGATGGCTGGAATGTCAACATCTGCCAACAATATATCCACAGTTCCAAAAGACTATTCGCTTGGATCTCCTGTGCATGTCATGGCTCCTCGATTTAATGGTGATCTGCAGCGCTTTCACAGCTTGCCACGGGGTGCGCGGGTTTCTTTGAATGCAGAGCTCCTGAGTAGCAGTACTTCATGTAGGCCAGAAGATAGTGCTGTACCAGCATCTCGGCAGATTGGAAAGCTCCAAGCTGATGAGACTGCAGTTCACATGAGGAATAGCCCTAGGACTGGCACTTCAGCCCGCCCAAAATCCCAAGAGGTGAGGGGATCACATGGGGACTGGGGGACTGCCTGTGTGGTTTCTTCTCATGCAGCCTACTCAAAGTCATTTATCCCCAATGCAGCATTGTCATGTTCGGCTGAGATGTTTGCCCTTCATTCTACGTCTAGCCCAGCGCAGCAACTGAATGCAAGGCTTCTAGGGATATCCTCAGGTGTCAATGGAGAAAGCTCCACCAGTGTGGCCACCAGTGTTGAGACAGGAGATACAGACATGCAGGAAGCCCGTCAGTCAGATAGCAGCCTAAATAGTCACAGTACAATTGCTGCAGGAACAGCATCATCAGATGAACAGTGGATTTATGATACCCCTGAGAATGTATTGCCCAAAAGGCCACTCACCTCCAGCTGCTCCACTCCTATTAATCATCTCTACAACAGTCTGGAACGCTCCTCTAAAGGTACAGACTCTAGTTCACTGTACTCCATGGACAATGATGGTTACTACACCTCCATGCATTTGGATTCAGGCCTGAGGCCAAAAGGACATAGCATTGCAGGCAGGGCAGCACGACATAGTATGTATGAGTGCATAGGCCAGCCAGGAGACCGTAGCAGCATTTACAGTGATCAATCACTGTCCCGATCTATTTCCCTCCGTAAGTCTAAGAAGCCACCCCTTCCTCCGGCACGTACAGACTCACTGAAGCGTTTGCCTAAGAATAACAATGGTGTTAATGCTAGCAATGGGTCAATTCTTAATGAGTCACTGATTGCTACACTTCAGCAGTCACTGCAGAATGGGTTGAAAGGGAAAGGGTCTTTGACCTCACCATCTCAAAGCCCTTGCAGTGACTATGAAGACCCCTGGATGCTGCGGCCTAGGAGCCAAAGTAGCTTAAGTGCAGGCAGTAGTGGTGTGTCAGCTGCAGGAGTAGCTAATGTTTATTCCATCTGTCATGTCACACCTTCACACAGTGACACCAGCAGCCTGCGTTCTGACTATGCAGAGTCTTGGGGCTATTACATGGAATACCCTCGTCTGCATAGTGATCAGGCACAGTCACCAGCACATACTAACTCATTGTCTAATGTAGGACAGCCAGGTAGCATGACAGATAGACAACATATCCACAATGATACTCAGAAAACTCTTCCTCCTGCTCAGGGGAATATGTCAGCAAAGCCTCAGGCAAACACATCTTCACCAGACAGGGTGCATCGCTTAACCTCCCCTTCAAGTGGATATTCAAGTCAGTCCAACACCCCAACAGCTGGCACTCCTGTTCCCTCTTTCATAAGGTCCATGTCACCCTCTGGCTCAAAGCCCAAGCCACGTGTGCCTGAAAGGAAGTCTTCTTTGCTCTCCTCTGTGTCCATATCCTCTTCTTCAACATCTTTATCCTCTAACACTTCAGATTCTGTTAGGAACAACATCCCCCCTCTACCTCCACCTCTTCCTAATTCATCAGTTTCACCACTTATCCCTGAACCTTTCCCTCCACCTCTTCCCCCCTGCAGTCCTGTGTGCGCTTCAAGTCAGACCTTTCCACCTCCACCTGCTCCTCCTTTACCCAGCAGCCCACAGCACGCTGTATCCGTGAGCCCACTCTCCATAAATTCCTCTCCAGAATTTCCCCCTCCTCCTCCTCCAGAGGTGTTGAATGACCATAGCATGCTACATAATGGATCTTTTAAGCCCAGTTTTCATCCCCCACCACCCCTGTCTCCTCCCCCTGAAAATGTACATATTCCACCACCGCCACCACCATCCTTGCCCACCTTGACTCCAATCATACCTGCCTCAGCAAGCCTAAAGGGAATTAAAGACAGACTCAAATCAGTAAACTCGGATAGAAAGTCAGTTTCTGTCAACTCTGAAGAGATTGGCAAGTCTACCATGCCACTAATAACTCCATTTGCCCTCCAAAGTGTGCAGCTTCGGTCAGTCAAACAACCAGAGAATAGGGAGGACAGCAATAAATCCCAAGAGGTGAAAACTGAACAGATTTCTACTAAGCCTGGCACAAAAGAGAAATTTGAAGAGTTAGAGGCCCAGACTGTTTTGCCCCTGGATTCTTTCTCGAATCCTGAAATAAATGAGACTTTAAAAGAGAATATAATTACAAAAGACAAAAAGATACAACTTTATAAGGCAAACTCAGGACAAGAAATGCCCTATGAAACAAAGAATTATCCTTCAGATGACTTCATTAGCCATACTCTAGCTAAAGCTGAGGTGGATGGTATGCAGATGGAGAGAACACAACAAAACAACACAAGCAAGAAAAAACCTCCAGTGTTCTCCAAGAAGCCCAAATTTCCCCATGTCTCTGCAGCTGAACCTGAGCTTAGAGTAGAGTACAAGCAGACACTGGACAATGTGGAAGATTCTTCTTTTCAAGTGGTTTCAAATACTCAAAAAGAAATGGCTAATTGTGCACCTAACACAGAGGTTCAGGAATCCCTGCCAGTGGAAGAGGTAGAGGAGAATGATTACAAAAGTTCTGCTGAGAGTTCCTCGTGTGAAAGTAGCATATGTCCAACTGCTGGTCAGGTTGAAGAACCCCCTCAGACTCCCACCATTCAGGAATCATCTGCAGTGGATGGTGCAGTGGGCACTTCAGAAGGAGAAGAAGAAGAAAATGGAGATTATGATGATGAAGAAGATGAATTAAGTAGCACTGCAGGATCAGTCTGCTCCAAAGATGATGGTGAGTGAACATTTTCTAATTTTGCTCTCAGTGGTCATTTGTAAAACTGTTTGACAGAATCATACATTTTTTAGTACTTGGTTCTTTTTTAAATGCTGGAAACACTAGACACATGGAAAATGGGAATAACTTTGAGATTTACTGTAGGACTAATGAGCATGGGACAAGTGTGTACATTCAGTCAAGGTTAATTGTGTCATATGGCGAGTAACCAGTTTTAAGGGCTTGATGAGTGAATTAACATGGTTAAAATTAATATTACTTTGTACTGAATTTCACCTTTCTGGAGGCTGTCAAGGGCAGTGCAGTTGTAAGCATAATGTTTGTGTAATTCTGGTGAGCTGAGGCAAAGGATTATGCCACCGCCTCTCTCACGAAACAGGGATTGTGGCACGCTGCAGCAGCAGTCATTGGAATGAATTGTTTATGTTCCTCCTGTCTGTACTGTCACTTGTCATACTTCTGTCATTCTCATGTACTGTTCCACTGACTCCTGTCAATCCCGAACCCTCTCTTTTCCTTCAACCCTGCTTTGTTTAGCCTATTTCATGCTGACTTTTTTCTCTTCCGTATTCTTGCATCCTCCTGTATCCTCACATCTGTTACACCCGCCCTTACAGCTCTCTCCCTCTGTCCTGCCCTACACATTACAGTGAAGATAGGATGGGGCAGTCTTCCCAAGGGCTGGCCGTTTAGAGTGGAGGGGAGGGGTGTAGAGGGAGGGAGGGGGAGGAAAGAGAGTGTATAACGTAGCCTACATCTTCTCGGGAGTGCAGATGAGAGACGAAAGCAGAGAGGACAGAATCAGGCAACTCAACTCTGATGCAGAGCTGGATTCATCTGTGACAATGTAAGAGTAAAGAGAGTTATTGACGCCTTTTAAAGTGTACGTTTGCCCTTGAGTATGTTGGAGACTGATAAGGTGTCTGTTAGAATGCTTGGCTTACTCGGATAGGAGAGATCTGTCATTCCTTAGCTTGTCCTTTTTCTGACATTGTATATGGTTTGCAGTTGTCATGTGAGTGAGAGTTTGTTCTATCCGGACATGTAGGTTGTATTAGACTAGTTTGTTCTTTCACTTGTGCTACACGTACATTGTTTCCATGCATTAGATATCTCCCTCCAGAATGTGTGGTATGTGTTTGTCAGACATACAATCTTCCAGCTTTGTGTAGATTCAACATGTTTTTGAGTCGGACAGCCTCTGTGCCATTTCTGGAATGTATGCTATGCATGCAGTGTATATGGATGTGGGTGGTTATTTTCCTTCTCCATAAGCAACAGTACAAGCTTTCACAGCTGTCAATATTCATTTGTGCTTCATACGTCTTTCAGGTGAAGTGTTCGAATCCAATGCATCAAACTCCCCACAGACTCCCAGCATTAACGGCGAAGACATGGTGACTCCCACACGGCCCCGCACCACAGAGGACCTTTTTGCAGCCATTCACAGGTACACATCCTCCATGTTGTTTCAGTATCCTTATCTGACACCCATCAGTTCTCTCCTCAACTCAGTAGAGTGCACATCCTTCCATAACTTAAAACCAGTCTGTCTCCCTGATTCTCTAATACATCCATCAAACCTGGAATGTGGCAAGAGGCTCCTCTGGTTTCTTGGTCAGATTATAAAGTGCTCAGATGCAGGATTAACTGCATTAAGAAATGAAAAATAAGATCATATAGATCCATTCATTTATTCATGCACACAGCCAACAAACCAAGTGTCTGTTCAAATGTGTTCAATTTTGTACACTGCATGGATTCTAAGTTGTGTTTGTGCTGTATGTTACAAATGTAGCCACACAAACCCATGTACAATTACAGAAACAAATTATAAGCAAACTGAACACAGTTTGTGTGTAGATCACAATCTCACACTTTTTCATAGACATACAAATGTTAAACTTGAAATGGTGGGTAACAGTGTAGTGTCTTAGTAATTCCAGCTGTGTATTTTTTATTTTTTGATTTTTATCATGTCTTTTTATTCATTTAAATTTCAACAAGATCTGTTCTATTTAATATCAATACATGTCATTATGGAATATCTTTAAAAAATAGTTGTATTTTTGTTGTATCAGTTCTACTAGTAATTCTTTCTCTGCCACCTGAAAGAAATGATTAAAAAAAAGGTGTTTCAACGCAGTATGTTTGCAGTAAGAATCTAATCAACTCTTACCATCCATGTTTATATCTGAACCTAATGTCTTTGGTAGTTTTGGTCTGCTCTCATAGCTCTTCAATGTCCTCCATAACATTTCATATTTTGTATGTCTCCTATATTAAGATCCATGTATATTATTATTTTATCCCATTTGTTCCTGGCTCCCCTCATTTCTCTTGTCCACTCTTCTGCTCAGCTTAGATCGTGAATGCATGAATGTCCCTCAGCCCCTGAGGTGCGACCTGGCAAGTAATTGGCCACTGGTGTTTCCCATCTTGTGGTGATGGCACAGTGGGATTACCCTTATAATCTCTTAGCAATGGCATACATTTCTGCTTTATTCCCCTGCTAATCCCTCACTCCAGTAATCTAAAGCACTGATGCAGATTTTCTTTCAGGATCTGTTGGCTAATGGGCATAACGCTTAGGCACCACCCTCAGTGAAGAGAGGACATTCTCTTCTTGTTTACAGGGATCTGTGGCAGTTTTCCCAGAGTGCCTCGTTGTTTAATTCCGCTATCCCACGGCTTGCCTTACTATACACACCCCACCCCAAGATTGCAATGTGTGCAGTTCTCATCTTTATGTTGGCTTTTAAGAGAGTGCATTTAAATAAAAGGCATTAATATCCAACAGCAAGTTATTCCTGCTCTTCCATTACCTTTGTGCTGCAAAGGCATTAACTATGTGAAGCTCTGCTGGTTTTAATAAGAAAAACTGGAAGCAGAATTGATGGAGGGTGGATGCTCATCAGAGAAAAATTAATCACAAAACAAACCCTATTTAGATTTGCTGAGCTTCAGAAACGCCTGATGTAGGATTAGCTTTGCAGTTCAATTTACAGTAAAATAACCCTTATTACATAACAAGTGTAACCTAACATGTTAAAGCTGCAACCATTGTTAGCTTTTTAAACACAGCTTTCACTTATACTTGAAAGTTGTTTCAATTTCAATTAAATAATAAAAACGGTTTTTATCCTCATATATCTGACCATTCCTAACTCTCCAGTGTTTGTACTTTGCAGGTCTAAGCGGAAGGTCCTGGGTCGTAAGGAGTCAGATGATGACCGCCTGCGAGGTAACTCATCTCCACCGGTCACACCAACAGGACCGAGTCCTTCCTTGAATTCAAATGTGCCTCGTCAGACAGGTTCCATCCAGCGCAACCTGCGCAAATCAGCCACCAGCAGTGACACCTTTAAGGCACTGCTGCTGAAGAAGGGCAGCCGCTCAGAAGGCAGCTTTCGCATGTCTGCTGCCGAGATGCTACGCACAACTGACCCACGATTCCAGAGGACAAGATCACTAGACTCCTCTCTGGATCCCACTTCACCAACAGCAGGCCTTGACAGCCCCTGCTCTTCCCCTGGTCGCTGCAAGAGGGTGCCAGAGGACTGGCCCCGGAATGAGGCTATACTACCACGTTACTCTCTGTGCTCCCCCTTGTCCCCGCCCTCAATGCTAGGGCCAAAGTACAGCCGATCCCGCACACCACCCTCTGCTGCAAGCAGCAAGTACAATTCCCGGAGTCGAATCCTTAGCAGCCCCATGACCGTCATCTGTGAGAGGGAAGGAGAATTAACTGAGAGTGGAGAGTCACTGGATGAATCGTTTTCGGTTTCCCCTTTAGTTTCCTCTAGCCCAATCCCTCAAGACTCAAATGGCACTTTATGTGAGAGGGAGAGTTGACGGAAATGACTTTTCCCCCCCACAAAAGGGAACAAAATGAACTTCGTCACAGTAACAGTGACTGGCTAATGGCAGCGGACCAGTGGACGGACAGACAGGGAAGATGGTAGTCTTTCTGTCCCCACCGTCAAGGTTCTGGGCCATGCTACACAAATCTGGTTGTATAGTAGGAGATATGCAGAGCCAAAAGGTGCCTCCCTCAGACTGATTTGTGTGTGAAGTAGATCCCATTTTTGTCACAGCTCTTCAGTTTGTCACATCTGTACTATTTTTGGTCCTGCAAAAGTGTGAAAGTGCTTTTCTTTACAGTCGTACACTTATTTCCATAAATCTTATGTTAATTCTGTTCTAAAACTTAATTCTGTTTGGTTTGCCTCTCAATTTCCACTGTTCACATCAGGAATGGTATATTGGGAATGTGGAATCCGGGCTGAATGGCATGTGGGAATCAAACTTGAAGGAATTCAAAGCAAGTCATCCATTTGACCAGTGGATAGATTGACTTTGCTTTGTGGAATGCTCAGAGTGTTCTCGAGGTTGTAGTCCAGTTCTGCAGTAATGCACCTGAAATGACTCCCAAATACATGTTTGGATATGGTCCATTTCAGACCGACATACACACTGTCATGAACTTTGGAAGCCATGTTAGAGGTTTTTCTGATTCTGCTTATTCCTGAGAAGCACTGGTTGTGGGAAAGTGACAAACAGATTCAGCAGAATGTATTATAAAGGACTGCTGAATCTGCACATGTGAAATGCAGGCTGAGAGGCTTCAGGAAAAAAAAAGAAATTGTGGGGTTTTTAGTGTGTAGTGTGTTGCACTGTGTTTGTGTTTTGTCTGTTGGGTCATTTCAAATGTTCTGCTTGTGTTGGTTGTGATGTCTTTCTACAAACAAAGAGAACACCTACTTGAACCAAGTAACATCTGTTTTGTTTGTAATATTTTTTGTTTTGTTAACCAAAGAGTTTAAAGTATAAATGTAAATTTCACCTGCTGTAGGGATTCTGGGTAGCTCAGACGCTTACTGGACTGGAAGCAATAAAATGTCTTCTGTAAAGCTTTGCTAAAGATTAGCTTTTACATTTCTTACGTACTAACTCCTCTTACATAAAATCTCACTCACGCAGTTTTATACTAGATTTTGTATATAAACATAAATATTAAGAAATAACCTCTGGATTTATTTTCGAAGAATTTGTACACCCTTGTTAGAGGAAGTGGCTTACTTTTTGTAGAGTATTTATTTTAGATTAGCCAGAATCTGAAGTGATTTATGTGAGGGATTTTACAGATCTGCAGCTCAGTTAATAATTATGTATTAAGCATAACGTCACTGTTTTAGACTCGTGCCGAGTCTGATTTTGAGGCCTTTAAGTCTTGTCCTTTTCATCCAATAAACCAAAATCACAGTGACAAGGGGAAGACAGCTGCTAACCCTCCTGTGTATGTCTCTCTAATAAATAAAAAAAAGGTGATGTTTAAAAATGGCCCATCTCTGTGTTTGATTCACTGCCACCTGTCAGCCAGTCGGAATAATCACACTCGTCACGTGAGTCTCCATGTCACCCAGGGCAGTTAGTCATTTCTAAAGGTTTCTGTGGGGTCAACGCTTATTGCTCTGTCATGTCCATTTCTGTTCTCGCATCACTAAGTCCAAAAGATAACAAGCCCTTTTTTGATGATTAAGTCTTCATAACTTCTTTTCCCCATGTGAATAAATAATGCGGCCTCATAAGATGTCTACTTAAATCCATGTTCTAGATTATTCATTCTCAGAGAAAATCATTTGTTGATCTATTTTCATCTGTGCAAGAATTCATTTGCACAGTTGATTGTAAGATCTTGTTATAATTGTAGTCAATCATCAAAACATTAATCTTCTTGACCAAAGAAAATTATGACCAAAAAGGGCTCTGAATAAATGAATGTAATTCATGATATATATATAGCTGGGATTTGGCATGGGATGTAAGGTCATGACATGGCGAATGAATAAAGATATGCTTAAATACAAATATCCTTTATGCATAAAGATATTGGATTCTGACATGGCTCTTGGCTAAGGTAGGAAATGTAAAATCTAAATATTTGTTTATATAAAAAAGTAAAAATTCCACTAAACATCTTTACTGTCATGGTGTTGTGGTTTATTCAATCTAATCACTAGTTCTATTACTGTTTACAATTGGAACACAAAAGCTTTTTTTTTTTCTTTTTTTTTAACGAAACTGTCTTGGATACACATTTGGACACTCATGGCTTTATGATGCACTGCCAAAGAAATAATAGATCCTCTTAGTATTGTGGCTCAGCATCAGTAGAGTATAATTGAGTTTTCACACAGTGCTGAGTGCATGAACATGATATTCAGGCAATATTTGACTCTAAAATAAACCTGATGACAGTGCAGAGTCTACATGTGGATCAGTGAAGTTTTGCTCCTTGCAGCTGTGCTCGTGTCCTTAACACCTTCTAAGCTAAAATCATCCACATTCAGAGAAATTTAAAATACAAGCAAAATTTATTACAGAATGAGTAAAAGTTGAAACATTTAATACCAAAAAAAAAAAGCCACTATTTTAATAGAAAGTGTATAATTTCACATTTAGTTAATATAATCGATAATAAATGTAGAAGCATTTTGTTTATGAAATTATTATTAAATAATCAAATTCAGTGTAGAATTTAAGAGTTAAGAATCATAGTACTTAATGGCTTTAAGTTGGAAAAACAGGAATCTGTAGTGGAATGTTCACATTAAACTGGTTATATGATTAGTGATAAATAATGCCTGGCCACACTAGAGGATAATCAGGCTGGTGATTATGAACCTTTTCTTGGTCATGAATAGTTACCCTCCCCAACTGTCCTGTAGTTTGGGTTGTGCAAGATCTAATATTAAACGCTACAGTGTTCTGAATGGACAGTCATGACCAGCCTGATCGATATTTCTGGCATATGGCCCTTAACCAGAACAATGTACAAAAATGTGTTACATTTTCTATTAATTAATACATTGATCTAGTATCCTCACTATTAAAAATATTAAATATTCACAACCTCAGGCAATGAGCTGGAAAACAGACTGTCTTACGTGAAAACAATCTTAATATCATGCCTAAATGACTGGGTTGAAAATGGGGAGGTGGGGGTCAAGTCAATTTAGTAATCACTTTGGTCATATGCTAATTCCCAGCCACCAGCCATCTCTCCTCAGAGAGATCCTCAGCTTCTCTCCCACAACAGCTACCGGAGGTGATGCTACACCTGCTTCCTCCTTGGCATGAGGCGAGCCAAACAGATCTGTTCAAAATGCTGCTTATGCTGCATTACAGGGCAGTGAAGCACCCTCAGAGAAAAGTGCAAAGAAAATAAGCTGCTGTTTTTGGACTATATAAATCTTCTAGTGTGGTCTAGGCAGTAGTGCAATAAAAATCACAAATATAACACAAATCCATCTAAAAAGATAAGCAAAAAAATAAAATAATCATTTTTAAAAAAAGACTGTAGGCTGTCTCACACAGTGATTATACAAATTCTATAAGGATTTAATGATATTTGGCTTGATATTAGACATATTAGTGGTTTGAATTCATGATTATTAAAAAACGTCTCATTAGTAGCGTTTTCAATAAAAAAATCCAAACCAAAAATGACCTTTATCACTCACTATGCACCCTGTAAACCATTTACTGACTCACTCCTCTCCCTCCTCCTGTATGAGCCAGACTTCGTTCCTGCGGTTGACAAGCTTGAAAGGACTGTCATAGCCCACACGGTAGTAGGGAGCCTCTTTGAATTTCATTCCATCCCTCTTCAAGCTCTCAGTCAGCTTCAGTAACTCTTCACGGGTGTTCTGACTGTTAGCAAAACCTCCAAAAGTCCTAACACACACACACACACACACACACACACACACACACAAAACCCCAACCAATACATGAACAATGCAATTTAAAGCCTCGTACACTGTCGCAAGTCTGCTTTAATGTAAATACCTGACAAACACTGTGAACTCCTTCCTGTTCTCGAAGAAGATTTCAGGGATGCTGGGTTTGGGGGGCTCGGCCTGGTGCTCCTCAGGAAGGTAAAAGGACACAGTGAAGGAGCTCTCACATGATGGTCCATCTCCAGGGTTAATAAGACAGGTCACTGGGGAGGTCATGTCCACTTTCACCTCTGATACAGAGAGCATCATCAAAGTAAGTGAACTAAAGACGCCATTTTACTTCTTTCACAATTAAGCGCAGTTCCCTCTCTTAAATAAAATCTGCTATTAAAAGTTTCTGATCGTTCCTATTTTCTCCAGAGTAAATAAAAACGTTGTACATTTACAACATTGTTGGACATGTCATGGCTGATGCATAAAATAAGTTGCATTCTACAAGTGACATGATAAAGAATATGCTGTTGTGCTGACTGTGGCGTGTAACAATGTTTACATATTTGAACATTACTCACATTAAGATAAAGTCCTTGCTTTTTTCTAGTACAAAGATTACTATGACCAGTTAGTTTATAGGGCCACGGAATGTTTATGAGCTATTTCTTTACCCAGCAAAGTCTTTTAATCACATGAACAAGAGGTTTTAATCTCAGCTGGACTAAAATCCATAGCTTTGGTGATGTCAGCATGTGGAACTGTATTTAATTTAATGAATGAACCCACTAGCTTCCTGTATCTATGTCTGCATTTAAGATTTCAAAATGTAATGCGATATGAAACGAAGAAACCCAAAAATACTGGCTTGTACCTAGTGGCGACATTAGAGCTTTTTATTATTTATTTTTATTTATGTAAAAGTGTAGCTCAACTGTTATGAACCCTGAATGTTTCCAGCTTCCCAAAACAACTAGTTCAGCTCCTGAACATCTTAAAACAAGAAACTGGCCTTTCAGTAATGGAACCAATGACTGCAAACATATGTTGCTAGGTGTGTGGTTAAAACTATAAATGTTTACATTCACTAGGCAGAAAAGTGTTTACACCTCCAAGCTTCCTTTAATCACACTTTACTATCTTTAAATTGTTCTTTAACAAACTAACAGAAGAGCTTTGTTGATAACCGTGCCATCTACAAGAGATAGTTATTTGTTTAGGCAAGTTCATCAACCTTTGATTGAGGGAAACAAAGTATGAACAGACACTAAAAGATTCAGTGAAGTAGCAGGCACATCTCACGCTTGTCATTATTCCCCTGGATGTATTTGAAGAGTCTCCTAAAGCCAGTGCTTAAGGCCTCGTCCTGCTCAGTGCCACTGACTGTAGTACTGACCCACTGGGTGGTGTTATACTTCCTTACTTCATAATCATCTCCCTGAAAAACACACAAAATGTAGGTACACTCATGCATGCATGCATACAGAAACACACAAAGTTAAAAACAAGCTTGGGTATCTAAGATACTGTTATAATTGACCAACCTTGCTTTTTTGAGGAGTGTATTTTGGATTCTCGAAACCTCCAAACACCATTTTTCCCATAGCCCTCAACATCTTCTCCACTTTTACACCAACACACAAGGCTGGGAGTAATAATAGTGTTCAGGGAAATGATACTCGACGTGTTTTAATGGAACTGTACATTATACTTAGTTAACTTTAAATTCATTTACTTATGCAAGTGCAAATATTGAATGTTTATCTAGCCGTTTAAAAAAAATAAAGCGTTTCCTACCTGTTTCCTGTGATGGTAAATTACAGAAAAGTAGATTATTAGTTAGTTTAGTTGCAGTTGAGTCAGTTGTTATGTTACAGGTTATCTAACGTTGTGCGCGTGACGCAGAAACCACTTGTGTAATTTTTACTCTTGACACGTGACGCTTTGCATGCTCCCCATTGGCTCTGCTAATCGGCGCACCATGACGACGTTTCAAAACAACCGGAAATACACATACCTGATATTAGAAATCCTATGAACAAGGTGATTTAAATGTAATTGAATTTGCACGACATGAATATTTTGTTAAAACCTAAATGGCTAAAAATGTTTTTGTGTAAAGAAGAAAGTTTTTGGTTTACAGTCACCTCAGCTTTGAGGGCTCTCAAGTTTTGAGGACAGGCAAGAGTTTTCACCAACCCCTATATATATACATATATATACATATATATATATATATATATATATACATATATATTAGAGAGAGAGAGAGAGAGAGAGAGAGAGAGATTATGTGTTGTTTATTGTAAGTGTTTGTTGCCTTTTTGGACTCCTTTATCATTTGTAATGTTGCTCCCATTTAAAACAGTTCGGCTCAAGCCCAGACATTTTTAGGGTCATGATTGAGGACAATGTCCCGTCCAGAGACAAGCTTCGTGTTGAGGTTGAGGTTGAGGTTTTGTTCAAACCGACCATCGAAAATACCCTCTCTACTGAGGATAAGTGTCAGGCTCGACTAAGAGCTCCAGGTGAGACGCGCTTGATTCCTGCCCGGTTCCATAGAGACAGCGGTGCGGACTGATACATTTTGGGCGCTGTGGCTTATTAAATATATGATAAATAGTCAAAAAGTTTTTCTGCGTGAGAAATACAATGTGTGGCGGGAGAGTGTGACGAAAGACCGACATGCGTGACTGTCACTCTCAATGCGTGACACTTGACAGCCCTGGGTGGAATTCACCTTTTTGATTTTGATTTATCCAAACTCCAGGTGAAACTATCAGCATTCCATCAACAAGTACTTTTATTTTGGAAATTGGCATATACACATAATTCTACACCTCATAATGCTTCGATTTGGAACAACAAATATATATTGCACAAGAACAAATGTTTATGCTATAAGAACTGGCTAAGCAGAAATATATGGTCAGTGAGAGATCTAATAGATGAGAAGGGTAACATTTTAGACTATAATGCCTTTACATTGAAGCATGGCTTTACCTGTGACCCGAAAGAGTTCTTCACTGTAATTAATGCAATACCTTCTGGGATAAAAATGCTGATGAGATAAAAATGCCCTTTCTTATGCTAAAGTTAGGTCAGTTCTTCCAGCTTTAAACTTTGGAGATACAGTGATACCTCAAGATACGAGTGCATTGACATACGAATTTTTTGAGATACGAGCTGTGATTCGACCAAATTTTTGCCTTGAGATACGAAAAATTTTTTGAGATACGAGCATCCGAGCCGAAGCCGCCGAACAAAGACCCACAACAACAACGTGTGCTCTGTTTCCCCACCTCAGCTTCCCGCGTCTCACTCGGTTAGTGTTTGTGTAGCTCGCTTTGTTAACACTTGTGTACAGCTGTATTTTGTGCTTTTATTTTGCGTACAGTACATCTTTGTCGCATTTAAAACCATGGGTCCTAAGAAAGTGAGTGTAAAGGACAGTGCTGTGAAGAAGAAGATGATGTCTATTGAATTAAAACAGGAAATCATAGAAAAACATGACCAGGGTATGCGAGTGAAAGACTTGGCGATGCAGTACGTGCGGAATACATCAGCAGATGTTAGTGAGGAAAGAGTGACAAAAAAAGGCAAAAACAAGTGAAGAGAAAGCGATGAAGAAAATTAAGCAAAATTAATGTAAAGAAAACAGAAATTGTAGCAATTAAGTTCACTTAAGAGAATTTCAGTTAAGTTCATTAATTTTAGTGAAGTTTAGTTAAGTTCCATGTAAGTGTAAAGTAGCATTAAGAGTGTACAGTAGCGAGTAAGTGAACGAAAGTGAAAGTGTTCGTACGAGAAAAAAAGTCTCCTGTTTACTCCTCCGCCTGTTTACTCCTCCCTCAACCTCCGTGCGCATCTTCCATAAGCTCAAGTCGTCTGATCTCCAATGTAAATAATACACTTTATAGTAAAACCAGTTAATTTTTTTAACACTCTCTTTTATTACTGTATGTTTTTATACAATATTTGTCATTTATAAATACAGGTACTGTACATTTTTCATATACAAAACACAAACAAAACAACTAGAGTGGAATTTTGCGAGCTGGAACGGATTAATGGGATTTCAATTCATTTAAATGGGGAAAATTGCTTTGAGATACGAGCAAATTGAGATACGAGCAAAATCACGGAACGAATTAAACTCGTATCTCGAGGTATTACTGTATTAATATTAAAAGTGATACTTGTACTAACAAGTATATAAGGCAGGTCGTTTTAAAAACCTGTTACCCCTGTCAGGTTAAAAGAAAAACATTTAGATCACATGTTTGATAAGAATACTGTAAAATATCTTAGAACTGCTTATTTAAGTTTTCCTGTTCCTCCTAAAGCAAAAGAAACACACTTCAAAATTTTAAATGAGATTTATCCTTCTAATAATTTCCTAAATCAAAAATTTAATATAGAAATTGTCCCCTGTTCCTTCTGTGATAGCCATTCTGAAGACACGGATCATATCTTTTCTTCATGCTATTTCTCTATGCTATTAGAACTTCCCCAGAGATGTTTTTATTTCATTACATGATACTATTGAACATTTTACTAAACATATAAAACATACAGGTGTTAAAATAAGGATTCCTAGATATTCCTTCAGAAACAGAAAATAAAGATATAAAGACATAAGAAGCCTGGAACTTGTAAAGAGTCAGTCAGTGTTTAAAAGGTGATCTGAAATGAATGGGAAATATATCATAAGGAAAGAGCACACATTATAAAAGGATGTATTATATTCAGCATCTTAGTGCATATTTTACAACCACGCACTATTAAATGATGATATTTCCCTAGTGGTCATTTACTCACAACATTATGATGTCACCAGGCTGCATAACTTAAGCATAATTTACCCTTCAAGTGATAATAATTCATAAAGAATGTTAACTACACTGTTATTGTTTTTGAAAAACTCTTGAACTGATGAATGTCTTCCCAGATGTAACTGACTCCAACAATGTGTATTTAAAAATATTTACTTAAATACACAAACCTACACCAAATACACACAAGTATAAAACTGTTTACATGCTGTTTTGCACACTGATTTTTTTTTTGCTCTTTGCACATGCTGTCTCACTTTTCAGTTGTTTGCTGTTTTGCACAATACTTTACCTCAATGTAACTGCTGCTATAATACTAATGGGTTCATTCTAGTGTTTCTGCACACACAATATTGTTGAACATAAAGTATTTACACTGGTCATAGCTGTTTTTGTGTGCCTTTTTTGTATTGTCTTGTATTTTTTTGTTTGCACTGTCTTTTGTCCTGCACTGTATTTTTGTCTTGTCTTGCACTGTTTGCACCAGGCTGCACAAATGCACTTTATGTATTTAAGACTAACTTACTGTACTTTAAGTCCTTAGCTCTGTCTATGTTTTATAGCACAATCGTCCTGGAGAAACGTTGTCTTATTTCACTGTGTACTGCATCAGCTATATACACTGTATGGTTGAAATAACAATAAAATCTTCTTGACTTTACTTGAAGAATTTTGTCCTGTGCTTTATACAAGCCTGTAACAAAAGCCGTCTGCACAACATAGTAATTACCTTAAAACACCACATTAAAATATACAATACTCGTATTTTTATACTCATCATAAAAAAAAAGATGTGGTGTCTCATTCTCCATGTGATATCTGTGCTGTGAAGTCTCATGACCTGGCTTCACATCATGAAACCTCACACATAGGTTGATCTCTTAAAAGCTGTACATTGACAGGTTTTATGATCTGTGCTATTTTACTAGTCTGCTGGTTTACTTCCTCTTCAGCCCAGCAGTCCTCCTGTCTTGGGTGTCTCTCTGAATCTGTCTGGCTCTGCATCCAAAGCCCAAACTCTGCAAAGTCTCTGACAGAAAGTGCTGAGTGCGAGACACACAGAGTACGTCAAATGCAATCACAAGTTTATATTTTTATTTGTAAATAATTTCTCAAAATATTTTGATCCTCTCATCCACTTTAAAATTTTAAACACACCATTTTCCCTAATTATCATGCTCACCTAATGAGCCCTGTAGAAGGTGGGTAATTTTGCTGTTACGGTAGGGCACGTGGGAACGTTGCTCTGCCAGAGCACTCAGAACATCAGACAAAGCAGAGAGACTACAGTTTATACAGGAGCTCTCCCACAAAACTGCTCCACTGACCCCTGATGTGCCTACAACAAACACGTTCATTTGAAAAACAGTTTTTCTTTGGGGAGCACAGAAATAGGGAAAAATTGGAAACTTGGGATTTTAGTATCAGACATGTGAGGTTATGTTTTTGCAATAAAATTAATCCATTGTTCAGTCTTATCAGGAAAGTGTTGGTGTTGCACTTGATTCTTCTGAAAGCCAAGATTAACTAATTAAACAGGTGGAATTACATGTTTCCTTATATTTTCCTATTTCCCCATTAATTTTACTATTTGTAGACGAATGAATTGGGTCATTTTGCTATTTAACTGTCACTTAGAACTATATAGATATAGAATGGATAATTGATGGGCTACAGTGCTTGTGTCTTTGTGGCCAGTGCAACAATCATATTATAGTTGTCTGTGAGAGACGGTTGTTGTTTTCATATCATTTTATATCATGTTCAGTTTCTTTGTTTTTTACACTGATAAGAGTCAGTGGTATATGCAAGATAATACCTGTCGTTAAAATGCTTGGAACTTTGTAACTGACAGAATTCTTACCTGCACACTCACTGCCTGACAGATCAACCAGCTGCAGCTTTGTTCTGAGTGGTTCCTGGGGTACAACCTGCCAAGAGGTGAAAGGGGCAGGGTGAATGGCAGGGGGAAGACTGAGGGTGAGAGCCAACAGCTGTAGTGTGAGGAGGCGGCTCTAAGAGCAATCCACGCTGAACATTCTGCCTTAAATTCTGCAAATTATGAGCTGCAACATGCGTGCACACACACGCACACACACGCACAAACACACACACACACACACAGGTGTTGTCAATTAATTTCTCACACTGCTCACACTTGCTCTTTGTCTGTCTTCAGAACTTTATTCTAATCTTCTTCACATCCGTACATGGAGTTTACTTTAGACATTTCTCTTAAATGCATAGACTACATAAGCTACTATTTGGACATGAATGTGCAGATAACACATTCTGCAGATAAGAGAGAAAAGTCGTTAAAGGACTGTTGGATGGTTTGGCCTTTTCAGATAAGGCATTTGGATAAAAGACTGTTTCTTTTATAAGCTCCCAAAATGTTTTCAAATAAAGTAATATATTTTTGAGCCTGTGCTTTGTACATCAGAATTACTGGACTAAAGTAATGAGTGAGTGTATGTGTGGGGGTGTGAGAGAGAGAGAGAGAGAGAGAGAGAGAGAGAGAGAGAGAGAGGGAGAGAGAGAGAGAGAGAGAGAGAGAGAGAGAGAGAGAGAGAGAGGGAGGGGGAGAGAGAGAGAGAGAGAGAGAGAGAGAGAGAGAGAGAGAGAGAGAGAGAGAGAGAGAGAGAGAGAGAGAGAGAGAGAGAGAGACAGCTGCATCACCTCTGCTGAGCTATGAACCAACCTGAAACACACACACGTTAAGGATGGGTAATATGGTGAAAAATGGCCATAATACAGTCACAAAAATATCAGACAATGTGTCACTCTCACGCACATAACATTGGCAAATTAAAATTAAATTATAAAGTAATTATGGTATTTGTGTTTTCTTTATATCTTTTCAACATCTTTGACAGGAACCATAAATAATAAAAACATTATAAAGTGGTTGTTAATACCGATGACACACAAAGCAACGATCAAACAAATTAACACCTGTGCATAACACTAACCAACACAGATTCATCCAGAATCCAGACACTCATTACAGACTATAGGAAGCGTATAGAGGCTGTTATTTCTGCTAAATGAGGCTCTCCTAAATATTGGTGATTTTTCTGTTGGGGTGCCCAAATTTATGCACCTGTCGAATTTGGTTTTGATGCATATTGCGCATTTTCTGTTAATCCAGCAAACCTTATTTCACTACTGAAATATTACTGTGTCCTTCAGTTATTTGATAGATCAAAATGAAATTGCTGATCCAAACACCAAAATATTCATTCATCATTCATCTTCTACCGCTTATCCGAACTACCTCGGGTCACGGGGAGCCTGTGCCTATCTCAGGCGTCATCGGGCATCAAGGCAGGATACACCCTGGACGGAGTGCCAACCCATCGCAGGGCACACACACACTCTCATTCACTCACGTAATCACACACTACGGACAATTTTCTAGAGATGCCAATCAACCTACCATGCATGTCTTTGGACCGGGGGAGGAAACCGGAGTACCCGGAGGAAACCCCCGAGGCACGGGGAGAACATGCAAACTCCACACACACAAGGCGGAGGCGGGAATCGAACCCCCAACCCTGGAGGTGTGAGGCGAACGTGCCAACCACCAAGCCACCGTGCCCCCCACCCAAATATTTATAAATGAAAATCATGGAAATTTTCAGGGGTTCCTAAACTTTTGCATACAACTGTATGTAAGACAGGGCACTTCACTAGTGCCTTTGCTGGTCGTGATGACTTCTGTCTTAACCCCCACTGCTGCTCCATCCTCATACCACCTCTGAGGATGAAGGCCTGTAAAAGTAAAACATAACTCACATGCACTAGTACTTCTGCACACTTATACTGTCATAAATATTGAGCCACTGAAGTAGCAGCTAAATAAGCATTAGGAGTACAATGACTGATTGGGATTTTTCCCATTAGTGGATAAAGAACAGTGGATGTAGTCAAAAGGCAGGACGGGGCACACCCTGCAGTGCACGCTAATATTACCCCTATGCTCCTGAAACCCATATAAATTAACCAAAAATACAATTATTTTACTGATCCTATATTTTATACTTTATTACATCCATTACAGCTAAAGTATCATGGCACTATAAAATCTGTACTATAAAACTTGAAAATGTTTATGCAGTATAGTGTTATTTCATACAACAGGTTTAACAAGGCATTATTTACATTTGTTTAAATTTCATAAACTAACAAAATCAATAAGCAAATCAGGAGCTTACGATTAGTGTGTAGAGTATCTCCCTCCACCTCATCTGCTCTGATCTTTGACTTTCCTTTTCCTCTTGTAAAGAGTGTTCCAGAGAAGCCACCTGTGCCTGTAGCCCTATAATGACCAAACAAAAAGCAAATGAAAAAGTGAAAAGTAGTGACAATAGTAAAAAAAAAAAAAAGTGGTATATTGAGCTCTATAGTTCTACAAGCATTATAGAAAGAGGAAAAACTTTTATATTTTTACATTAAGTACTAGATATGTTTTAGGTTTAATATAGTGTTATCACATATATTAAGGTTCTTAAATTTTAATCAAGTGTGTGTGTGTGCCCTGCGATGGGTTGGCACTCTGTCCAGGGTGTATCCTGCACAGGGGGTATTGGCACAGGCTCCCCGTGACCCGAGAATAGTTCGGATAAGCGATAGAAAATGAATGAATGAATGAATGAAATTTTAACCATTTTTTCTTTATTTTTAGTTTATTTACCCCTGATGACAATCAATCCACCTTTTATATAATTATATTATATTAATATAAATATATTTATTATATAAGGGTTGGTTTAAGGCACTTAAGGTAATCAATCATTGCAATGAATGATACCTGAGTAGTTACATGCTGGACCAAAGTTGAAGAATGTAAAGCTGCTTAGGAAATTTATTTCTATAGTAACTTACTTTGAGTGTCACCAACCTGGTCACTCTGGACCGCTTTGCTGATAATGCCCATCCGCTCCAATAGCTGTTTGCTCTGCTTCTCCAGTTCTGTAGCAAAGCCCACGTATGCAGCTAAAACACCATTCAAATCTTTTTTCAAAGCCTGAAAACAGTGTCATTTTAAAAACAATCATGGATTTGGAATTGTAGATAGTACCACTTGGAGACCATGGTGGTGACTTTAAACAGCTGCTTCCCAGGTTGGACTTACACTCGGGTCTCCAGCTCTGAACATTTAATGGCTTCAGCAGTAAGGACTTAGTTGATACAGAAATTACACTGATTTATAAGTTTCTCAAAAGCTACTGGTTATACAATTCCACCTGACTATATATAGTTGTAGAAAGTATTTGTAGTTGTATTGATTCGTACTCTTCATGATCACCCAGATGAGGCTGTGCTCTCTCAAGGTGCTCTTTCTTCATCTCAGGGAGATTTTTCTTACCATTGTTACATCAGGCTTGCTCAATAGGAATAAATATTAAAATTAAAATTCTATGTAATTTTGTTTCGTTCTGAACTTTGATATATTTCTGCAAAGTTGCTTTGAGACAATACAGATCTACACAAATAAAACTGAATAACACTGAATTAAAAAATGTCATACATTACATATATAAACTGATAAAGCACAGCCACGGTTTCATGTAGCCTTACCTGGACATGTGAGAGAAGTTTGGTCAGGAGAACAAGAGTGCTCTTTCACACATTTCCCTGTTGTTGACAGTGCCTTTTAATCAGAATTACATCCTCCTCTTGATCCCATCGAGGTTTTTTCCATATACTGGAGCAAGATTAATAAAAGATGAACATATCTCATAAAATAAAAATTCAGCTACACTGCAACAAACCAACTATCAGAAAACTGATCTTCCTTGACTTGGAAAATTTCAGCATACAGTATCTTTTTCCTCAGAATGCTTCCCAAAATGTTGAATATTTATAGAGATTTGAAGGTTTTTTTAATTTATTTTTTATTCTTTTGTTCTGTATTCATCCTATAATAAGGATGCACAAAGAATTTGGTCTCTATTAAGAAAATGCAGCATTTTGTAAAACCCAGAAGGTGATGATAGAGAAATGGCTGCACCACAATAGGCCAATTAAAGGATTAACTGCTTTCTAATATAGCTGTCTGTCAGTACACATCCTTCCCCACTTTGCACAGAGTATTGTTATCTACCATTAACTACATAGCAAAGAAATACCATATATACCTGCAGTTAACCAACAATATTTTTTTCCAGCATAGATCGGTGTTTGATTAGCGTATTCCGCATTATGAAATATATTTATCTTTGTCTTTACATTGTAGTCTTGATGAAATCATTTAAAAAATTTTTATTCCGTCTGGGAATCGAACCCAGGGCACAACAATTAATGCACAAGGACCTGCCGATTGACCACCCGGGGACCATTATCCACAACTTTAAAGATTAGATATTAAAGGAAGACACTTCACCAGGTAATTATAAGGATGTAGATCATTTTTTGGATCAAACACACACACATATACATACACACATCATAATTGCCTGTGGTATAAATTATATTACCAGATAGATAGATAGATAGAAAGTGACAGTCTGCAAAGTGTAAGATTTTTTTTTATTATTATTCACCGAGTTTAATATGTAAACATGTTTTCCCTTAAGGCTTCAATCCAGCATATAGAGTATTTCATATACAGGATTCATCAGGCTGCTGACAGGAAGCACAGGACTGAGGCTCATTCAGCCTTATGGCACAATGTAATATGTAGGCTAAGGCAAGTCTAAGGTAGAATACATTTATTAATTGATTCATATAACTAGTAACTATTAATACAATTAAAAATCTGACTTGAGACATACAGTGAGACTCTAAGCCAGATAAAAAATAAAGCTGTAGGATCTAAAAGGAATGTTTGAAATTAGAAGCTTTCATTTCTTTTAGCTTCATAGCTTGATATTTAAACTGAGAGTTGTTATTTGCATCTACATTCAATACATTTTTAAGTAGTTTTCTTTACTAAGATAACAGTGCTTGTATAATTTTAACTTTAGTTTTTCGGTTTATAGCTTAAGATATCTTAACCTCACAGCATCTGCCATTTTACCCCAAGCGTTGTAAACTATATAAACGTCAGAGAAGGACAGAGTTTTTTTAAAAAAGAGATAGTGTTTGTTAATTAATTCTTCAGAGAAACCCATTCCCTGGTTGCATAAGATGGCTAAATGATAAAAATATAACATTTTCGTAATATAATTTAAAACAATTTCAACAAATTAATGTACGTGTGTAAGACCTGGTCTAGTTTTCTAGAACAGCAGCTGGTCAACATGTGTGTGAGGTGGTCTTAAATTCTATCTACACACATAGCAATTCCCATTCCTCCTCCGATACACAGTGCAGCAACACCTTTCCTTCCACCAGTCCTCTGAAGTGCATGTAGGAGGGTCACCAGCACCCTGCAGCCAGACATACCCAGAGGATGACCCAGAGAGATCGCTCCACCACAGACGTTCACCTGCAACAGTAAAACAATCACAGCCATCAACACACGGTACATGAATTAGTACAAACTAAAGAGCGAGAAGGGAATGTGGCAAGGCAGTGGTTCATTCCTTAGTTCTCCTCAAACATGAAGACAAAAGTTTAAATATTCAACAGTAACAACAGACATCGGGATAGACTTCATGTACTACATTGACATAGCAATAAAATTTATATATACACCTTGTTGGACATTCCATTGCATTCCAAGCTGCCATATATAGTTTGCGGTATATTTACACTATATATTTGCAGTATATTAGCAGGATGACTTTTGGAAAGATTTCATGATAAAATAATAATAAATAAACCTTTATGAATGAATAGTGTATGCAGCTGAGATGTAATGTGTAAAGCCGTTGCTACATAAAATTGATTTTGAGAGCTATTAGATAATGTTGTTAAGCATATTACATATTGTTATGAAAATGTTCATGATAATAAACACATCATTACATTCAATTTTGTCTCCTATCATATTTAATTTTAAAAAAATGACATGACTTTATTGCCTGAACAGAAACAGCTTGCTAGGAGAAACAATAGCAGTATATAGAAGTTAAAATTTGTGTTAAACATGAATTACCTTTTAACAATTTATCATTAATTGCAACTACTGAAAACAACCCACATTTTCTTTATCAGTGCAAAGATCCTATGATACAGTGCCGATTAAAATGGTCAGCAAAAAATAGATTACAAAACAAAAGGTTTGTCATTAGTTTGTATGCATCAGTGACAAGCCACTAGGTGTCCCCACATAGACACCTTAAGGATACACATACAAAAAACAAACATAAAAAAACAATGCATACCCAAATCTCACCCTTGTTCTGTGGATAACCTCAACCGGATGCTGTAGAATTGGACCTAAGAATTGCTGCTGCAATCATAAAGGATTTTCTGTAGCTGGTTTATGGCCATGTTTCTTGTTAAAACAGCTGTTCATTCTGGTTAACATATGTTTCTCACACATGCTTTTCACATGCTTCGAGTTGGGCGAAAGAAATAAAATTGACAACCTTGTCGGGATTCAGGCCAAGTTCCTGAACCACTGCAAGACACTGAGCAGCGAAGGCCTCATTGATTTCATACAGATCCACCTCAGACAGCTGCCAGCCAGCCTTCTCTGTCTAGTTAAACAGAACATGAATTATTGATTTATCAGTAACTGAAAACCTTTGTATTTACAACAATGTACCTATATCTAAAATATAACTTGAAAAACTATAAGTGGATGCTTTAAAACCAAATTAAACAAAATAGACAGGTTGAATAAAGGTCGATATTTTTGTTTGTGTAACTGTATGACTGGCCACCTGTGGACTATAAGAGACACTCACTGCTTTTCTAATGGCTAATATTGGCCCTGTGCCCATGACAGATGGATCAAGGCCAGTCTGGGCCCAAGAGACAATCCGTGCCATTGGTTGCAGACCACGCCTCTGAGCCTCTGATTGGCTCATGAGCACGGCCGCTGCAGCCCCATCGTTTATACCTGTGAAAAAGAAGACAGAGAGCAAATAATATCTACCGTAGACAAAATGATGAGAGACAGAGTCTTTTTGTAAGTGCAAGACTGTCTTGCTGAGCAACATTTAGAAGTGAATGAACTCTGGGTTATTTAGGTAACCATGACTGAAGATCAGTCTTGTTTATTTACCTGATGCATTGCCAGCCGTGACTGTGCCAGATCCGTCCTTCAGAAAACAGGGCTTCAACTTGGACATGACATCCATATTGCTCCCATGGCGAGGAAATTCATCAACTTTAACTTCTACTGGACCTAATAATAATAATAAATAAATGAATCTCTGACCAGCCAAATCTGAAGGGGATCTGGCAGATCTGTAAGATAAAATGTAACATAACTGATTAAGATAACTGTTAAAGACGGTTACCTTTTCTTGAAGGAACAATAACTGGAACAATCTCCTGGTTAAAGAAACCAGCCTTCTGGGCTGCCTCGGTCCTGCTCTGTGAGGTGACAGCATACTGATCCTGAGCTTCTCGGGTCACACCCCACTGCTTAGCCACGTTCTCCGCTGCAGAGGGACAACAAAATTAGATATCATAAGCCTTGTAATACCTTTCTGTTCTATAAAAGTGTATTTGTACTGTTCTGAACTGGTGTGATTAGAGTGCCAACATGAATATTCATTCTAAAGTACAAGTGATGCTTGGGAAATGTCAGTGCTGGTTAAACATACCTGTGATACCCATATGGCATTTGTGAAATGCATCTGTGAGTCCATCTGCCACTATAGAGTCCTGCAATGTCGCATCTCCCATCTTTAATCCTGACCTCATTTGCACTGTGTGAGGTGCCTAAGGACCAACATGCACATTAAAAAAAAAAACTCTTTTTGATATGTTGCGGTCCATTTATATTTAAATATTCTTTTTTCATAGTTCAGCCCAAACAGGTGAAATTAATATGAAAAATATGATCATTTCTGTGAAAATGCCTTCCTTTCTAAACTTATGTCTATTTAGCTACAGACATCTCTTGTTTGAGGAGGTGCCTATTTTTTGCAAATATTTATACTTGAAATTCTTTTGCTCATTTCCGCTGAAAAGCTTTGCAGCATCTGCAACCAGACTGCGGTACACCATTTTTTGATGGCTGAGCAGAACTCAAAACTTTACCTACCTGGCTCATGCTCTCCATGCCCCCTGCAACCACAACTATGGACTCTCCCATTATGATGGACTGAGCTCCAAGACACACAGCTTTTAGACCAGATCCACAAACCATCTGACAGCTCCACGCAGGCACAGGGTATGGGATTCCTGCCGCAACACTAGCCTGCCGTGTAGGGTTCTGTCCACTGCCTAGAAACAATTGTAAAAAGTTAGCATTGAACATGCATTCCGTATGTCCATTACTTACATTACTTCTTAAAAATACTAAGTAAAGTTTGAGACCGTGCATTCTTCTTACAATTAGACGGTGGAACAAGATATAAGGTTATGAAGCAAACATCAACTGTAATGTCTGCACTATAATACATGAACCCTAAACAAACCTTTTAAAAAATCTTTAAATCACCAGATAAATGAATAAAATGTTAAATTAAAACAGTGTGCATGAGTGCATATTCTAGACAGTCATTCCCCAGTTTCTTATTTACAAGTAGCACGGTAAATCTCTACAGTTTTGCCACCAAGGTAAATAGCTTAATAACTAATTTTTGCTGTAAACATATTACCTGCAGTGAGAACATGTCCCATGATAACCTCAGATACCTCATCTGGCTTTATATCAGCCCTCTTCAGGACATCCTTAATGACTACTGTAGCCAAATCAGATGATGTTACACTGCTCAGTGCCCCATTAAAGGATCCTTAAAAGACACAAAGTTTGTTATGTTATTTAAACCACAAAGAACTACACTCTCATTTTTATATTACTCTCATACGTTATACTAAAAATATGTAACTAACATAATCAGGAGCAGCATTAAAGAGATTTGTGAAACAGAATAACTTGTGTGAAAGAAAATTTATTAATTTATTGCTTCTGTTTATTATAGACATTGATATCAGACCAGTGATAAATCTGCCCTCATAATAATTCACAATATAATGTTCATTTCTATGCAGAAATGTATTCAGTTTAACTATATACAGGTGCATCTCAATAAATTAGAATGTCGAGGAAAAGTTCATTTATTTCAGTAATTCAACTCAAATAGTGAAACTTGTGTATTATATAAATTCAGTACACACAGATTGAAGTAGTTTAAGTCTTTGGTACTTTGGTACCAAAGCTTCCATACCACCTCAGCAGTGCCACAGACTGATCACCTCAATGCCATGCCGAAATTGAGGCAGTAATTAAAACAAAAGAAGCCCCTACCAAGTATTGAGTACATATACAGTAAATAAACATACTTTCCAGAAGGCCAACAATTTTTATTGGTATTATGAAGTATTCTAATTTTTTAAGATAGTGAATTAGTCGTTTTTTGTTAAATGCAAAAAGAGCATCATCATCATCATAATTAAAAGAAGCAAAGACTTAAACTACTTCAGTCTGTGTTTACTAAATTTATATAATACACGTGTTTCACTATTTTAGTCGAATTACTGAGATAAATAAACTTTTCCAAGACATTCTGATTTATTGAGATCCACATGTATAATGTGAGATATATTATTTATGTTACTGACTACCAACTGACTGCATAACTACAGTCATTTAACCTTTCACAATGTGTTAACCTGTGTCGGTCAATCTCTCGTTTTGAGTAATTGATTTATTAAAGGTTTCGTTGTTGACAATGGTTAGGACATTTAAATGATTTTTAAAAAAGTAATTAATATTTTACAGGGATCCACTGCAGCATATAATCAGAGAATTTAAATGTTCTTATTCCCATAATCCTCGGAAAAGTCCACTTCTGGTTGATGTGACTTCATGTGAATATTTAAACTAGTTTATGAGTGAACGTTCAGTTAACAAAGTTTTATCAACTAATATATAACGTTTTCAAACCTTATAATGAATGATCTATGGGAAAAAATATTTTTTCCTTTTAAAATCCAGTCTAATCACGAGCGACTCTTTGTGATTGGCCAAAGCCAGATCATCAGATTAAAGCGCTCGTGGTCCTACAACAACTCGACCAATCAGAACTAGAGGAACCTGTTCCCAAACGTCAATAAACCAATCAAATCCCTTCTACGACCAACTCATCATCACCACAGCCCTAATAGGATCTGCAAAGTCTCATGACGAGCTCATACACGCAGCTGATTAACGTATAAAACTCAGTAACAATACAACAATACAGAGAAATAACCGTCAGTACAGTATTAGATTATAAAATGTCAAGATCCTTTAGCGATCAAATAAAAAACAAGGCGTGTATTTCTTCATTGTCACACACAAGTGATCCAGTAGATCAACACAAAGCAGTGAATGATTACCTATTGGCGTCCTGGCAGCAGACACGATCACTACAGTGTTCATCTCAGTCTGCTGGGTGCTGACAAGAATCTGGAAATGAATTGAATTCCCTGCCCACAGAGACCAGTGAAGATCCTAGTTAGCATGAAGCTTCATTGATTTTTACGGTCGCAGATAAGAGGGAAAATCCGGTGAGCCTTCAGAAACCTCCTATCCAACCTGTCTTCAGCGCCATCTATAGGTCTGGATGAAAAGAGATCTTCACCCTTAACCTAGTGGATCTCAATCTCTCTCCTATGACTGTGAGGAAGATCCAGAGAAGTTTCAAGCTACAAGTTCTATAAAATATGCTTCGAATAGAAACATTTACATTACACACCCTTAGCCAGAGCGACTTACATTTTTATCTCATTTTTTATATAACTAAGCAATTGAGGGTTAAGGGCCTTGCTCAGGGGCCCAGCAGTGGCAGCTTGGTGGACCTAGGAATCGACACTGGACAACCATGTAGCCCAAGACCTTAAGCACTAGGCTACCACATCATTTGTGTGATGCCGAAGGCAACCATTTAAGGTTTTAAGTATCTTTGGAAATTAGCGTCATTTCTTCTAGATGTTGCTTTACATGACTTTATACCGAGTATTCGTGAAGTTATGTTAAAATGATTAGACAAACTAGAGTTGATATTAAAAGCTTTTATTGATATTTGGTCAGTACACGAAATGAATTGAAATCAGAATATGAATACAACAAGATACATCTCAGCAAATCTACTCACAAATTAAACAAAAACTCATCTTTCCATGGAGATAAAGTTATTTTTTTATTTAAAAAAACAAAAGAAAAAAAAAAAAAAAGTTCAACATCAAGTAACTAAGGACATTCTGAAGTAAGTAAAGCAAGTGTAGAACTTGCCTCCTGACTTAAACTTTATTGTACAGCAGATGTTTGACTTGTTTTAATTTAGTGAGCAAATTAAGTATAGACAGGGTGATTTTCAAATAACCTTGAGCTGTATTTAGCACATTTTAAAACCATAAAACATATTTATTCTCATGCTGCTTGTTTATTTAATCCATACTGCTCAATCAGCTTTGTAATATTGCAAAATATTAACAACTATGTAATATTGCAGCTATGTTATTTTGCAAAAAAAAAAAAAAAAAAAAAAGGTATGACTGGAAATTGCTTTAAAAAAAAAAAAAAGTGTCTGAAATTTCAATTCCTGAAAAACAACAAAAAAAATCTAACTGGCCCTAAACATGTGGCTTATTTTTTCTTGCCATGAGTATAAAAAAACAACACCATTTTAAAGATTACAAAACGGACCCTGTGGAGGGGTTGGAGGCAGCTGTAGCAACAGCTGCAGAGTCCAGCCCATTGTGAGTGGTGTGATGTGTGCCTGTTGTCCTGGTGTTCTTGGTGACTGTTGTGGGCTCACGGGAGTCAGTGTTGGAGTCTGTGTCATTTGAGTGCTGAGTCACTGATGCCTCACTGCCTGTTGGAGAGTCCACGCTCTCATACCCCGCACTGAGCGTCCCATAGCCATCCCCTGTGCCTTGGCTCGCTGCGCCCTCTGAGTGGTTAGACAGTTTGGCTCCACTTCCGTGGGCAGGGCTGGAAGCACAAGGTGATCCTGGGTAATCCTCGTCAGCACTACTTGCCTCCCGAAATGGGCCGGAACTGGACAAACCTCTCTGGTTGGAACCGTTGGAAGGACCGTTAAAGATACGGCCGCAGTCTTTTGCCCCAGTGGAACTGCCTGAGGGAGTAGTTTCAGTTTCAGCAGTAGGCTCAGAGGTACTGGGAGGAGAAGAGATATTCCTGCTTGGACCTGCACCACTAGTGGTGCCCAGAGCCTGGGCTTGCTGAGATAGCTGTTGCCTGGTCTCCCTCAGTTGCTGCTGGAGAAGGAGGATGGTACTCTGCATGCCTTCCACCTCTTCATCCAACTGAATGATAAAGTCGTTCAACTCTGAATAACAAAACATAAGAACTCAAACATAGAAACATAGCAAACCGTGATGTATTGACTGTGATAAAGCAGTCAGCAACAGTGGGTCATACAAAAAAAAAGGATCACCAAATACTGCATGTAGTAATAAAAAACCTCATGTTGCTTAAATAAAATTAACTGAATTGAAGAGCAAACTGAACAGATTTTACAGAAGTACTGTTTGTAGCACAACAAGTCTTCCTTACAAGTATGACAGTTATCCTCTGATATCTGTTCAGTTTGTTAACATTTCAAATACACTTGAAAATTTAACAAAGAAAAAAGTGAAACTCTATTGCCAACAAGTCTAATCCTTTCAGACATATGACAGTGTTGACACCTTCTCCCTATGTGGATCAATTAAAAATCTAATCAGCTAGTTAAAATTCCATTAAAAAAAAAAAAGAAAAGAAAAATCATACAAATATTTAACCATTCATCCCGAGATACTGTTCAAACAAGAAAGTCAGTTGGCTGCATGAATGGACAACCCGAAATCCCAGTGGTGGAGACATCATACAATTATACAGAAACCATGCACAGTATAACTATGAGCAACTGCTTGGGTTTTTGGCCCACAATGGGTTAAAAGAACAACAAAAAAAAATTGCATCTCACCATCTTGACTGCTCTTGAGCTCCTCGCTGTACTTTTTCTGCAGGGCAAGTTCAGCTTCCAGCTGGGCGATGCGGCCCTGTGACAACTGCCTGCCCAGCTCCTGGTTCTCTTGGATCAGCATGCGACATTTCGCCATCAGCTTCTTACCAGTCTGGCTGCAAGGGAGACAAGTCTAACATCACATGGTGAACAGAGCCATAAGCACAACAAGGACAGCTGGAGTAACTGCCAAGCTGTGGCAACAGTGCAGGATAAGTTCCATAACATCACCTTGGTCATTAATCAAATGATCCAAAGACATTCAAAATGGTATGTGGGGTAATGAACATTTATGTGGAACCCTAAAAGATGAGTGTACCAGTAAGAAGTCAAACTCAATGCAAAACTCTTCCAACCCATAGAGGAACGACGGACCCAATAAATCTCAAAGTAACATTTGACTGGCACCAATTAGAAATGCACACACTCCAAATATACATGGTTTTCCAAAAATAACGTAGTAGACCTCAGCATTTTCACACTTTAAGACCATCTCTGTAAATATATATAGAAAACAATTGTGGCAAATTTGTGTTCGTTTTAAATGACACTGGACTACATGTGCCACACAAATACCTACAGTACCCTGTACGATAACATTAAGAAACAAAACATAGCATTAACATTTATGTTTTGTGGCCATGATCAGGGTTACCACAAAAATGCTGCTTTATGACTGACTATTGGCAGACTACTGTATGTAATATGCATGTCTGTATAAATACTGATGGAGATATACTCTTCTGTTCAAATATTTCTGGAGTTCAGTTTCAGGAGTTTGAATACAATTATTATTCTTCTTCTTAGGGCCAATCTGAATTATTTTGAAAACAGTTGAGTACAAGAAGTTACACTGACGTTCTTTAAAGAAGCCGATATTTTCAGTGTAACAAGTTGGCAAGCATTAAATGCTAAACATTAATGACTATAACAATGGTGGCAGCTCAAACCCTCTGACCAGAAAGATAAATTAGAAGAATGGAGATGAAAAGATAATGTTTTGGCTGAGATGACCAACTGTGCAAACATGTTAACCGTGTTCTAATTTTTTTATAACTGTATTTTAGATTTGCAAACATTAAACGCAATGGTGAAGAATTAAAGACAATGACATCAAACAGCTCTGCAACGGAAATATTTCACAAGAAAAACACCTGTTATTAAAATTAGTACCCTTACTAAACACTCTAAATATGCACTTATATTGCTAAAATGTTGGAGTTGAAAGTTGTGATCAAACGACACAGCAGCATAGACATACATTTAAACAGCTTTAGTAATTACCTCTAAGACACATGGGCATTCACATTGAAATAAAAAGCTTGCACCTGCAGCAGTGTATTAGCAGTTCATCACATTTTAACACACCCTCTATCAAGTGTGGAAAACCAATCAGACCCAACCAAAAAAAGAAAACACTGCTGTAAGTGCATTTCCCAGAACAAACAACATAAACAAAGCAAAAAATATAAAAACTATGAACACAAAGAAAAAGAGGAAAGGAAAAAGTTAAACACTGTACCGTCTCTTCCACCAGCGAGATGGTTCTTAATGTCTCTGTAGACCACAGGGTCTTACACTTTCCCCAAAGTATTACATCATTAGAAATGCTCTTCCCCCAGAGTCTTATGATTACTCCTCTCATTGTATTACATCACTCTACTGTCCCCCTCCCTCAGGTCATTTCTAAATTCTTACTGAGAGTCTTAACAGTTCTACACTGGTAGGGGCAAAAGGTATAAGATATGCATGTGCAACATTCTTTCATGGGGTGATATTTTAAATGTTCAATCAGTGATTTTTAAACTACAGTTCAATCAGCTCCAGAGCAAATGTCTTGCTCAAGTCTCTCTCAATGGCCGCCAACGATTTATTAGAGCAATCTGTCTAATATAGGCTGTTGGGGGGCTGGAAGGAGGGGTTGTTTCCGTGGTGACCACCTCTTCAGGAACAGTCCCGATTCCTTCAGGCCTCTGTACCATGAGGGGGTGTGTGGGGAAGAGAAAGCTGAAACAGTGTCACCTGACCAAAACTGGCTTTTCAGTTTCTGTTCTGTTTCACTTTTACATTACAGTATGATAATAGCAGCACAGTACAAGAGAAAAAAAATGTCTTTCTGTGTGTGGCTTTTAAGTCTGAGTCTCGTTGTGAGCATAGCATTTCAGTCTTCCCCCACCATTATTTGCACTCCTGCAGTGGAGAAAGTGAGGGGGTGAGTCAGGAAAGTCTTGACTTTTGTTTGGAGGGGGAGTTATTTTAGTTTACCTATCAGGTGTAAATTTCCAGGCACTCAGTTCATTTTGGGCTTGCTCCAGTTTGTCTTTAGTCTGTTCCAGTTCGGCCTTCATTTTAAGGAAAAATAAGTTGATGGCTGGGTCCACCATGGAGGATCTCAGTTGAGCCACACTGGGTTGCTGAACTTGCTTCAGGTACTGGATCTGCGTCTGAAAGCAGACAAACTGTGTTAAAATCAACAGAATCCTCACATCACTCATACATTTTATCAGCTATAAGACCAACAACCAAGCAATTAAACTAAGAATTCAGAGGATCAATTTGAAAAGAACTAGTTGGTAAAACTAATTTGTGCTACTAACAATAGTACAGCTACCAAATGGAAATCAATAGCAATTGCATCAATAGAGATAAAAAAATTAAACAATGTTAAATATATTTAATATCTATTCTGATGAAGTCCTTCTGTGGAAACCATCCAAACCTACCACTTAAACATATACATAAAGCAGTATTATATGTAAATATACAATAACATGTATAGAGGCTGCTATACACAGGGCTTGTAAGCCTCTTCATTCATATTATAAAAATATTTCAAGGTACCACCATGAAAATTAGCTCCAAACTGGGCATGGCTCAAGCTGACTGACAACAAAAGCCAAGTCGTTTCCCCCTCATGTTGTCTATTATATTATGTTGATCTTGTGAAACCCCTACAGAAAAAGTGTGAGAAATAAAATAGTGCCCTGTTCTTTTGAGGTTGTTTTAAAGTTGGGGGAAAGAAAGGAATAATTATGTTTCGTGACACCCCTGTGCATGTTTTAGATGCCAAAAATAAAAATGGCTAAAGCCTGGCAGCAAACTCTTGAATGGCTGTCTTTTATTTAGAAATCTTAAGAACATAACCTTGTATACAATACAAAGCTAATAATGTTACATGTCACCATTTACATTAAGGTATTGGTCATATATGAAAGATACTATTTCTTTACTGTGGACTAAAGTTACTAAACTATGAAAGAAAAACCCAGAAAGTGAAATACTTACTGTACATTCCTGCATTTCCTGTTCTTTTGTGGCCAGCCTCATCACAAGGATGTTCTCTCTTCGTGCCGACTCTTGCTGCTGTTGCTTTAGCTTCTCCTCAGACTCCTTAAGACCAGTCACGTCATTGGCTATGATAATTTAGATGTAATATGCAATTAGTATATATACATGAATAAAAAAATAGCATGAATACATGCAAGACAAACTACCAACATTTACTTACAATTTAGATCAGCATATTTTGCTTCGAGCACCTGGACATACGCATCATGCTGTTTCCACCTAAAATGTTAAGGCAAGTTTTTAGTGTACATTTGCTTGTGTAAAAGGAATTCAAGGAAATGAACAGTACTAAACACAAAGCAGTTATCCTTACCTTGCACACAGCTCCTCCCTGGTCAGGGTCTTCATGTCAGATTCACTAAGGCGAACCTAAATAAAAAATGTATTTATCAGGAGACAGTACTGTAGTAGCTCTAATTAAATGTTGCTAGTTCTATCATTTTACTGACAAATTGGTTTATCAAAGCATGTTAATCACATCCTTTACTTCATTGCTAAAAAGAGTAATGGAGCAGTGGTATGGTACTTTATACTAACAAACTCAGATTCCCAAAGCGTCAACATTTTTGCTAATACAAAAAATAACACCACTGTTATCTCGTAGATTGAGTACAGCATCTGCTGTCTAACTCTATGGTGAACATCTCATTAGGATAATTAAACTGAATCGCATGAGCAAGAGTGTGTTGTACTGTAGGACTAAGGCTGCACAACAGTTCTATAAACTGATTGAGACAAACAGTTAAATAAACCAGTGCTGTTATAGCAAACATCGGGAGTCTTAAATGCCACAGTCTTGGACGTCCAGTCAAAGTAGTGAACTGTTGTGTAACATTGAACGCCAATGGAAAATGATGAGAAAGAAACTAAGCGCCTGATTTATTTTTAGGAGCCAACAATAAAACCTGGTCGTTTATTTACTGATTTTTTCCATCCTATCAAACACCACTGTATCTGAGCAACGTCCCCTTGACATCATTATAACACAAAACCACTAACTTATCAAGGGAATAACGAAAACACAGAATCAGCTACAAATACTAAGACCCGGATTGCTACAGACATTACAAATATCTAGATATAAAGAAAATTAAGGTGTTTCAGGGTGGACTTTTCTTTCAACTCACCTTCTTCGGGAGAGGTTCTTCATTAGTCATCTTGATCTCTGCAAAACGAAAATAGAGAAACAAGCAATGAGAAAAATCACAGAAGACATGTTTCTGTCCATAGTGATAAACGTACGTCCACACGTGTCATGTCAGCAAAGCAAGCCTCGCGAAAGCTAGTTAGCTAGCTAGCTAGTAGCAGCTAGTAGTTAGCTAGCTAGCTACATTCTTCCTAAACCGTTAGCTCGTGTCTGTTAAATTCCCGTTAGCTATTTGCATCAAACTAGAAAAAAAGCGACGTTATCTATCTGTAAGCTTCCCAGAGAATCGCTACACACGGTCCGTAATCTGCCGCTATTATAATTCCTCAGTGACGGATCTATTAGCATTAGCGTTAGCATTGCTCAGTCGAGGCTGCAAATAGGCGAATTAACAGCCAGAAAACAAACGGCCATCAATTTGTTTTTACACACCGTCACTACACACACAAAAAATAAATAAACAGACGCAGACGAGCAGTTTGCTGCTATTTAGACTGGTCACTTAGCTACCTGTCGCTTTCGTGTTTTATCAGTTTCTTGCTGTCACAAAATGGCGGAAAGGGAAGAGACTCTCCCTACGAGCAGCACCGCGCTCCTCGCCCATGTTTCTCACGAACAAAGCCAAAAAACAATCTAGGTTTGATACTTACACGCCCCAGAATTAGACCAAGACGACCAGGAATTCTTAAAACGTGTTAACGCTCCGCTTCTTGTCGATTCTATCAGCGTTAGTAAAATAAACAAAGCGAAATTTGGGTTTAGATTGACGCTCGCGCATCCGCCATCATTCAGAAAGACCTCCACCACCATGTATCACACGCCCCTACTGGTTGCCATGCTTTGTCTGCACGCGTATCTCGGCTTATCCTGCGATCTGATTGGCTTGAAGCCGACAGACTGCGCGCGAGCAACATCTATTAACCAATCGGAGTGCTAGAGGCGGGTTTAGCCTGAATACAGGTGGGAATAAAATACCCTACTGGTAGCTAATGCGCATGAGTGACAATACTTGTCTTCAGCTTTTAGTAACAAAATAAATAAGATCCAAATTTAACATATATCATGTACATGTTAAAAGCGTGCAAGTTATTGCATAACGTATGTACACAACTAAGTTTGTTTTCGTTTACAAAGCAATTAGCCAAATAGCTAAAGGAAGTAGCATCGATACAGTCATCTAATTTATTATCTAACCAACATCGTGACTTAACGATACGTTAAATAAATGTTTAGCACACACACCATCGCACATGGTATTGTCAGGCTGCTCCACGTTCAGTGCCCACACGTCGTCTGCTAATATCAAACGTGTAAACAGTCGGCAAATCTCCCAATATTCTTTTCAGATATTGCAAAAACAGCGCGGAACAACATGAATTAAATCAAAAAACAAAAACAAGCATCACAAGCAAGGCCAGCTAATAGCATGGCTTGCATTCAAACCAAACAGAGTCGATTCACTGATTCTAGGGATTGGGAAAGTAGAGTCGGCTACATATATTCGGAGTCGATTCCATAGTCAATAGGATTTTGCACAGGTTCTTGTACTAACAGTCGTTGTATAAAACGTTAGTCATCGTTCTTTGGTAAACTTAAAGTATCTTAAGAATTTATGTCAGATCCAGGCTTATGTCGTTAGCTATCTAAAGTTCATTTAATTTCAGAATTTGACATCAAGATTACACTGTTAATTAAATCGGTACTTGCTTCGGATGTTGCGTCGTTCATAAAAAAAGTATTAAATGCGTAAATAATACTGAACATATTTTAAGTCATTTGCTGACCTCTGTTTTGTTTCGAACTTTGTTTCAAACGAGAAAATATTGTGGAATCGACTCTTGTATTCGATTCAATCGAATCCCAACACCCGTATTCAGAGTCGTCTGGAATCGAGCAGTCTTATTGCATTCACGGGGGATGTGATTCAGAGATCCGTTATTACTAACAAGAGAAAAGTGTGTAGAAATAAAGTCAATGCAACGTATGAAGTGTTCATCCGTGACGTCTTTAGAATTCGTCACAATCTAGTTGCCGTGAGTCGTGTAGTGTGCAGTGCAACCCTTTGTGCATTATTACTGTCCTACCTAAAGACACAAAATGGTACGTTCCTCTCAGGTTCAAGTTGAAACTTCAAGGGCAGGTTATAACCGAAGTCAGTGTAAAAGAGTCAGTTAACGTTCAACTGCTAAGTGTGAACTGAAAGAAGAAGTAAGAGCATGTTGAGCAGAATCGGACATGTTCGCAGGTAATACTAGACACGTAGAGTTGCAAAAGCCTTTACAAACTCTATTACGTGTTAAGTATTTGAAAACAACGACGTAAACATTTAGCTTAGCTAGCAGACGTTAGTAACTCGTTAGCTAAGGCATAAAGCGAGTCAATTTGACGTAAAGCCCTGGTTCAGTTTCAGTAGTCTGACATTTATAATTTGATTGGTTTCAGTTGTTAAAGCATTAAACTTCATACATTTCCAGATTAGTCGTTTTTGGCTGTTATACTTGTGGCACGTGATTCATTTGTGCTTGACGTTAGTCGTGTAACAAACCCCATTTAGAGGATTTACACTAGTTAACAATCTAATCTAAGTGATCCAGTTAGTTACATGGATACAAAGCTTTATTAATACTTTGTTATTGCACATAACTAGGTCATCTGTCTTGGTAAAAGTGTGCAAAAAATCTAATTGTTCTAATACAGCTTCAGTACCACTGCACTGATACCCTGTAGGTCCCCATTCACGTACTGTATATTTAGGATGTTCATTAAATATAACTGGATTTTAATCTACATGGGAATTCTCCACCTCTTTGTTATTGTGCACGTGTTTAAAACCATGGGCCACGTTTAGGTGTGCAGATGGCTTGAATCCCTTGCTGGGCATTTTGGCCTCAAGACAGAAGCACACACTCCCAGATCTTCCATACGACTACGGCGCACTGGAACCTTACATCTCAGCTGAGATCATGCAGCTTCACCATAGCAAGCACCATGCAACATATGTCAATAACCTTAATGTCACACAAGAGAAATATCAAGAGGCTTTGGCCAAAGGTAAATAAGAGTTTATATTACATGCATTTACAAAAAAAGAGGTTTACTAAACTATAAAACTAAACTTGTTTTATAAACTAGGTTGAAAGTCATTTGTCTCTTGTTTTCTCTGCCCCCTTTAATCATTTTCTCCTAAAGGTGACGTGACAACACAAGTAGCCCTTCAGGCAGCACTGAGGTTTAATGGTGGTGGTCACATCAACCACACCATCTTCTGGACAAACCTGTCTCCGAATGGTGGAGGAGAACCACAGGGTCAGAGATGCTGTACACTTTCTTCGTTCTACATATTCACAAAATGAACATTACAAGACACTTTTCAAGCTGTCGCATAGCTCTTTATAGAATTTTTTTTGACATGAGCCAAATAAATATATGTAAAGGCATACTGCATTTTCCCACTAGGTGAGCTGATGGAGGCCATTAAGCGTGATTTTGGTTCATTCCAAAATATGAAGGAGAAAATGTCTTCTGCTACTGTGGCGGTTCAGGGATCCGGGTGGGGATGGCTGGGCTTCGATAAGGAGAACAAGAGGCTGAGAATTGCTGCGTGTGCAAACCAAGATCCTCTGCAGGGAACCACTGGTAAGGATATTCAAAAAAGAAATGGAGATGAAATTAATAAGGGTGATCAAGGAAATATCTCTCTATCCACACATTTAAATTGCAGCATAATATGCACATTATCATTATTTATGTGTATTTAATTGGGCACAACTGCTATTGTGAAATAATTTCAAAACTCTTATTGCAGACTGCTTCCGAATATTAGGCAGTAATAAAAAAACATTGTGCTACAAGTAGTGATACCAGACACACAACTAAATGAAACACTTTATCCATGTCATACATTCTCTCTCTCTCTCTCTCTCTCTCTCTCTCTCTCTCTCTCTCTCTCCCCCCCCACCCCCAGGTCTCATCCCACTACTTGGCATTGATGTCTGGGAACATGCATACTATCTTCAGTACAAAAATGTCAGACCTGACTATGTTAAAGCCATATGGAACATTATAAACTGGGAGAATATTAATGAGCGTTTTCAAGCTGCCAAGAAGTAAAAACATCACATAATGAGATAATAGAGATGTGATGGTTTCAAAACACACAAACAATACACCACATTATTAATGTCAAATTACATAACAGCTAGTAAAAGAAGAGGTATGATAGAGTTGGCTTTGTCAAAATAAGCGCAGTTTATCTGAATTTCCTTGACTCTCAAGTCACTAAGATGATGCAAGTTTGTTGATGCAGTATGTGTAATTAAACCATTATTTAAACTAATTTGATAGTAATGTGTTTACTTCCTTTAAAACATTGAGTTTGAAAGCTCTGGGGGGGGGGGTGTTTTGTTTTTGTTTTGTTTTTTCTTTCTTTTTTAAATAAATGTGATGTGTATACAAAGACTGAACATTTGGACTTAATCATCACTGTATGCCTCAGACCCAATTATCTTGAGGAATGGAAAATGGACCACTTTCAGAAAATTATGTCATGCATCCTGAGTTATGATCCATATGCAGACGTTTGTGATTTAATCAAACTTTAAACCTGGTAATACTTGACTTCTATAGTTAAAATGAATTATTTTCTGGCATGATGACTGAAACATCAACATCATTTTAGGAAAGGGATGAAACCTTGCGTGTGAATTAAGAACACTCATGTTGTTTTTCCCTGCGATGGGTTGGCACTCCGTCCAGGGTGTATCCTGCCTTGATGCCCAATGACGCCTGAGATAGGCACAGGCTCCCCGTGACCCGAGGTAGTTCGGATAAGCGGTAGAAGATGAATGAATGAATGAATGAATGTTGTTTTCCTATATCACTAAGCTCACCAAGTGATTTTATTGATTATTCACCACCCCTTCCCCCTTTTTATTAATTAAATTAAATGTAAATAAAATTGCTATCTACAGTACCATCAGTGAGCATTAGTGTAACAAATGTAGTGAAGCTTAGGAATCACAAGGGGGCGCTGTTTGCTGTTCACAACCTTACATGCTGTTCCCATGTCAGTATGGATATTGTGATAGTAAAGTTGGACATTTTTATTTATTTAGAAGAATATATTTACAGCAAATTGTCTGAACGTACAGATAGATTTTATACAGTTGGCTTGGATATCCGTTTAACGTGTCCGTGTTGGAAAAATCACTCGTTACAGTCACATGTTACAAATGTCTTAATCCACTTGAGGTTCTTAGTTCATCCCTACACCCTTTCATTTACTTCTGGGTGGCAGTTAGTATATTCATTGGATCAATAAGCAAATGTGACAGAAGGAGAGAAAGAGAGCGAATATGGGTGGAGGGGTCTTGGTCAGCTCTGTTGTACTAATAGAGTACGCTTTAGTTTTAAAAGAACTACTTTTAGATGTTTTATTGGAGTTAACAACAAAAATATAAAATAAAATAACTTCCAGATGGTTAGTGCACAGTGAGCTAAGTCACCCCTTAATCTACAACCGCAGTCTGTAAAGGGAAATCACATCACTTCTTGTACAGAAGTGTCTTGTACAGTCTGTATTATGTTGTCTTGTATAGTATAGTGTTATTTAAGTCACAAACAGCTGGAAGCAAATTCCTTGTGTCTGTCAACACACTTGGCCAATAAACCTGATTCAGATTCTGATTCTGAATCTTCCCATTTTTCGTCCATCCATCCTTTCATGCTTTGTTTTGTAGTGTGGCATGCCACGCTTTGTGCCTGTATCATTTGTGCTCGTATCAGAACTTTGTATCAGTTCTCAGGTTTCAGTTCTGTCTCTTTTATAAATCCGCTAGACTCCTTCACCGAAATCTTTGTGTAGACGTGCTACTGATTGGTTTAGACAGCTTGCTTATTTGTTTGGGACAGGACCTCTGCCGACTGTTTAGGAAACAACTGCATCATGTTCAGATTCAGACTTCAGAGAAAATAAGACTTTGTAATTACGTGATAGCAAATGGCTCAAGCAGGCAGCTTCAAAGAGACCTGCTGTCTGTGGTACATATTCACAGGCAATATGGCTTTCCTGGCTAAGCTGGATGCTTTCCACTCTCCTGTGATTTTGGTTGTAAATGTGCTGCGGAAGCTCAATGCCAAGATACCTAAACATAACAGATTTGACACAAAAAGGGAATTAAAAGGGCAAGTGCAAGACTAATGGTTACAGTTGTTGTACTTTATTATTTTCACAGCTTTATTAAATTATCCATTTCAGTTCCTTCATTTCCAAATCTCCCACTCGCTTCATCATCTCCAGTAAGTGTTTTATCCTCATTAACACAGTCATTCACACCTTTGGGAAATTTAGCAAAACTGACTTATTTATACTGGTATGTTTTGGACAGCAAGTGGAAACTAGAAAATCCCCTTACAGGCAGTATCCCAAACTCAAAATTAGGGCCCTGGAGCTGTGTTGCAGGTATGCTATCGACAGAGATATACAAAAAAATATATTTACACCCTTATCCAGAAAAACTTACCTTGTTTATTCAAATGAACAGCTGAGAGTTAGGGGCCTTGCTCAAGGGCCCAGCAGTGGAAGCTTCGTGGTCTTGTGATCACAAAGCCGAAATGATTGGTTCTCTGTAACCTATCCTTAAGGTTCACTTCTGACACCATGTATAATATTCTCTATAATTCTCTTAATGAACACGCAACACACAGTCATGTATAACTGACATGGCGAACGCCATTTTATTATTTTTCCTCATCTCACCTCACGCGCCTCATGGGCAATGAAGTCCCTACCATTACAATAACCACTGAGCCGAGCTAATATTTCCCAGTAAGCTGACACTAAACAATCAGTTGAACTCATAAAGTACACCAGATCATTCAGCTGCATTCAGCATAAATCTTTTTCTTTTGGAAACTATAATACTTGTAAAATATAATGACATATTCTATTATATACAAGTAAAATATGGATCCTGGTATATTTGCACGAGTAACCTTAGTTTTATCAAGATCATGGTACAAAACCGAGCATTTACACATGCAGAATGGTGTGAGAATACTTCTTTAATTATCTTTAACCTGAGCGGAAAAAATGGCAAAAATCCATCGAACAGTAGCCTTTATTCTGTTCAAACCACTGCCATGCATCAATGTGGTGTACTTTTTTCCTTTTAAATGTTTCTGTCAACAGTTAGAGATATTTTTGTTCAGAAATGCTTCCATGCTTTTGTTTTCTAGCGTAGCATGCCGTCCTCTTTGCCCTTAATTATGTTGGCCAACATCCTGTTCTTTTATTCATGTTAGAGATGCATTAACTCACTAGACTGATTGTGCGTGCATACTCCTCTTCTAGTCATTCCACATGTTTTTCTGTTGCAATGAACTCTGGTTTCTGACTGGGTCGTTCAAAAATGTTGACCAACTGAGCAATTATTTAATCAGCCAGTAAGGTTGCAGCAGCACAATGTATAACATCATGCAGTACATCTCCAGATTGTTAATTAAGTGTTCACATTAAACATGAAATGAATAAAAAAATATTTTAAAAATGTTCAAAAGGCTGGTTTGACTATTTCAGAAACTGCTGATCTACTGGGATTTTCTGGAAGTTTACACAGTAGCCTCATATTCCTGCTGTTATACACTTCATTTTCCATAAAATCTTTCAACTCAGCATTAGAAGGAAGTACCTTATAAAGCTTACAATAAAGTAAAAAGTAAAGAGAATACCAGGATGCATTACTTTCCGCCTGCTTCTGCGAGTACTCCAAATGATCTTTTATTCCTGGAACAGAAAATCTGTGGAAAATATCTGTTCTGAATATGGAGCATACTTTGATTTCTACCCATTTGCCCAACCAGCTGCAACATTTCCCTGCTAAATAAATGTATGACTTTGTAGGGCAAAAATAAACCACAGAATCACCACAGCCAACCTCAGCATAATCCAGAATCAAAATATGACAGTTGAATGATCTGTTTCCAGGGCAGAAATATTTTTTTAAAGATCCTGTTCCAAAAAGAAGCTACAATACCAGACACATTTTTTTTAAAATATCACACACATTATTATATTACCAGTCGTCTTGCCTGTTCTCCTGATGTACCCAAAAAAGAGTAATGGGGACGTTCGTAGAGAGAGTGGACGTCAAAATACATAAATAGGATAAATCATAAAAAGAATATGTTTCACATTAGTAATGTGCTTTCCGTGTTTGCTAATACTGTTAAACAACTCCAAAGTACATATGGGATATACTTATAGTATATTCATAGTATAGTCATATTACCTGGTCCTTGTGAAATATCACTAAAATATCATTTTCTTTTGAAATAGAAAAGAAAAGTAAGACGCTTGTTATGGGGTAGCACAAATACTTTTTTTTTTACTGTCATTTGCATACACCTGGAAATGGAACGGTCAAAGGAGACTTTAATATGAATGGAAAAAATGGATGGATCCCCTTCACAGGCATTATAAATTTGCCTGCACTGGCATTATCTGTTGTCTATGGGACTGTTGACGCTTCATATGGCAGTGTATTTGGGAGGTTCCACAGCTGAGGATCAACAACCACAGAGTCTCTTTGTCTCACTCACTTGGATCAATCTCTCCTGTTTTTATCCTGGCAATTAAAGCTGGAGAAATCCTGAGATATAATCCCTTTAGATTTAATCATGAGGGGGAAATTCGTGGATTTGGCAGCCTGTTTGAATCCAGCAGTAACATAGGATAAAGGCCAGAGTCTCAATCAAAGAGCGTAGACCGAAGGAAAATGAAAAAGAAAAGTAAATGGTATATATACTGTGAAGATGCAGAAACAGAATATCACAATTTCCAACATGTCTCACACATGATGCTAGGATTCTGCCAAAGAATTTCCATTTGCATCTGCAAGGAGGATTAGTTTAGAAACATCACCTAGATTTGTAGCTGTTTTGTGTTGGTGTAAAAGTAAATAATATAAATGGATATGTTTATGTCTAGGGGGGCACGGTGGCTTAGTGGTTAGCACGTTCGCCTCACACTTCCAGGGTCGGGGTTCGATTCCCGCCTCCACCTTGTGTGTGTGGAGTTTGCATGTTCTCCGCGTGCCTCGGGGGTTTCCTCCAGGTCATCCAGTTTCCTCCCCCAGTCCAAAGACATGCATGGTAGGTTGATTGGCATCTCTGGAAAATTGTCCCTAGTGTGTGAGAGTGTGTGTGTGCCCTGCGATGGGTTGGCACTCCGTCCAGGGTGTATCCTGCCTTGATGCCCGATGATGCCTGAGATAGGCACAGGCTCCCCGTGACCCGAGGTAGTTCGGATAAGCGGTAGAAGATGAATGAATGAATGAATGTTTATGTCTAGTGGAAAGAGAAATCTGAGTTCCAGGCCATGTAGACATTTTGTATTTTATGGGCACTGATTGATTAAATTGAGTTCATTTTGTATCCTTGAAATACATATCCAAAGATTTTTGGAAATTCCATCCAATGTGTATGTGGCTGAATTCAACAGATTTAAGCCATAAAAATGTGTTTTTTGCCAGCTGCCAACATCATGTTGGGTATGGAGCCTGATTTTACAAAAGTTGTGGTAAAAATGAGCAGCCTAAAACTTAAAGCTGTCATAAACCTGGCTTGAATAATGTGTTTTTCTCACCCAGAGTTGTTGGAGAGCTATGTTCAATATCAACACAGGCTGTAACCTAATCAATTCACTTTTGAATCAGATACAGGCTGTCAAAATAAATGTAAAGTTACTACGCTGTCACATCAGCAGAGCAGAGAAGAGTACTGAATAAAGTTATATAAAGATGACATAATCCGACAAAACATTTCAATAACAAGAAATTTAGCGAGTCGATTGAAACTGAATGAATTAATCAGTGATCATTTCCCAGTGATGAGGATGAACAGAGATCAGTCGAGTGAAGAAATGATGATGAGGCTTATGTTTAAATATTTCCAGTAAATTTTACCTCATGTGATGAGACAGATGCTGATAATCAAAGTGATTACTCATTTCCTTTTTATATGTAAAAGTACTGTACTCAAGGTTAGGTAAGCACAGACTAGCTTTCAGCAATAAAATATTGAGTATAAAATTATCATTGTAATACTAGCCATCTGAAAAACATCTGTATTTGACTTTAGATAAAAGTTTATTCTCATGATTTTAAACTAGTGCCATGTCAGTCCATTCAGAAGCATTTTCTGTTTCACATTTGAGGCAAGTTCATGACACGTCATCATATCTATCACGCTTGTTCTTTCACTCAAATGTAGGCCAGAATCATGGATGGATAGATATACAGACATACAGGCGTAAAACCTGAAAACAATCATTCACATCTTTTCCAATCCATGTCCGAGAATATTCAATTCAATTCAAGTTTATTTGTATAGCGCTTTTTACAATGGACATTGTCTCAAAGCAGCTTTACAGACCATAAACATAGAACAGAAGATAAACATAAGGGGTAGTATAAAGAATTAATATAATAAAAATTCAAAATATATATAGTTCACAGTGTGTATGTATGTATGTATGTATGTATGTATGTATATGTATTTATCCCCGATGAGCAAGTCTGAGGTGACTCAGGCAGCAGTGGCAAGGAAAAACTCCCTTAGATTGGTAAAGGAAGAAACCTTGAGAGGAACCAGACTCAAAGGGGAACCCATCCTCATATGGGTGACACTAGATGGTGTGATTACAAATATACAGTCAGACAAGGGTTGTATTGGTGTAGGGATCACATGGAGTTCAGATCTCCTCTTAGTATCACAGAGTCCAACTGGAGCTGGTAGATTTGTAGATGTCTCAGGATTCTCACAGAGTTGGCCTCATCTCAGTGGAGGTCCAAAAAACTTCATCGCACGGAGGACGATCGGAGCTGGTACAATGTCTGGGTGTCTCGGCATGGGTAGAAAAAGAGAAGAGCAGTGCAGAGGGATTAACATATTTGCTGTACATAAAAATGTGCAAGTCTAGTGTAATAGTGCACAATATAATGGGATGTATTATGTGTACGTCTGACTAAAGAGATGAGTTTTTAATCTACATTTAAACTGGACACTATCAGAACACTATCAGAAAGACTATTCCAGAGTTTGGGAGCTAAATAAGAAATAACAAAGGAAATACCCATTGTCCTGCATATTTTGTTATTTCCCTCAATCCAAGACACCTGATTCAACTTACAAGCTAATTAACAGCCATTCCTGAGTTGAAATGGGTGTGTTAGAGCAGGGAAAACACTCAAATATGCAGGACAAAGGGAACGTTTGGTAACCTGTAGAGTAAACTGATAAAAACTGAGATACTGGATTATTAATTTTGCAATTTCTGAGGCAAAGAATTGGCACATTTTAACAAATTGGACCCAGAACTCTGTCTTTATTATTGTCTACATATTGATATCAGTTGTTTCTTGTTCTCTCTGGCAGCTCAAAGCAAACATCTGTCCTGGCCAGAAGAACAAGTTGAGGTGGATCTTGAGTCCACCAGAGACAGATAAACACATGCACACACAATGGACTGGGATGCATGTGATCTAGGTGTGTTTAGCTCCTCTCAAAAGTTATGTACTAAACTATGTAGTAACCTTGTATAATAATACAAATGTATTTTAAATAAATAAAGATACAAGACTTTTATTTGTCTGGTAATACTGATGATTCTGAAAGTCTCTGGAGAGACAAACAAAGCTGGTAAAATGTGAATCATTTCACTTCTTTTATTGTTGTTTCAGGCATCGCCTCTGTTACTCTGTGCCATAATACCCAACCCAAATACTTTGCCCTCAAATTATGTTAACTCAAGTTAAAAAAAAAAAACAACCAAATGTTATAATTAGTCATGGAAGATATTTTGTATCTTGCAATTGTGATGTAATTTTATTCAGTTGTGACTTGTTTCTTGTAACTATGCTTTCACTTATTGGGTTATTTGATGATATTTTCTCATTGTGGCAGAAACAAGGTTCCTAACTTGAATAGTGGAAAAGAAAGAAGAAACAGACACTATATAGAATGCATTCCCATTTTTGTAAAATATTCCTTAATTAAATTGAAATTGATCTGAAGCCAGTTTAATCAAGTCCACTAAAATACTATTAGAGCCCAACATCACAAAAGTCCATAGTGTTACCTCCTCATAAAGTGGTTAATCAGTATATAAAACAAGTGTAGTCTAAACCCAACAAACATGAAGGATCTACGTAAAGAACAGTAAGCAGAATATTCCCACCTGACAGAAAGACAAGAAACACAATAATCATTAGAAATAAACATCATCAAATGATGTCAGATTGGGATTTATTTTTAAAGCCAAGCTACATATTGAAAAATAAAAGCTTTAGCTAATAAAGTGCTGAGGTTTTAACATGGGGCCATATTCTTCAAGGTAGTGAAGCTTGGCCAAGCTTTCCTGTACAAATTGCTCTTTTCCCTTAAGTGGAAAAAAGAACCTCAGCCTAAAGAAAAACACTGGTGCTTACAGGTCCCTGCAGAAAAAAGTTAAATTCATATGCCAAATTGTGTGAGTTGTTTGTTCTCAGTTAGGAATTTATTTCAAGTATTTAAGTGGAATGTAAGTTAACATAAAGTAGAAGGTGATTTATTTAATGTTACCGAATGACAAACAATCTTTTAGAAACAGCCACATAGGCAGTTGATGGAAAAATGCTAACAATAGACTTTCAATCTCTTTATGTCTCTGGATCATCACAACTATCGAATCCATTTCAGCAGTAGCCCTCCCCTTTTTCCAGTGCATTTGCTGTTGACTATAAATATGGCTGTCAGTCCAGGTTAAGAGTTTTCCGCAGGCTTCTGGAGTGGTCAAAAAGCCCTCTGGGGTTTTTAAGTGTTTGGAAAACGGACTCATCTCCCAACTACATTTACCTATTTACTTTCTCTTTCTCTCTCTCTCTCTCTCTCTCTCTCTCTCTCTCTCTATATATATATATATATATATATATATATATATATATATATATATATATTTTTTTTTTTTTTTCTCTCTCTCTCTCTCTCTCTCTCTCTCTCTCTCTCTCTCTCTCTCTCTCATTTTCTTTAAGGAATTCCAGTTTAACTTAAGGGGATGAGAACATTTTATTAACTGTGTGCCAGGAAAAGAGTCACACATTAATGCAGGGTGTTGAGTAGAAAACAGACAGTGAAATTGAAACCATACAGTCAAACATGTATTGAGTCGAACATACTTCATTTGCTTTATTGCCAAAATTTATATAAAATGTTGCACAACCTTTGTTGTAGGGGTACCAGTTATTAATCCAAAGAAACATGGTGATTGATTAAGGCTAGTTGCTTTTAGTATCTGCTGTCCAGGTGAGTATTAGTCATAGCATCAGATCTGGGCCTGGAAGTCAGGTGACATGATGATTCTAACTTTTAAATCTTGCCTGATTTGTTAATCTGTAAAGCAGTTAGTTCACTCAAAAGAACTGTCAGTAAGTGTCACTGCTAATGCATGCAAGCTTGTCTCTTTACCTGAGAATGTTGGGGATAAGTGTTGTCTTGGGATGATTTATGATTACGCTTGTGGTTCCTGCATGTTGTAACTTTGTGTGTAAATCTATTTGTGTGTGAGTGTGTGCATGTGTGTGATAGGGATTCTTTATCATTGCCAGGGGATTTTCCATCAGCAGAACATTAGACAGAAACAGATGCTCTTCTAGCTCAAAAGCCAGGACACTGGAGTGGAGTATCAAAAATAACCCCTCAAAGCATTACATTTTTTTTTCCTTTTTCCTTTATGCTTTTTTGCTGGCTTGGCTGTTTCTTTGTTTACCCATTTTAGCATTAATGGCTGTTCCATTTTATGTTTTATCAACGGGTGTACTTAAACATTCCTGTCTCCAGATTTTGCATTTTAGATTAATGTTGCGATGTAGATTAGGTAGACATTTCCTGTTCTTGTTTGTACAAAGCATCAATCCAGAATATATAGTATTAGAGAAGTGAAAACCTCACCTGCAAAATGACCCCTTATTGCCACTGGGCCCCATAATGCAGCTATGACATCATTTTTTTTTTTTTTGCTATTTCAGGTTTCTGAACATTTATTCTAATAAACATATATGGTCTGAATATTATCACACCTAATGTGCACAGAGAAATAATTGGTTATTGGAAATTAATTGGTTCTAATCTTATGTTGCTATAATATTCTGGAGTCTGACCCAAATACTGTTTATTGCTCTGTTTATATTTAATTGTATAAGCCTTTTTATTTTACATATGGAATTAAATTATATTGAGTTCCCATAATTATTGTTACTTATTTTAAACATTTTATTCAGCTACTTCTATGAATTGTTCAGAAAATACAGTGAAACTAATAGGAAAGTTATGTTACTGACAATTAGTCATTGGAGTTTAGGGGATCAAACACCCAAAACTGACTATATTTAATAACCCAATTACCATGTGTTGATATTGTGTCTTTTCTGAAGACTCTTATTCATGATGATTTCCCAACAAATCCTCAGAGGTTAATGTGAGTGCAACCTGTACTCATAAGACCTAAAGCTGTTACAGCCAGCTTTTAGCCCGAACTCCAAGCAGTTAAACAAACCATCTTACAATTAAACCATCAGTGTTGTAGTTTAGGTTATGTTGAAGGTTATGGATAAGATTGGGATGACATTTTCAGAACCAGCGGAGTGCCAACTGATAAACGCTCTATAAGTCCTATAACTACTAGTTACACTTGATTATTAACATGTTGAACATGTTGAACTAGTTAAACAATTGTTAGAAATGAGGATGTGTCCTGGGTAGGTGGAGTATCAGTGTCCAGCACCTAACATTTTTCAGCACTCAACCAGATTCTTTCCTTTTTCTAGTAATTAACAGTGATTTAGTTTTTGTTTTCTGTGCAGTGTGACTGGAGCGAGTCTGTCGGCCAGCTGGGAGTGAGATCTGCCCAATCACACTTTGTTCCAACACCTTGGTACAGGATGTTTTTTAATATGTGGATAATCGTTATTATGTTGTATATTACTTTTGAAACCTGTCTGCCAGGAAATTGAATGAATGTGTGACACTTTTATATTTTTCCATGTACCCTATGACGTTCCCTACAATGAGTTAATGAGTTTTCAAGATGTATTTCTGAAAGGAATTTTTCAAATTTAATAACTCTCAACCATAGCCAAGACAGAGAAAGAGCACTGGGCTTCCAATGTCTATGTTAGGTATTACAAAGTATTGTCTTAATGTATTCCTAAAAGTTTAAATCACACAAAAACAGTGCCATATGTGACCATTTCATTTAATCTCTGTGGAACAACTATTTTTAAACTACACAATTTTCTATTCCTGTGTGTTACCAAGTATGATTCACTAAATGCTACTGTTATTCTTCCATTGCCATCAGATCACCAGGAACACATCAACTCCAGCAGTCTTTAACCTCTCAGGGAAAAATATGTAAGATCCAGTGTTTCCCATAATGTTTATCCCTCTGCCTGTCTGTCCTTTTCTCTATCACTCTTATCACCCTCTTTCTCCTTCTTGCAATTTGTCATGCCCCATCTGTCTGCATGCACTTGATCGTAATTCTGGCACAGAAGCAAATCCTGATGGAAAACATTAAAATATAATTCATGGTGTGTGATGAGTCTGCAAGCATGCAGATAAGACTAATGTCTCTGCTACGTAACTGTCTGGCCGTCCAGATGTTTTTCACTCTTTTTTCTTGTCTATTTTAGCATCTGTTTTTCTCTGCTGTTCTCTGAACAGGATTATCATGAGTGTCATTTGTATCTTGAGAGTGGAATGGTTACATCATTAGATGATGCAAGGTGATGCAAGAGGTGATTTCTGCTCAATACCCTCCCCACAGATATATATATATATATATATATATATATATATATATATATATATATATATATATATATATATATATATAAGCATTGGTTTCAGTAAATATTATAAATTATTCAGTACAGCAAAATACAGTGACTACACTGAATTTGTAATTTATATAGATATAAAAGTGAGGAATACAAGTCTGGGCTACCGATCAGGCCAGAGTGCCTTGGGTTAAAACCTCTATGATTAAACAATGCTCATAGATGGTGCATACACAACACACTTAAGGGTTCCTATAGTTGTTGCTTTAGACTTTATCTGACACATATAGATTACAGTTCAGTTATTTTCTACAAATATTAGTTATAAAGCTGGGGTCAGACAGCAGCAGAGAGGGTCAAGGGTCTTGCTCAAGGGATCAGTGGTAGCAGCTTGGCAAGACCTGGGGCTTAAATCTTTTGATCAGTAACCCAGAACTTTAACCACCACCACTGTCCCAGAGACATAAGTGAAGATCCTTTCAAGGTTCTACAGTGTAACCTTTTGTTAAAGATTGTACAGAGAAATCATTGATTACATAAAATCAAGCAGTGATTTTAAAGTTTAAAAACAGTTACCATAGAAGTCTATTGTAAACCAATATGCTTTGTTATTTCAGTGAAAAATTTCAACCCTTAAATATATCATCTCTTCAAATATCCATTGATCCAATCGTCTTTTTTCGGGCTAGGGGTCTTCACAGCGAATCATCTGTTTCCACCTAACTCTATCCTCAGCATCTTCTGCTTTTGCACCAATTACCTTCATGTCCTCTTTTAACACATCCATATATCTCCTCTTTGGCCTTCCTCTTGACCTCTTACCTGACAGCTCCATCTCCAACATCCTTCTACCAATTTAACGATCACCCTCCTATGTTCAAACCATCTCAATCTGTCCTCTCTGACCTTGTCCCCAAAACAGCCAACCTGAGCCGTCCCTCTGATGTGCTCGTTCCTAATCCTGTCCATCCTCGTCACTCCTAAAGAGAACCTCAACATCCTCATCTCTGCTTCCTCCGTCTCTGCTTCATGTCTTTTCCTCACTGCTAAATTCTCTAACCCATACAGCATAGCTTGTCTCGCTGCTGTCTTGTACACAAATATCAGTTAATTTTAATATTTATATGTTTGTTATCTCTTGAAAAAGATGTCCCTCTGAAGTTTCTAAAACATGCCAGTAGATGGATTGGCTGCTTTAAATTGCTCTGAGGTGTGAATAAGTATGCAATGGCTTGTGTGAATGGTGTCATGCAATGGACTGGTGTCCCATATCTGGTGTATTTCCTACACACACCTAATGTTCCTTGAACAGGCTTTGGATCTACGGCGGTTCCAGTGGTTACTGGAGATTAATAAACGAATCTCTATTTTTGTCCCCAAACTTAATGTTATTAATACATTTATCTTGTGGTGATTTTTTTTTGGATTCTACTAAATTGCATTTCGTCTTGTGATTTATAAATTACAGTATTCTGTAGAGGGTTAAGTGAAATATGAATTGCCTGCCAAAGCAGATTTGATGCAAAACAATAATTCCATGTGGGCCAATTTGTTCTTACCCAGAAATGCTTCTGTAAATTAAGTCTATAAGTGTTTAATCTGATGTACACCATTCAACCATTCGAGTACTTTTAGAGCATGTAGCTCAGCCTTTCTGAGCAGAAATCGTACATATGAAATCCTATAGAAAAGCTATGGTCAGCCAAATGGCCAGTATTTCTGTACAATGTGGTTTAACACATTTAAAAGTAAATTATACAAAACACAAACATACTACACATTATATACAGCATATGATAGTCTATATACACACTATATGGCCAGGAGTGTGTTGACACCTGACCATCACATTCATATGAGGTTTGTTGAACATGCCATTAAAGAAATAATCTCTCATTTGCTGCTATGATAGCTTCCACTGTTCTTGGTTGGCTTTTCAATAGATTTTGGAGTGTGGCTGTGACAAACACTCCTAAAATCCTAAATGTTTTTTTATTTTGGTTTGTCCATCTGTGACAGCATTTACAACACCAGGGTCATCAGGAGGGCCCACAACACAACGTCTTCACACTTCTGCCATCTGGGACACGCTACATGAGTGTGAGATCAAGGACAAAATGACTCAAAAACAGCTTCTATTCACAAGCCATTAGACTCCTGACCAACACTTAACACCACTACCTCACACCCCATAACCCCCTCTGACTGCAGCCACACAACTCACTGAGCACCTTAATCTGTATATACTGTATTTTTCCATACATTTCATTTCCATTATTTATTTTTATTCTTTTTGTAAGGTCGACATGCAAAGTAAGAAATTCATTGTAAGGTCTAAACCATTGTGCTTTCACTGTGCTCATGACAATAATAACCTATTGAATCTTGAATATTGTCCTCTCTGATATATTTGAGAACTAATTTTGTTCACGGGGGCACGGTGGCTTAGTGGTTAGCACGTTCGCCTCACACCTCCAGGGTTGGGGGTTCGATTCCCGCCTCCACCTTGTGTGTGTGGAGTTTGCATGTTCTCCCCGTGCCTCGGGGGTTTCCTCCGGGTACTCCGGTTTCCTCCCCCGGTCCAAAGACATGCATGGTAGGTTGATTGGCATCTCTGGAAAATTGTCCGTAGTGTGTGATTGCGTGAGTGAATGAGAGTGTGTGTGTGTGCCCTGCGATGGGTTGGCACTCCGTCCAGGGTGTATCCTGCCTTGATGCCCGATGATGCCTGAGATAGGCACAGGCTCCCCGTGACCCGAGGTAGTTCGGATAAGCGGTAGAAAATGAATGAATGAATGAATAATTTTGTTCACCTGTTCCTTGATTCCCTATATCTCTGACTGTGTCCACCTGCCCTGTTATACATTTATACATAAGTTTCCTTGAATGTTCTCATGCTTCTCTGTTTAGGTTCACCTGTTTCCCTTGATCAATTAAAATAATTCTACCCGCTGTATTTCTCCATATCTGTGCATAAAGTCCTGTTGTCAAATGCTGTCAATTCCTAGTACATTGTAGGGTTCTGAGTTCCTTGTGGCTATTCTGATTTCGATACTGGCATGTTCGTTTGTTTCTGAGCAAGGATTATTCTGTTATCTCTGTCTGTATGCTTTTGACCTCTGCACTGAAATCTGGCTTTAATTTTTGGATTGCCCCAATAAAGCTTTTGCAGAGACTACACACATGTGCTTTGTCTCTAGAGATTGTACATATGGTGAATGTTTAGCGACTTCATACACTAATCTAAAGCCTGATTCTACATATTAGAGTAGAACAAGAAAATCTCTTTGTGGCTAAGTTGCAAACATCTTATATTCGCTAGACAAGTATGAGGATGGACTGTGGGATCGGAAAATGTGGAAAGTGATGTTTAAAGCTAACTAAACACCTGGAAGAACATTATGACATCCTTATACTCCTGCCACTGAATGTTTAGGAATCCACCCACTAGCATCTCTAAAGACTATAAGGTTGATTCATTCTCAAGTGCCTGTTAAATTAGTTTACATTACATATAAGAATTGGAACTGGATATATGCCATTTATGTACTGGTGGCAGAAGATTCTGAAGAAGGAGCAAGTGGTAACTGTGGGGCTCGTGTGATTTACTAGGCAGTAACGCTAATATTCCACCTGCAATGCATTTAAGCCATGGGCAGGCATTTTGTTGGCCACTCCTGTGTTTTATTACTCTGACAAAGACCAAGGCAGAAAGAGGGCAGCATGTGAGTTTTTCCATTTCTCCTTACAAAGATCCAGCATCTGTGTTATGCATCTGCTTGTCATCAAATTACTAGAAGTAGAAAGTGGAAAAATGATCCTGATTAAAACCAGTAAAATGATCTTTAGTGGTGTGCTTCATGCTTTTCATTTTGCAGAGAATGTCCAATTATAATAATTATTTCAGGGGTCATATGAAGGCAATTCATTATTTAATTAGACTGTGTTAAATAAAACCAGAAGACAAGTATATATTTGCTATGGTGTCTTTTAAATCTGTTTCATGCCAAATTCAGGTAAATAATAAGCTCAACTTCATATAGGGGAAAATACATAATTTACGACATTATTTACTATCATTATATATTAGGTACACACACACACACACACACACACACACACACACACACACACACACACACACAGTTTCTTTTATTCTTTTTTATGTGTAAAGAGTCATATTGCACATTATGGGTCCTGTGAAATATCATGCCTTTGTCGATCTTTCATGCACATTTAAGTTGTAAAGCTGCTCTCTCTATTGTAAGATAAACATACATGCCAAAATCAGATTATATTGAAAGAGATTCTTTTTAGGGTTTTTATATCTCTATAATATCTGCTGTAGGTCTACAGACAAACAGAACATGGCTGTAGAGCCACTACCTCACTCATGATTTCAGAGCCTCACATTGTGATGACATAAGGATTTCCAATTTCTTTCAGAAAAGTTACTGTGACTGAGGTAATGAGCAGTTATTACAGGACTCTATTCACTTTGGGAGGCATAAAAGCCTCATTTCAGAGCTTACAAGTGGATAAAAAAAAGTCCACAGCAGACATCATCTTAGTTGACTATTATATGACATAGACCATAGGTCTGAACTTATTATACAGTTTTTCATTCTAAGGCATATTGATTATAAATTAATCCATGCAGTGAAATTAAAAGTATGTCATTGTGATGGTGAGGAGATCTTGACCACCAAAAGAGAGATTTTAAAGGGATAAATTATACAAATGTATTAAAAATATATCAGAATAAATAGAAAGAAATACACTGCAGGAAAATCGAGGTGTAGGCTGTCTGCTTTTGTGCTGGTGTTAATAAGGACAGCTACTTCACAGTTAAATCTGTTGGAGATGGGCTGGCCCTCATTACAGAGAGGCTGTCATTCCTTCCTAATGATTTATAGCAGTTGTTAAAGAGAGTGAAAAATGAGCCTCAGATCAAAGATAAATAATAGGAAAAGGTGAAATGAAATAAAAGTAAAAATTATTTTTAGAATTGGAAATAAAAGAATAAAAATTTCCTTGTATGTGTTTCCTAATGTAAGCGCAGTTTAAAGTAAACAGTCGCATAAATTCTCAACAAAAACATCATCTGTTCTTATTTTCGTAGTTCTCTCAAAGTCCTTAAAGTACTACGTTTGATAATTTATCGTGCCTTAATGACACTTTTCAGCTTTGTAGTTTCACCTCACACAAAAATCTGTATTTTCCATCACTTGATTAATATCTGGTCTTAGACAGGATAACAGCTTCGTAGAAGATGAGGTGCCGAATGGAAGAAAAGCCAAAGCAGAAGTCATCCACGTCTATTTTATGAGGCTATAAAGGAGCGGTAGTGGCCCGCTGGTCCCTGTATCTCAAGTTACCGGTCTTGTGCTGGGTTTTCTTCATACACAGCACCACCATAGCAGTGACTACATGTCGAAGAGAGTCACCAGAAAAGTATGGGTGGGAAATTATTCAGACATTAGTCTCTCAATGGTGGCAATTCATTCTTTTCATTCTCTGAAAATGTGTTTTTCACTCCCTGTATAAAGCATCACACATAGACACTTTCTATAAGCTATATGGTATTTATAGATAATTTATTTGTTTTATGTTTTTTTAATGCTGATGAAAATAATTGCCCTGTAATTATTTAGAGTTTAAACTTAAAATTAAATATGAATTTAAGAATTAAACTCCAAAAGCTATCTCACTTTTGTATTCCGAATTTCATTTAAATATGTAGGATTTATGGAAGCTTTGTGGTGCAGCAGGTTCCTGTGCACTGTTTACTTTTTACTAGAAATCAGTCCCATTTGTCGGATGTGCTGGGCCAAGAAGTCCCGTCCATAGATGCCCCACCTAGCAACTTAAAGGACTAAAGGGAACTGCTGCTTATGTCTTGATGCCAGATACCACAGATTTTGGTAAGAATTTCTTGTTGTCTTGTGGAGTCTGTGCTTGGATGGGTTTTGGAAGGCACAAGGGCGACCTACATTATATTAGGCAGGTGGTTTTAATGTCATGGATGATCAGTGTATGGCACTATTCTTCTGTTAATAAAATATAATACAGCCTTTTAAAACGTGAATGTTTTAGAATGTGAAATTTCAATTGGCTTAAACAACTGAACAAATTAAACATATTATTGTATTTATTTGATCTTTAATATTTTCTTTATACAGGTAGCTGATTCAATGAATTTGGAAAAAAGAACCAATTCAAGCACACAGAAAGCTTGCGTCTCATGGGAAAATGGTCACAGATGTTGTCTGTGTGTCCCACCTAATAACACAATACTAAATAGCCATCTGTCTGCTGACTGCAGCGAAGTGCTTATATCCATGTGTCTGGCAGCTGTGTTAGGGAGGGGGCAGTTTATGTAACACAGCAAATAATATCAGTATCGCCATGTGTACACAGACTCAGTGCCTCCAAATTATGAACATCTATCTAAATGAATCTGTTTGTGCACTTTCCTACAGCTTAGAAAACATATCTGTTCTTTGAAAAAGAGTTCACGCAGTCCAGGTTCCTTTTCATGTTGTATTACTTCTATGACTAAGTTGGACAAGTGCTTTTGAAAGTTGACTTTGTCCTGGAAAAATATCTGGATGGAAAATAACTACAAGCATAAACATTAGGAAACATTGTTCATCATTTCTGTTTTGCGAGGAAGAAATGGTTACATGCTTTTTTGTTTGAAAAAATCATTTAAAAATAGGCATAAAACACTTGAGGTTTGAACACAAAGATAGATAAATAAAGAGATGTAGCAGAGGAAAAAATAAATCAAGTGTGAAAACAATATTTTATTAATATGTTGTATGTTGTATCAGCAGTGTTTAAAATGCTATAGTTTTTCCCCCATTGCGTGGCCCAACTTTTTGATCCTGTTTGACCATAATCTTGTGTCACGCAGCTCCACTCATGGGTAATCATATATTTGTTACTCTGAGAATACATAATTATACCAATTATGACCATATTGACGGATGTAGACTAGACAATGCTGGAGAAATAAATGAACTTTATAGATCGGCTGCTGATAAGAGTTATGAGGCCAAAAGCAGTGTTGAGAAATCAGGCACTCAGTAGCATTGACTAATAATCTAAATAAGTCTAAGGAATGATTAAATTCAATTAAAATCAGAAATGATTAAAATCTAAATTTCCATGAAACAATGATTTATAATTTCACTCAGAACTTTGCTATAATTTTTGTATTTATATGATATTGTACAGTATATTCAACCTTAAGTAAACCTAGGTCATAATATTAAATGCAAAGTTTGTGTATTTCCTATCAGATAGTCAAAGTTGTTTGCTTTCTTTTTTTTGTTTTTTTTTTTCTAAAAATTGTAGTGCAAGCTTTTTTAGTTTAACACTTATACAATTAATTTTTGCAGAAGCAGAAGATTTTGATTTTATTTATTTTTTTTATTTAGAGCAGCAAACCACTCCATTTAGTGCAGGAGAGATATTATGGCACATAACGGTAAATGCAACAAATAATAATGGGGGTTTATTGTGGAAGGGATTGTATTTAGTTATCTGTGTAACACAGAGAGGAAACACAGGTGCAAATGCAGTTCAAAGCTTTAAGGAAGATCACAAAACTCAGGACTTCTGGTAGTTCCCAGAATATCTAAGTCCACTAAAGGTGGTAGAGCATTTTCTTATTTAGCTCCCAAACTCTGGAATAGTCTTCCTGATAGTGTTCGGGGCTCAGACTCACTTTCCCAGTTTAAATGTAGATTAAAAACTCATCTCTTTAGTCAGGCGTGCACATAACACATCCCATTATATTGTTCACTATTACACTAGACTTGCACATTTTTATGAACAGCAGATATGTTAATCCCTCTCCACTGCTTCTCTCTTTCTACCCATCCCGAGGCATCCAGACATTTTACCAGCTCCGATCGTCTTCCGTGCGATGAAGGTCTCGGACCTCCACTGAGATGAGGCCGACTCTGTGAGAATCCTGAGACATCTACAGATCTACCAGCTCCAATTGGACTCTGTGATACTAAGAGGAGATCTGAACTCCATGTGAACCTTACACCAATACAGCATTTGTTTGACTGTATATTTGTAATCACACCATCTAGTGTCACCCATATGAGTATGGGCTCCCCTTTGAGTCTGGTTCCTCTCAAGGTTTCTTCCTTACCAATTTAAGGGAGTTTTCCTTGCCACTGCTGCCTGAGTCACCTCAGACTTGCTCATTGGGGATAAATACATATACATACATACATACATACATACATACATACATACATACATACATACATACATACATACTGTGAACTATATATATCTTGAATTTTTATTATTCTTCCTTATTATACTTTTATTATACTTTATTTATACTTCTCCTTATGTTTACCTTCTGCTCTATGATTTTGTTCTGTAAAGCTGCTTTGAGACAATGTCCATTGTAAAAAGCGCTATACAAATAAACTTGAATTAAATTGAAACTTGAATTGAAGATAAAGGCAGAGGTATCCAAAACACATGTGTGGGTCAGTCAGTATATTGTGGAAACAGAATATACTGTACTAGGCAGAAACAAACCTATGAAACCAGAAACAGGCAAAAAACAATCACAGACACAGGCTTGGTACCATAAACTATCACCGTGCACCAACTGATTACACATTTATAACATTTGATTAAAAGTTTTGATAAAAAACTTCATATATCTGAAAGGACTTTAGGGTACATTACTTTATGAGACAGTTCTTCATAAACCAAGATGAAAAAGTGAGGTGGTAGTGTTATGTCAGAAATGTTTGGCTCAGTATTTGACTATTTTGTTTGGCTGATTCATCTGTTCCAGGGGTCTCTGTTTGTTAAACAAGACTACTGTATGCTTTTCTGTTTTCTCATTGAATTAATGTACCCATTAGATTGTAGATTATAGAAGTTAATTCAAGTCTTTCACTCTCTAATTTCTATTTCAAAATAAAAAAAAAAACTTGAAAAATAAAATGTATAGTAGCCTATATCTCAAGTCAAAGTGTGAAAGACTCTCAGCTTAATGGTCCAATCTGTCAACCAAATGATCCTGTGTGCAGGCGAGCACAAAATACCTGAAACAATAGTTATAGGGCTTTGTACTGACAATAGGAGTTGAGTGGCCAAAAAAACACGCATTGTGGTATAGCATGATATATTTCTGAGTACTGGTGTGAGACTGTTGTGCTGAAATGTTGTCACCCTTGCACACTTTAGGCATTATAAATATTATATAGTGCGTAACATGTCATATTCCACTACATTTCACTGAGAAGTGGAACGATTCATTTCTTATTTATTGCATACACAAACAATAATGCACAAAAGAACACAATATACATTTAGCTGGCATAATCTATATTTTTAATAGCTAGTTTATATACTTAGAAATTAAATTATGTTCTTATCCACTAATGTGGATATTTTTATCTTAAATGGAGTTAAATGGCATGTATGGGCACAGATGTCATGAAGCAAAAAAAGGTATAAATATTTTATGCAAATAAAATAAATGTAAATATATAAATGCCTGAACACAACTGCTGAATAATCACACTCTCTTTGTCTGTCTCTCTGTCAGTCTTTACTTGCCTCTCTCACTTTTGACCTAAAACTTTCTTTCTATGATTTAATCCTCTCAAAACGAATTGTAAGATTTTCCAGGCATGGCGCATGACCTACTTTTAAAAGACATGGTTAAGTAGCCTGTGGAAAACAGCTAGAATTGAGTTTATCGTGCTGGACTGCACATGCAATTACAACACTGTGGTTATATATTTTATTGAAAATGTTCAATTCAATTCAAGTAGAATTTATTTCTATAGTGCTTTTAACAATGGACAATGTCTTAAAGCAGCTTTACAGCGCATAAGAGACATAATACAAAAAGTTTAATATTATACAAAGATTAATATAATACAAGCGTTTAAGATTAATATGAGACTAATTTGAATGTGCTTGTATGATGAGCAAACCTGAGGTGACTTAGGCAACTGTGAAAAGGAAAAACCCCCTTGAGATGAACCAGACTCAAAAGGGAACCCATCCTCATTTGGGTGACACTGAAGGGGGTGATTATAAATATACAGTCCGACAAATGTGTATTGATTCGGAGGGTGTTGTCCTCAAAGACCACATGTAGTTGGCATCTCCTCTTAGAGTGTAAGAAATCTTCATGAAGCAGAATCCAGCTGGAGCTGGTACATTTCTAGATGCCTCAGTATCCTCACGGGGTACAATCACTTGATGCCTCAGGATGGAAAGAAAAAGAGAAGCAAGTGGAGAGGAATTAGCATAGCTGATAGCACTGATAATGATAATTTGATCAGATGTGCTGGAGCACACTGTTATGTGATGGATTATCTGTATGCCTGGCTAAAGAGATATGTCTACATTTATACTGGTAGAGTGCATCTGAGATCTGACCACTGTCAGGAAGGCTATTCCAGAGTTAAGGAGCTTAATACGAAAACACTCTACCGCCTTTAGTAGTCTATGATATTCTGGGAACTACGAGAAGTCTTGAGTTTTGTGATCGCAAAGAGCGTGTTAGAAGACTAGTTAGATATATGGGAACTAAACCATTTAGAGGGTTTACAGTATATGATCATATTTTCTTGACTTGACAGCTGTATTTTGGACTAACTGTTTCTGGACTTGACAGCTGTATTTTGGCCCATTTATTGAGGATGTAGGACAACCACCTAGTAATGCATTATAATAGTCCAGTCTGGAGGTCATGAATGAATAAACTAGATTCTCAGCATCAGATAAAGATAGGATGTTTCTTAGCTTGGCAATATTTCTAAGGGAGAAGAATGCCTTTTTTTTGTAATATGGGCACTAATGTAACACCCAGTTTTGTCAAGATAGTAGTAACAGTACATCCCCTTTAATGGAAGTTGAATTCTGAGAGTTTCTCACTCACTCACTCTCATTCATCTTCTACCGCTTATCCGAACTACCTCGGGTCACGGGGAGCCTGTGCCTATCTCAGGCGTCATCGAGCATCAAGGCAGGATACACCCTGGACAGAGTGCCAACCCATCGCAGGGCACACACACTCTCATTCACTCACGCACTCACACACTACGGACAATTTTCCAGAGATGCCAATCAACCTACCATGCATGTCTTTGGACCGGGGGAGGAAACCGGAGTACCCGGAGGAAACCCCCGAGGCACGGGGAGAACATGCAAACTCCACACACAAGGTGGAGGCGGGAATCAAACCCCCAACCCTGGAGGTGTGAGGCGAACGTGCTAACCACTAAGCCACCGTGCCCCCCCTCTGAGAGTTTCTGTGTATTGTTTTTTGGACTGATAAGTAATATTTCTCTCTCATCAGAATTTAACAATAGAAATGACAGACCATCTAATCTTTTTCATCTTTAACACACTCGGTTAATTTAGAAAATGTAGATATTTCATCTGGTTTTGATGATGATGGTTTCATGATGGTTTTGACTGGGTATTGTCAGCATAACAATGGAAACTGATCCCATGCCTACTAATGATGTTTTCCAATGGAAGATTATATATTGAGAAAAGGAGAGGTCCTAAAACTGGGGCATAGAGGACATTCAACTCGATAGTTCTCCATTTAAACCTACAAAATGGTATCAAAATGCATGTAACTTGTCCTTTTACCTGGAAGAATTGCAGGTGACTCAGCTATGCAGTGTTGTAACAGAAAATGGCCATGTTGTTTGTTTTAAGAGAATGTCTTTATTAAATAAATCCATTCACCCAGTTTCCAAGAAAAGCCTGGTGTGTCCTTTACACACACACTAACTCTCTCTCACACACAATACTGTATATAACATTTACCAGACACCCTTATAAAGAGTGACTTACATTGTTTATACAATTGAGGGTTAAGGGCCTTGCTCTGGGGCCCAGCAGCAGCAGTCTGGTGGACATGGGAATTGAACTCAAAACCTTCTGACTGGCAGTCTAGCACCTTAAACACTAGGCTACCACATCCCAACATGATTCTATGATATGGACAGGCATGCATGTTTTCTGTTTTTATTAAAAGCTGGGCAGCACAACGGACTAGGCAAAACATGAGACAGGGTGATGACCAGGCAAACAGCATGTAAATATAGATATGCACACAACAAAAGCCTGCAACTGCCACGGAGAAAATGTAGGAGCAAGACATTTACACCTAAGCAATTGTAGAAATGACTAAGTTTTCCTCTGACAAAAAGATTTTCTAGAAGAACTGTTTTTAATTAATAGAATGTAATAAATACAAACTCATTGATTCTGTTAAACCATATAAATTCCTCTCAGTCTCCAGGAACTTTGCTGGTGTCTTGAATTTGAACAAAAATATAAATTCCTTTTTTTGAATTGTCATTCATCACCATGGGGAAAAACAGAATGCTCTGCCAGGTAGTTAATGGATATTAAATACAGTTGAGTATACCATTAATCAAAACCTTGCCTACAATGAATAAATATAATTTTAAAAGTCTGGTAAGCAAGCTCCCTTGAACTGTTTATTATATGATCTGGTGTCAATAGTACCCTTGCCTACATCCTCACCTCATTACTGGATTTCACTTTGTTTTATCCGATCTTTATTAAAACCCTTTACTGCACAGAGATGCTTAATGATATGTTACAATGGATTACCAAAGCTTTTTGGCTATAGGTTTGGCTTTGTGGTTAGTGGTCTAAGGGCCCTTCTGAAGATTGATGGCATCAGGAACTTTGCTAAGTACCCTGACATTGTATCCTGAATATTTGGTTAAGGGTTGGCTGTAGATGGATTTTTTTAAAAAGATTATGACACGCGTTCAATAAACACAGAAATGGTTTCATGGAACAAACCGTTAATGGTTAACAATGACTGTCTCACTCCGTGGAATTAAACTCGTGGAATTAAATCTGTGGGAGTTCACTTATGCAAATCCAGTGTGAATGTGTGACATGAAGTTTGAAATCTTCTACATTGAGGAGTGGGCTAAAATTCTTCTCCAAGCATCTCAAACCTAGTTGGAGATACATTAAAGAAAGATGATGAACTGTGGGAATGCCTATGGTTTTGAAAAAATTAAACATGCATGCTTCTGGGTGGCCCAGCAGAAAATCTTCCCAAATATGACTCCCGTCAATGCTACAGACATTAGTGGTTGGGTGTCAATTATTATTGGGTGGAATCCCTTATTAGTTTGGCCTAGCTCACTGGCCAAAATGTTGGCATGATGATCAGAAGGAGGTGTGTTCAAATCCCAGGATCACCAGGCTGCCACTGCTGAGTTCTTGAGCAAAGCTCTTAACGCTCAAATGCTTGGTTGTTTTAAAACCCAAGAGAAAAATGCACTTTGCTAAAGATGTAAGTTTGGAAAACACTTGATTGCTTCATGTATGTTAGAAAAATATTGCTTTGAAATAAAACCTAATCTCAGAATATGAGTAAAAACACTTGCTATTCATTTCATGCATTACTTTTAGATTTATATTTCTAAATAGAAATTTATAAATCTAAATAATCATTTTTGATTTTTTGAGGCATGCCTAGAATTTATGATTTGGCAAAGAGACAGAGGATAAGTTTAATGCAGAAAAGGTATAGACATTAGAGTCAAATAAAAAAGTTTTAGTTATAGGATGATATTAGAGATTAATTGGAGTCTACATAAAATTGGAGGAGAAAATGACCTATCAGGAATAACGAGTGTTTTTTTATACTCTGCCTGCAAGTTTCAAACTCTAAACAAACTGATTTGTTTAGAGAAATAGATAGAGGTTTTTAATCCTCTGAACTTCATGTGAGACATTGTATGGATGTTATTAGCATTTTCCATCCTGTTATAGATACAGTTTAATCCTATTTCTTCAGAATAATATAATAAACTACTCAACTTTCTTTTATTGAAATATTTAAATTTGTAGCCAACTAATGAACATCAAAGGTTGGTGTACAGTACACTTCAGTACTCTTGCATCATTGAATCGTGAGGTTTTATTCATTACTGGAGCTTGATGTGATTATCTCCAGTATTTTTTCTTTTACATGAATTGATTGGTAGTGACAAGCAGCACATGTATTGTTATGTAACACAAGTTGTTAACTATTCCAAACCATGCCGTGCTTGATAATAGAAATACGGTCTGAGACAACCAGTTTAAACAAAGCGGGATAAAAAACAGATTACCTCTGGAGCATGTCTTTATTCTGGAGTTGAAATTAGTGCAAAATATGCTCCACTTTTCTATAGCCCATCCTTGAAACAAAACAATTACTGTCACCAAAATCAACGGAAACAATCGCTGTCCAAAAGAGAGGAGATTGAGCTAGTTAACCTCAGATTTCCCCCTTGTATGAACTGCCGGATACATTTTTCCTAAAGGCCGTGTAAAACACAAATGTTTTTGACTTTTGAGTTAACACACTTGTGGTCCTTGAGATAATATTTTCCACACAGAAGTATGAAGATCAAACAATTCAGCTTCAAAACTACATGACTGCATGGGAGTAAATATAGAAAAATGTTTCTGTATGTGGTACAAACCTTCATACAAAATATGAAATTTATCTGAAATACTATTTGAGATGCCTATACTGCTAAATATCAATGCATTATAATTTCTAATAAATTAAATATATACCTTTCTTCTTACAATATGGGAGCATGTGAAAATAAATGACTTGTATATTAGTTTAACAAATTGTTGTTAACGATGATGTCATAATGTTATAACTTCATTTTCATGGGTTCAATACAAACATATCATATAAACATCATGACTGTGTTAATGACTGGCTTATGACCTTTTCTCATACCTGTTCAAATTACTTGATAATTCATTTATGTTATGAGCCCAAAACACACACATCAATAAGTATGGCAATTATCTACATCATCAATTCCCCTTATTAAATGAGTATTTTCCTCATTTTGTCTATGTAACATAAAAACTTTTGTGATGTACATGTATCTTTATTCAGTATTTGACCTTTCCTGAGCAAATAAAATTACCTTTGTTTATCTGCCCTAATATGGGCAATATTTCAAATTTAACTGCCATCCAAGAAAAGAGGATAGAAAACATGAGTACAAAACTAGCAACGTTATTACCCAAAAAATAATCACAGACAGTTTGTTACATCATTATTGTATAAGTCATTGCAATTGTTAGGCTTGTGGTTTGTATCAAACTACTTAATATTACAAGCAGTAATCAGAAGCCATCACAGTCATTGTCACTGACAATTATTCAGGATACAATGTTCCTGATAATGTTGTTAATAATTTGAACACACATGCTTGTATTACCTTATATACAGATTGCTTTTAAAAAGTGCTTGATATTGGAACTGTTATAATAAAAAATGTTACTTTAAGTATTATATCCTCTCTGAGAGAAAATGTATGTTGGTTTAGGCTGTAGTTGCTGTGGTTGGCAAAAGTTCATTTATGGACTTGGTTGTAGCAGGATGATATGTAGCTGCCAGTGATAACTGGCATTCACAATGTCCTCTGTTACCATTTCCCAGGGATCGGGACTCCACACTCATACCAGCCCACAAACTGATGAGGCGTGCGCCTGCCGATGGGCCCAAAATTGACAGGCTCTTGTCTATATGAGCGATAATAACCTGAAATACAAAAAAAAGGGCACTCGGTTCGTGCTTCTCATGGGAAATATGCACTGATGCGAGAATAAAAAGTAGTGAATTTTGGGAGTGTGCCTGAATTTGTACCTTGAGCTTGGGGTAGGTAAATGGAAAGGGCTTGTTGTCCTGTCCTTCCATCCAAATGTGAATCTACAAACTGACAGTGGTCTTCTCCATTGCCAAAGGAATCAGCAATACTGTAGAAAGTTTCTGAAAATAAAGAAAAGATTATAGGATTTAGTGCCTGAAAGGAAACAATCACAAGCTGAAGGTGATGGACACATAGACATTATGTACTATACAGTCATGGAAATGTGAAGATTATAGAAACATGAAATCTACAGACTGAATTAGATCAGGATTGTCAAACTTTGCAAACAAATCTTGGCTGGGCCACAACTGTTTTTTTTTTTTTTTTTTTTTTTTTTTGTGAGTCTTTGAAGGAAGTCTTTTATTTGGCATATTATCTAGTTTATATATTAACACAAATAAACCTGGTCCTTAATGTGATTGCATTTATTATCATCACTAAAGTTTTTTTTAAAATATACAGTATATGTTTATGGGGGCACGGTGGCTTAGTGGTTAGCATGTTCGCCTCACACCTCCAGGGTTGGGGGTACGATTCCCGCCCCCGCCTTGTGTGTGTGGAGTTTGCATGTTCTCCCCGTGCCTTGGGGGTTTCCTCCGGGTACTCCGGTTTCCAAAGACATGCATGGTAGGTTGATTGACATATCTGGAAATTTGTCCGTAGTGTGTGATTGCGTGAGTGAATGAGAGTGTGTGTGCCCTGCGATGGGTTGGCACTCCGTCCAGTGTGTATCCTGCCTTGATGCCCGATGACGCCTGAGATATGCACAGGCTCCCCGTGACCCGAGGTAGTTCGGATAAGCGGTAGAAAATGAGTGAGTGAGAGTATATGTTTAAAAATAAAATAAATTAATAATACATAATATTTATATCTCTGCTGAATTCATACAAGTCTCCATTTCTCTTGCGTTTGAGCTTCAGCCATTTCCTTATACAACATGGATCTTTCCACTGAGTGATACATTTGGAATCGATTAGTGAATCATACTAAAAGCCAACACCCAGCGGCATAGGGATTAGGTTTTGACTATTTTAAAATATTTTTCTATACTGATTATACATTTGTCAAATAATACGTATTGTGCAGTAATTGTACTATACACATATCCATAAAAGGTATATATTTAACTGCCCTAAACATTAAATGAATGTGTTTCTTTGTTTAATCACATTTTGCTTGGCTACAAGCTGCTGCCACATTTTTACCTGTTTTGTTTTAAAGAGTCAGAGTCGGAGTCACCAAATGTTATTTTTAATGTTTAGTGTGAAAAAGGTTATCATGGTTTTGTAAGGCAGTTTTATTAGTAGCACCAGATTAGCTGATAGTAGATCGAGTGTATTGAGCGATAACATGACAAATTAACACAATGTCACGTATATACAATTGCTTATATTCCCGTCTGGCTTCCAGCCAAAATACATGAGTGTGTTGCACATATCAGTATAATTAGATTTACATACAGTCACACTGTTTGTATGAAACACGTCACGTCACGTCACGTCACGTAACTTTCAAATGAAACTGAATAAAAATGAGCTGTAAACTAGATTTATGTAGACTAAACGTATGCTAAAGGCAAGGTGAATTGGATTTTTTGCAGCACAGATGTAAAAATATACAAATAAATAAAATTATCAATAGTACCCTTCAGTCCATCTCCCATAAAGATCTTGTAGCGCAGTGAGTTGCACAGGACCACACCCACAAACTTCCTGTACCAGGTGCGCTTGACAAATTGACTTCCTTTACAGGAACTGTGGGCAGGGTTGTACCTAAAGGAAAAAGGAATCCAAATAGGCTCGCCACCTAGGGGGAAAACAGGAATAATGTATTTGAGTTTGTTAGTGACAGGAGACTTGAATTGTTGTTCAAATATCAGAGGGTTTTTATGTTAAATGGCATCCGTTTAGAAAGCCCTTGAGTGCTGTTTCAGTGCAATTGATGTATTGTACCTGGGGGCCTCTCTATTAGAAGAGGGTCATCTGTAAAGAGTACAAAAAATCTTTTTAGACATTTACACTAAGATAAATGCTTTTCCTCTACAAAATAATAAAAGAAAATGAATAATGAAAAAGCTTCCCCAAAACTGGAGAGGATACTGACCTGATTCTGTAACATAACTTATTGTTTCGCTGATCGGCCCGAGACCATAAACGTTCTTTGCTTGAACTCTGAAGTAATACCTAAAAAAAACATGGTAAGTAAAAACAATGAGACACCTGGGTACTTGATATTTTACTTATTTTTTATAGAAATATTTTATTTATTTATTTTTAGGTAGCAATTATTGCCACAGTGCTTCAGGGTCCCAAGTTTTCTGGCCTTGTTTTTGACGGTTTTCTTCAGATTCATCTGTTTCCACTCGCCTCCAAAAACATGCCAGTAGATATACAGTATGGGTGACACAAAGTGCCTACCGGATATGAAAATGAATAAATTATAGTTTATAGTCATGTGAGGCTACAGAGAATAATGTCTAAACAGAGGAGCAAGAAGGAGAAATAAAAGAGAAAACTGACAAATGTCTTGCTTCAAGTTACTTGACTGAGTAAAAAAAAAGATTTCATAGAAGTTAAGAAAAAACAGTGAGGTTTAAGATACACACAGTGAAAGACAAATGAGAAAATCAACCCTTTTCCGATGTGTGTGTGTGTGTGTGTGTGTGTGTGCACGTGCACACTCGCAGAAGGTCACTACCTTCATGCTTCGCCTCTTTTTATTTGAGACTCATTAAATGACATAATATCTGTACGGCTGGATCAGATTAGAGAAGCTGGAAACTCTGACCAAAATAAAGTGGGAATTACAGGGACAATTCCAGACAGCCTGGGATACGGAGACCAGGGGAAGTGTGTGTATTTGTAACTGTGTTTTTTACCCCATTCACTTGACTGTAAATTTAAGTACTAAATTAAGTTTTACATAGTCTCTGACATCTGTATTTAAAAATCACTACTCTGTGTTTTCTTAAGTCAACATTTCCCTCTGCGTTATTTTTAAAGGTGGCAGCTGCTATCGTCAAACATAGGGTTCTGAGGACAGGCAAAGAAAACATCTACACTTAACACACACACACATACAGTACACACACACACACAAAATCAAGCAAAACACTCTTCATATATACATTCCAATCTTGTGAAATATCTACATTCTGACATCTGTAATAATTGTGTGCAAGCACATCATTTTTAAAATAGTCACCAGATCAGACAACTGCTGTCGGCTGATCAGCTTAAGTCTCGAATTGCCTGTTTTTGTGAGCACAAGGAACTTAATGTGAAGGAATGTAACACACGTGCATTCTCTTGGAGCGGATGATGTGTTTTAGGTCAGATCTGGTCACGTAACATGTGTGAGAAATGTCCATGCGAGCCATAAACCTCCAGCTCTACAGCAGCCTACAGATCTACAAAGCACCTCTATGGCCACCATAGAAATCAGAAATTTGACAGGACACCAGTATGTTTCTGTTTGTGTGCATTTGTAGGGCTCATAAGAGAGACACAAGTCACAGATCAGTGAGTCTGAGTAGAATAAAGCATGTTCTAATGGAGCTGCCAAGACTTAGTGAATGGGACATATGCTCTATATTAGCTACTTTCTGCAACATAAAATGCCAGTTTTCCTTAGCTCGTTTGAAACGAATCACATGTGTAATATTGTTCCTTTTCAATTACTCAGAGGTGAACTGACGGCTGTCTTCTTTGGATCATGGAAGACAGATCTATTATCAACTTTGCTTGTGATGTAAATCTCGCACCTTTAGACATGGTTGGACGGCGAGTGAAGCACTGAGCTGAAATCTCTTGCTTTTTCTGTGTAACTGCTATGCTCTATCACGATGCATGAACATTAAACACAAACTCCCACTCCAAGACACAAATCAAAATAGTTTATCACCATGTTGACTCTCTCTCATTGAAAGGTGAATGGGTGCTGCAAAATATTTGCATGGAACCAGATGATGTTTAGACTGAGGTTTGATCATAGAATCATAGGTTTGATGTGCCATAAGATGACATCAGCTCTACCTCAGTGTTGATATGAGTGAGATCTGTGAGTCATCAGAAACTTGAATTCTCCTCTCATTCTGTGCCATGCTCAATGAATTGTGGGACATTTGTTTGTCCATCAATCATTACAACTGTTGAATGTTTTATTCCTCCAGACTTTAGACTAGTAAAAATGTCTCTCTGTTGATCACATCACTGTTGCATAGGCATAAAAACCAGAAGAAAAATTGTTCAGTTACCAAATAAAGTGGATCCCAGTAAATGTCTGTATTCAATATAACTTACCACTTCAGAAAGCAATGTTCAGGAAACATCTCCAATGTCTCCGTAATCGGAATAGACACTATTTATAATTATTCTGCCATTTTAATGGAATTGTCCTAATTGTTTTAGTTAGGCTATGAACAAGTTATTTCTTTTCAGTGATACAAAGCAACAGAAATCATGCATTGGTAATGTAGCACTGAGTTCAAAAGTGCTTCATATGTTATATATTTAGACTAAACCACACTGAACAATCTAACTCACTAATAAATTAATTATTTTTCAATTATTTAATTATTTTGTAATGATCTGGATTTTAAAAACACTTATTGACTGATATTGTTAATGTTCCATGGAACAGTACATACTGTAAATACTGTTCAACTTCCACCATCTTAGGATCAGCAGCTTTGCTCAGCGGAGTGAAGTGTTCAGGATGGGGTATACTGTTTAGCAGTTCAGAAAGATACAGCAGAGCTAAACTATTCAGAGTTTTAAATGTGAGCAGGACTCTGTATGCGAACAGAGTCATTGTACTCGCATTTGCCAAGCAGCTGATGTTAATTAAATGAGACTGGGGTAATATGCACTGACTTTTCTGATAAGGACATGGGCTGTTGCTTTTGAGCAAGGTTCAGGCAGCAGGGCATCTAGTCCGATCTCTAGGTTATGAAAGCATGCGCTAATTTCTCATTTCTTAGATCCTCATGTAGGGTTACTCTATTACTTATGTTCCTCAGATGTTTTTAACTAGAGAGTTATGTAAGAATGACAAACCAGCATATAGGGTTACACCAAGGGATTTAACCAACATCCTTATTGTAGACAGATACAATATTAGCAAATTTGGCATGACTGTTTTTTTTTTTTTGGAAAAAGAATATAGTTGCCATGTATTCAAGTTTTTATAGCATAAAATGTTTATCCATTTTTTCCACAGGGCCAAACTGACAAATATAATTGTATATTGTATAAATATAATCAGTATAAAAGGAAAAGTCGTCATATGTTTACGAATTACATGTAGAAGATATTAGGTATAAACAGAAAATATGGCACTTATAAACAATATGTATTGTTTTAGGTTTGGTTTATGCTAACTATTTGGTAACAATCTTTTGAGTAAAATGTAATCCAGGTAAAAATGTGTATCTCTGCCAGTATCTCAGTCTTGACCAGTATCTGCATGGGTCTGTATGTATCTGCATGCATTGCTCTGCTTCGACATGACTAGCTGATTAATGTTATTGGCTGGTGGGTGTATATTTATTCATTATCTGGGTGAAGGTGCGTATTTATTTTAAAAACAGTGAACACCTACAAAACTGTTTATAAGAATTGGGATAGAAAACAAGAAGAGGTTTTGGCCAAAGCATTGGTCAAACCAGTCATAGCTATGCACGTAGACAACTTAGCACTACTCATGGGATTTTCTCTAATGAAAACCCACCAACAAAGCCCTAAAATTGTGATCAGCACCATTTGTGTGTTAACATAAGAAATAAAGTTCACCTGGAGTTTGGCTTGAGGTTCTCCACAGCTAGGTGTGTGCCAGATGAGAGACTAGATGACCATCTGTTGGTCAGGACATCATCATAGGAGGCGCTGTGCACCATGTATCCTGTAGAGATAGCCATCAGTGATGATAAGAAGAGGGCAAATTACTTGCAATCAATTGAATAGGTTTGACTTGAATAAGAAATATTTTTGCTTCTACAATCTAGAAAGCCAATACAGCTATGCATTATGGAAATTATGGAACCTATAAGCATTAAATTTCACTTCAGGTTAAAGCAAAGGCCTAAGTGTGTGTGTGTGTGTGTGTGTGTGTGTGTGTGTGTGTGTGTGTGTGTGTGTGTGTGTGTGTGCTCATATATGCATATTTATGTCAACATGGCACTAAATTAGGCAGAGTTGGGGATGCAAAAAAGAAAGAAGAAAGGAGGGGAGAAACAGTATGGAATGAAGTTATGCACAGGGAGAGGACAAGAGGAAAACAACTACTATCTGTTTTAGACATCATGCAGTCTCATGGCTGCTTCAAATCTCTTCTACTCTATTTTCCTGAAAGCACACAGGGACACTCAATGACTAATTCTGACAACAAAATCCAGTAATCTTCTATACTTCTGAGTTTACCTGGTCTCATAAGTCATAAGAGGGACCGGCCTTGTTTATAAACTAAAGGTGAATCAATGATACTGTTTAGTTTATTGGTAGCAGTGAAACATAGAAGGTCATATGTACAGTGGATGCTTTTTCACAGAACCCTTTGTGGAGTGTCTAAATGAGTACTTGGGTGTACTTTAATGCTTGAGCACTCCTTAAAAACCTCTCAAAAGGGAAAACACGCTGTTACAGAGTTCTAGACAGAAGCTTTTATGGATCTATTTTTAAATGTAAGTGTGTGCTTAATTTCAATCTATTTCATAGACAGTTAAGAATTCATAGCTTCCTAAAGAGGTTTCTCTCAGAGAGGAAAACCCTTAAGTGTTCTAGACTGTACTTCATGAAAATTCATGTATTCCAAAATGTATTTGTAGGGCCATGCTAGATTTATGCAGAAGTAGCACCTGAAACCATGTCATCCTTCAATGGGCGAGCCCAGTCCAAAATAACAAATGAGTGACATCCCTCCATGGCAATTACAGTGATGTTCTTTGGCTTGTGTTTGGGTGGCTGCTTTTGGCTGGCTGTGGCACTGTCCTTTTCAATGAGGTCAGCCAGCACATCCACCTGCAGGTACTCTAGCGCCTCGGTCAGGGAACATGGAGCACCAGGATCCTTCTGGATGTAATTCACATATGGAGCTGAGAAAAGAAAAAAATGGGGGCTCAGTGAAAAGTGAAAGTCAAAAATATTGACTCTTTCTGTCCAGTCATCAGCAGCATACTGTATTAATACGTTCCACATTCTCTGATGAATAAAGAAAAAAAAATTGTTTTATTTGGGTTTAGACCACGTGTCTTACATTCCTGGTATAGTCTAGCTGACTGAATGAAACCTCTGACTCATTGTGGTTCTCTGGTTTGTTTGCAGGGACAGAAGGGGTTGTTACTTGAGAATTTTGTTTATCTGTTATCTGTTGGCAGTTTTGTGGTGGTTCGGTAGGCTTTGTCTATATTGCTGGCTCATTGTGGTTCTGTGATTGCTGTAGTCTGACAGCTGGGAGTGCTTCCAGAAATTTGATTGGGTTACAAGACACACACCTGGATCTAATCAAATGCTCCATGAGATGTTGCAGACCAGAACAAACACTATTCATGTCACACTGCATTGAGTTATGATCTAATAACCTAAGGCCTCTGTTTCATGTGTGATAAGAAGAGATGCTTCAGAATAAAAAGCTCACAAAACACATAACATAACAGAACATAACACATGATTTTGCGGTTGTCATGTATAAATGTGACAGTGGATATACTGGGGGTCTGGGGATTAAAGGAGATTCCGTAGCCTTGACAAACTATTAAAGCATGAAAATACATGGCACATTCTCTCTTTCTCTTGCGCTTTGTGGTCAGCTGAGGTAACTCTGAGTTTTTTTGATGCCAGTGTACTATGACGTTTACTGTTCATTTACATTTTATAATAGTCATGTTTTAAGTTCATGAGATTTCTTGTGTCCTCATTTTACTGCACCACTGCTTCATTTTTAGTTTTTAACTTTACTTATCCTGTTTTTGTTGTTTCCTGGGTGAGAATAAGTATGCAAATGCCAGTAGAAAAAGAACAGTTTGAACTCACGCAGAGTTCATTTTGGTTGTCTATAATGGGATCCTTTTTGGGACTTTTGAGTGTTATAAGAGCAGTTCTGCACTGGTGCTACTGGCTCCACTGGTATCTGTGGTGTTGACATCTGTGCTTGCTCTCTCAGTCCAGCAAGCCTGAGGACCACAGTGGGATTCCTTTGTAAAATAACATGGAGCTGGCTTATTACGCCACTCATTCTTTTCCCAGACAAAGCTGTTGATGTCAAGTTGCTGCCAAGAAAAGCACATTAGAAGAGCCATGAGACACCATGAACTCTCGAAACATGGTTGAATGTTCAGAAAAAAAAGCATCTCCAGGTCAGGGCCTTTTTCTGACAGGTTTACACCTTTGTATTGTAGTTGATCAGTCCTTAAATTTATAACGTAATATTAGCTCAAACTTGTTGCTCTGTTTTCCATGCAGTTACTAAATAAAAATAATATATTGATATATTATATAATGATAATGATATAGAAATATAACAGAACAAAAGACGTTGAAATAAAATTGGTCAACATAGTTCATTAACAGGTCGGAGAAGCTGTCGACCTCTTATTGGATATGAAAATAAAATTGAATGACTACATTGTCTTAGCCTCCATTCTGTGGTTAAACTTTTCATTAAATCACAGCTTTGGGGAAAAAAACACACCAGAAAAAGAGAAAGTAGGAAACCATTAAGCAGGAGGTCCTTGACCATCCCACAGTGTCACATGCCTAGAGCTGGCCTCAGATCAGAAGCCTGAGCAGGGCAATGTAGATGAGCGAAGCAGACACAGTCTGTTAACAGCATACTTTATCTCTACAGACTGTGCTGGAGAGGAAGTATTGGCTAGAATAATGTTTACAGTAAACTCACACTACCTTCTGAGTCTAACTTCCAGCCCTGCTCTCAACATCTGCAGAAGGTTCTGGCAGTCTCAAAATATTTAATCAGGAAAAGATTGTAGCAGCGAGGAGAATAATGCACTAGAAGGATACAGGCCACAAAGACAGAATCACCTCTTAACTTTACATACCAAATCCAGAAATCCATTCCAAAAGCTTCCAGATGACTTGCATTTACCAAGCCATTAACCTTATTAACTACAATCTACAGTGGTGTCCAAAAATGTAGTCCACACAATTTCTAGTTCACTGTTTCAATTTAAGCAAATTTGTCAGTCTTATCGCTTCCATCGAAGCTCTTTGACTTTGACTCTTATGAATTTAATCTTACACAGATCATCATTTTCAAATATTCTATTTTTTTTCAAACAAATAATTGCCGATATTTATTGTTTGCATCAAATCGTTTGAAATGAATGTATTATAACTGATGGAGCACTTAGTGCAGTGCATTGTTTTACAGTGAAATGGCAGAAAATGAAATACAGTGTAGGATATCTAACACAGGGTTCCCACACGTCCTGGAAAACCTGGAAATCCTGGAAAATTAATGACCAATGTTCCAGTCCTGGAAAACACATGGAAAATGAGAGAAAACATAAATTGTCCTGGAAAAAATCTTGTTGTCCTGGAAAATTATTATTTTTAAATGTTCTTGATCATTTAAAGAACAGTTTACAACTGGTCGAAACAATTAACGTTAGTAACAGAAAGCGCTCTGTTCAGAGACGCTGAGTTTTGACAGGTTTTTGTTATGCTGTTTAATCTCGCTGTGACGGATGATGCTGTCATGTGTTGGCGGTTTCAGGTGCTAGGAATGGTTTAAGTGCTCGAATGTTTTCAGCAAATGGTGACGGGGAAGCAGGTTATATTAACCTTGTTAATCTGAATATCATGTGCAAGGGGAATGCACAGCAAACTAAAACATGCATGACGGCATTGGTCTGAGAAAGGAAAGGGTATTAATATGTGCTGCCTTATTATTTTATAAATGTTGAAATTTCATTCACATGACAAATTGTCTTTAAAAGTATAGTTAAGTAATAGCCATAAAATGTACGCTGTTTTTAAGACTTCTGAAAAGAAGAACATATTTAGGCCGTGAATCTGTGATCCTTGTCTTTTTTTGCTAAATTTGAACTGTCCTGGAAAAGTCCTGGAAAATGATCTCTGAAAAAGAGTGGGAACCCTGTAACAGTAAGAATGGTAAAGATACTCTTTGTTAACATCTAGTGTTAGTGTTTTTCAGTGTTATTGGTGTTTATATAGTGTTGAAGTACAGCAATATACCTCTAAATATATTATGTTACTTTATGCAAAAGTATTTTAATTATTATAAATGTTATGGTGTTTTTTGTTTTTTTTTGCTATGGTAGGTCAGAGCAGGAAATGATTTCACATCTGGAACTGAAAACATAAAAAGCTGTTTATAGAGTTAAATCTATCATTCTCCTACCCCCACCCTTCTCTCTCTCCCAGTTTGTGCAGGAAGCTACATGCCACAAGTTTTCACGCAAATTATTCTTAATCCTTTCTCTCAGGATTTCAGAGATATCCTATAAGATACAGAAGTTATCCTCATTAAAGTAGCTGAGGTACTCGATTTTGTAATGTCAAATGGCATACTCCTACAGAACAAATAAAACATGGGCCAAGACTCATTACTTGCTGAGAACCATACCAAGGTGATTTATGGTACTCATGGTTGTGAACCTATAAATGCAGAGGAAAATACAAAGCAATTTATGAAATGATACTTTACCTGTGAAGCGTTTCTTGCCGGCAACATCAAACTCAGATGACGGGCTGTTATTAAAGAAGCGGAACCCAGTTGTGGGGGTGTGAGTAGTATGGGGCAGCTGAGTGGTGATAGGGATCATGGTGGTCTCCATCAAAAACTCATCTGTTAGATAAAAAGCACACAACTAATAGCTGTTAACTAAGTATTATTATAATATAATTGTGCATACGGTTTTTAATCAACTGAGATATTTGATAGACTCCTTAATAGAAAATTCATACTGGCTAATGTATCATCTACCAAAGGCTAAAACACAAAGATGGAACCTGTACTAATCTATGTGCCATACAGTATGAGAGGGTTTTTGTTTTACATTTATTTTAACATTCAAAGTTAAAGGTGGGGTCTCCGTTGTTTGAAAGCCAATGCTGAAATTTGAAATCACCAAAACAAACACGCCCCTAACCCAAATGGGTCCCATCCCTGTTTTGATAGCTCCACCCCACACATACACCAGACAAATATAACCCAAGTATAACCCAGACAAGTATTATGGCGGAACCTGTTGGGGCAGCTGACCGAGGGGATATTTTTATCAATAAATGAACTCAATGAGTAATACTATGGTAATACAAATATGTTTTTGTAGTACTGTGTGTTGTACCGTGAAAGGTTTATCTCCGTTTCACGCGGAAGACGTTCAGTTCTCTCCAGCGCTGGAAAGCTGATCCTATATTAACACGGGTCCTGCTTCTTGCCTTATCGTAAGCCTTCCTTCGCTTTCTTTCTTTGTTTTTATCTGCCATGTCAATGTTAAAACCACTTTCTGCTAATGTCACACCTGCGCACTGAACACTCCGCCCATATTGACAAGACACGCCCCTTTCTGCTCATTGGCTACACGTTAGTGTTGTTTTTTTGTTTTGTTTGGCGGCCCAACTCAGTTTTCTTAAGCATTTCTCAAACAACGGAGACCCCACCTTTAAGCAATTTGACTATGAATGGATATTTCCCATATTTATGAGCCATATATACTGTGCATAAAGAAGTAATAGGAAGTAATTAATTTTATTTGAAGAACATTGAAGCATGTAATCCTTATCCAGATTCACATTTGGTTTATATTTCCTTAAATCACATTACACAAGAATATATTATATGGTATGGTGAGTCAAACCCTCTCTAATTCCATCTTAATTCTGGTTACACTGCCATTACACTGGCATTAAATGTCATGCCAAAACCATCTCTTTATTAAAATATACTAACATGTTTTGCATATTTTAGGGGCAGACATGAGGTCATCTAAATTCTTTCACTTTTTCATTGTTGAATAGCTGTTTTACATGGACTTAATATTTCGCCTATACAGTATTTGTCGTGTCATGTTAAAAATACATGAAAAATGTGACTTTGTTTTTACAAAGCTCACCACTTGGGTAGCAGTCCAGTATTCCATAATCATCCATCATAGGAATGCCATTCTTATCCAGCTTTGCAAATGTTCCAGGGGGACAGGTAGGCAAAGCTTCAGTTGTGTACTCCAGAGTAGTAATTTCTGTTGTTGTTGGTTCAGCAGTGGTGGTGGTGGTTGGTTCAGCAGTGGTTGTAGTTGTAGTTGTGGTTGTAGTTGTTGTGGTTGTAGTTGTTGTGGTTGTAGTACTGGGTGTAGGACGATCCAGGCCCACAAGTGGCTTCCCTCCAACAGTGAGGTACTTATCTTTGGGGTTAACAACAGGCCGACTGTCCCTCCCATGACCAAACAAAGCCATACCTTCCTGGTTTACTAATGGGGTACCCTCTTCATCTAATGGAAAACAGATCATATGTTAACATTTAAAGTTAGCAGTTTGTAAAATAAGAATGAATATGAAAACATACCAAAGATAGTTTTCCCATCTTCTCCAATGACTACTTTCCTGGGCCGGCCTCTAGAATCCTGTAAAACCTTTCCCTCTTCATTCATCAGTACTCCTTTATCCAGATCTACAACCTAAGGGTGGTACATTTAATGTCAGTACATTAGAAAGAGTAAAAAAGACACATAACAGGACCTAAGACATGAGAAATACATTTCCAGAAGAGAATGTTTTCATTTTTTTTAACGATGTTGGCAGAGAAAGGCTCATTATATACTATCATTCATGATAACAATTATTAAAGTAAACGCACCCATCTGGTTCCATCGGGGCCTGTAATATATTTGACTCCATTTCCTTTTGTATTTTCATTTGATGTAGATGCAATTTTGCCATTTGTTGCTGTAAGATTTGGTCGCGCATTCTTGCCTACACAAGCAAATTAATACAAGAAACTAAAACTTCATTCCTTCACTGATACTTATCTATATATTTAACAAGACTTGTAAATAAATCTTTACCTTGCCCATAATTAGGTTTGTGTAAACCAACTGGGGTTTTTCCTCTTGAATTTTTGTCAGATCTGCTTGGATAGCGTGATCTCACCACTGGATTTCTTGCTGGAACTGTTACAGGGGTCTTGAAATCTTTTGATGTGTCACCACCAGCAGGTTGCATCAGGGATGATCGTGAGACCAATCCCACAGTTGATCTAACATTAGCATTTTGACTAGCACCTGTGCCTTGATCTGAAGGTGAAGCTTTGTGTTCCATTGTCTGGGAGGCAGAAGAGGACGAAGAAGTTGAAACGGATGATGAAGAGGAGTTTTGTTTAGCAGCAGAGCCCAGTTGTGTATTTTGTACTGTTTGTAACCTACCACGCAACCTTAACTCATTCAGACGACTGGCCAGGAGAGCAGAACGAACCTTTCCATTGGAACCCAGACCAAGTCTATTGAGAGTCATATAGGATGTGTGAGAGCTGTTGTCAGAGGTTTGACCAGACCTCTGAATGTGTTTAGAATCAGAAGCAGTTTTTTGGGGGGAAGCAGTTGGGGCAGTGTTCTTAATCTCCTGGGTGTCTTTGCTGACCTCAGAGAGGTAATCATGTTTGTGATCATTGCCTGATATTGTGTGTTCTTTGTGATCATTAGAGGTTGTCTGTCCACTACTTGAAGCTGCTTGTCTACTCTTTACAGTGGGTGTTGCAATGTTAGAGTTGAAGGTTGTTGGGGAGGTTTTGGTTTTACCACTGACATGCTCTCCTGAGGCTGTTGGATTAGATGGCATTCCTCTCAAAAAGGGCCTACCTGCTCCTACTGAAGAAGCAGTCCTGCTCCATGGGATCCTGCCATCTTTTCTCTGACTACTTCCAATTACCACCCTGGCATTTCTGTTAGACAAGGAGGAACCATGTCCTGGACTTGCTGTAGAAGGAATCTGAGTTGAACGCAAATAACTGTTAACAGCCTTGTCTTTATAATTGTTACCAACATCCTGTGTATTCTCTGCTTTGATTGGAGGGGCAAGAGTAGTGGTATATTGATAAGTAGAAGGTGTGTCTTCATTATTTTGAATTTTTATTTTATGATCATTTTTACTGTTATGTTTTGTATTCAAGTTACTGGTTGATTGGGTATCCCTGTTGTCTGTACTGGAAACTGCTGAAGACTGTGACAAAGCAGATGACGTTAAAGTTGTTTTTTGTCTACCTGCCTGATATTTGTGACCTTTATTTTGAGTTACTCTTCTACCATTTGGATAAGCAGGACCAGGCCCTGAATTACTGGCATGCCTTGCTGAGGAAGAAACTCTGCTTGTCCCAGCTGATGACAGTGATGAAGATGATGACTCTCTATCTGTTTCTGTCTTCGTTTCCTGAGGTGATGTGGTGGGTGATGGAGTGGATGATTTTACTACTGTATCACTGACTTTGCCTTCAGGATATAAGCTAGTGTGGACTTTCTTTGAGACTATAGGGTCTTGGCTTTTGGGTAAACTAGAGGATCCACCATTTTGATTTCTTGTCCGTGACCATGAGGTACTCAAGGGTGGCCGTCTTAAACGGTTGCCATTGACAACTGAGGATGTGCGAGGTGTCAGTGACTGAGACCTGTCATGGCCCTCTTTGGACATTAGAGGGAAGGAATGCTTTTTTGGTAATGGACTTTTATGAACAGAGCTTGATTCCTTAGCTCCAGATGAAACTTTATGTTGTTCTTCCTCCTCAGTTTTTGGAGCATTGTTAGTACTTTCTGGTTGTGTATCCTCAACAGCTTCATTTGCTGTTGCTTTATCGTCTTTTGGAGTGTCTGTTGGTGCCTCTTCCTCATCTCCTTCTTTTTCACTACTAATGGTTGTTCTAGAATTGGAACCTGAATTTCTGACCGAGCCCCTTAGTGATGAAAAAATGCTGTGATAAGACCGTGTTTGAGAAAGGGGGCGAGATTTCTTGTTTGTGGGTGAAGAAGTAGTGGTATGGGTAAGAGATATTTCTGTGTCTTCTGTATCTTGGTCTTCTAAGTCATCATATACAGATGTTCTGGAGGTGCTCTTGGACTGAGTAGAATGCCGTAAGGCAGTAGTGCTGGCTGGCAACACAGAGTACATACAAATCTTAACCTGTAAGTTTTTTAAGCATTTTTTGGCATAGAGTTGAGTTAAACATGCGTAGTGCACATTTACTCCTCACTTTAAAAAATTAACTACATCTACTCAACGTGATCTGTATTATGTGGCCTCCTAGTCTCTCTCTCTCTCTCTCTCTCTCTCTCTCTCCCTCTCTCTCTCTCTTTCTCTCTCACTCTTGTGTTTAAGCAAGAGAATACACACACATTTTTATCACAGATTTTTCAGGGTTTTGTCAGTCATGTCTGTGCATCTGCCTTTAATGACAAGCATCTGTCTGACATTAATTCCTCAGAAATTTGGGAATAGAAATTTCAGAGGAGATTATGGAGGTTTTATTCATTTAAATTTGCTGTCAACTTCAATCAGATGTAGTGTTCAAGCAAGCAAGATATATATATTCTCTTGCTTGAACACTACATCTGAGAAAAACCTTAAAAATCTGTCAACTTCAGGTTCTAGGTTACACATAGCTATTTTAATGATTTAGACAAATCTCAATTTACTTAACTGGAAAAGCCTACTCTGTAAAGAACTCTACCGTGTAAAAGCTGATGTATTGTTTTAAAAAAACCTCATTATATTTCTCTGATTTTAACATCATATTCAAGATGGCCATTGCAACAGCTAATTTGCAACAGCTAATTTGTGACTTACTTTCAGGCATTGCAACACTCAAGGCTTTAGACTGTGGTCCTTGTCCTTTTCTGTTGGCTGCTCGAATTTTAAAGATGTAACGATCACCAGGTGCCAGCCCATCTATGGTGGCCGATGTTGTAGTGCCACGATATGTTACTGATTTTGCTCCAAAGGGTTTCAGGGCTGGAGCATAGGACAGAATATATTCTGGAATAGGAACAAAGAGTAATAAATCTGGTCATTTATATCTAGATGGGGTTCAATCCTCTTTGACTAATAGAAAGCAGTACATTGACTAATGCAACATGTAAAAACAGAAAATATGATTTATTTTAATTTGTAACTTGGCAAAATACTAGAATAATTCTTCACTGCCAATTCCTCCTGAACGTTGGCCATACTCCTCACAGATTAAACAAGATAGGAGCTGTTGAATTATAAACAGGAGTGCATTGTACTGTAAGCCTCACCTCTGATTTTACCATTGGGTTCATCTGGTGGATCCCATGTTGCAGTGACTGCTGTGCCTTTCCCTCTAAGTGGTTTCACCTCAAAATTCTCCGGAGGGCCAGCGGGTGCTGCAGAGTTATGGACATGATAACAGGTCATAAATGAAGAGAAGAGGCAATACAGAGATTTTGCTCTAGATCTTCAGTGTTCTTCTCGCCATTTTTATTTTTATTTGGAAACAGCACAGTTCTAGGTATTCCAGGAAAATTAGTAATGAAGTCATCAATGGTTTTCAGTGGTTCCAAGACACCTTAATGATCCATTACACATTGGGTGTTATAATGCATAATTTAAACTACACTGAGAGAAATCTTTGTTAATTGTGTGTATGCGCATATAGGTATGTGTATGTGTGTTTGTGTGTGTGTGCATGTGTGTGTGGGTGTGTGTATGTGATGGTGGGTTTTTGTGTTACACATAAGGTGTCCTGCAAAACAAATCAACCAGATATCTATGTGGTATGTAACTGCAAACTAAATGCATATACTTGTCTACTTTTACATGCACAACACAAATTGTTTGGAGCTCACTCAACTCAAAGAATCCTGGGTAATCCATACCTGATTCAGGGGTCCTTTGAAATACAGATACACTCCATTTCCCATGTTGGTCACCCTGAGTGATTCGAACAGAGAATTCATACATTCCATCTGCAGACAGCTTCTCAATCACAAGCCGCTTCTGTGAGGTCTCCTTATATTCCCATCGAGCAGACTCTCCCTTCTCTCTGTATCTGACAGTGTATTGCCTACAAGCAATGGATATTCATTGTGTCTCATCAAAAATTCATTTTGAATTATTCTCTTCTCTCTTATTAGACACTAACCACTATCATACAAAGCTTTGTTAATATATATTACACAAGTCAGTTTTACACAAATCATATAATTTATTACAGAAAACATTTTTTTAAACAAAACCAACCTGATGCATTTCCTACCTGGTACCTTCAGGGAAACTTTTCTGTTTCTTGACAAGTGGATCCACCCATGTGATTACAACAGACTGGGGAGACAGTATCCTCACTGTAATGTCTTCCACCTCCTCTACTTCATCATGCTCTGATAAACATGGTTAATGATTAGAAACTTGATTTCCCAAAAGACTAAGATTGTTTTACAGTAATAAACTGAGTATCATATCATTATAGAACCATTAAACATAATTTTAACTCCACAATGATTTAATGTTGTGTGATTTTGTGTTCCTCTTGTAATGGCCTGCCATTTATATTATAATTTATGGCTTAACAAGGTTTAAATTATAAGGTAACTTCAAATACAAATTTATTTATATTTACTCCAATTTCTGAGGCACTTAAAATGTGGATTTTTTTAATTTCTGAGAAACACAGATATGACCTTATTCTGTGAGCTTATTTACTATTTGATAAGATTCTATCTGAATGTTTCTATTTAAGCGATCTCTAAATCTCATTAAATAATGAACAAATGGTTATAAACATTGTAAAGAAGTTTTTAACAGATAGCAATATTAAATACGCTTGAAAATACAATACATGTTTCATTACAACTACTAAAGCAAGACTGTTCAAGTCAACCAAGTCGTCAAACTCCATCTTGCAATACACACCACAGTCTACAAGCATGATCACCATGGACTACACTTCCATGGCCAGCTGCTACCTGACATTCAGCCCCCCTTTACACTGAAAAGCTGAGCATATATTAAGCATATTGCTTGGAGCGAGTGTAAAGAAGTCTGTATTTTTGTCACTTTTACATTATAGCACAATCAAAGTCTTTCTTTTGCATATCCTAGCTTTAGAGGTTGGAGTCAGAGCACATGGTCAGCCTTGATACAGCACCCCTAAAGCAGAGAGGGTTGAGGGCCTTGCTCATGATCCCAGCAATGGCACTTGAGCTTTGACATTCCAATCAACAACATAGAGCCTTAAACACTTGAGCTACCACCACCCCTAGCTAATGTCAGGAATGTTTAATGCTACTGTTGTCTGATGTTAGGCCACAAAATTAGCCTTTTTATCTAATATGCCCGTGTAGTTCTATATTTTAACTGCAGTGAGTACAGTAGTCCTGGACTGTACCTGTTTTTATTACTCTTATGTTGTATATGTAAAACTGTTACAGGGATAAGTTACTGGTCTCCTCTGGCACTGTTGTAAGTCTGTTCTTCTCTGTCAGAGTGTATAAGAAACATGAATGTTGATTGGTCACCTATGTTGCAGTCATCATACATTCATCCCGGATGCTGCTTGACCGGCAGATACAACCTCATCAAACCGAATTTATCTCTGATTTTGAGACCTCTTCATTTTTTCTAGTCTAACAACAAAAACTTTAAAATTTAAAAACCACAGGATAATAAAGTATCCACCAGTAAAGTTTATGTGGTTAAATCATTTTCAGCCAAAATGGCACATTTAACTTACTAATACTGAGGTCACTTGGTACTACTATAACAGCTTCTACCTGGAGGAGGGCTTTCGGTATTGACAGTCTTGCTTGCTGGTACGGTCCTCTGTGGGGCTTTCTGTGCCTGCAGTGATACCACATAGATGGACTCAGAAGCTATGAATAGAGAAATATCAAATACAGCCATGTATCATTATATACACCACGCCATGCTGTTCACAAACTGAACATATCTATCCATGCTAATGAACTCTTGCAGCTTCTAGTATTATAAGTGCATTAACACAACAAGAGCAATAAGGAAACAGAATAATCAGAGATAATAAACCACATAAACCTGCTTGGGGAATATCAAAATCCAAAAGTTATCATATGACACTTGTAATCACCTAGTTTAGGTTTGTTAGCATTGCGCTGGTCAGCTTGAGGCTGACTGAGGTCCACCCTATGTTTGTTTTGAGAGCGAATGGGCAGGTATCCTCCTCTCTGTGGAGCTTCAGGGCCTGAGGAGGACTGAGGGGCTCTCTGCCGTAACACTGTTGATTTCTCATCTGTAGGACGAGGGCTTATCTTAGAGGAGCGCTCAGATGACCTCCTACCTAACAAGAGACAAAGACAATGTTTGCTTTATTTCTTTGATAAGATTTAATTAAGTTTAAATAACCTATTTAATCTATCTATCTATCTATCTATATCTATGTGTGTGTGTGTATATCGAGTCAAGTAATATAAAGTGTCTCTTCACATAAGACAGACATAAGTCTATAAGTAATACTCATTCATTACCGCTTATCCAAACTCCCTCGGGTCACGGGGAGCCTGTGCCTATCTCAGGCGTCATCGGGCATCAAGGCAGGATACACCCTGGACAGAGTGCCAACCCATTGCAGGGCACACACACTCTCATTCACTCACGCACTCACACACTACGGACAATTTTCCAGAGATGCCAATCAACCTACCGTGCATGTCTTTGGACCGGGGGAGGAAAGCGGAGTACCCAGAGGAAACCCCCGAGGCACGGGAAGAACATGCAAACTCCACACACATAATGCGGAGGCGGGAATCGAACCCCGACCCTGGAGGTGTGAGGCGAATGTGCTAACCACTAAGCCACCATGCCCCCTTTCTGTAAGTAATAATTTACTTCATTTTCATTCATTACTTCAGTAATTTCTCAGAAATGTTATAAAAGTTTGTTGCATGGACTTAAAAGGCTGTGATTTGGGATAATGATCATTTATATGATGTTATTCATTAACTTTAAGATCTTCGTGACTTTTTGTAGATGATCTGTTTTTTGTTGTTCTTTCTTTTGTAATGTGGCATCAATTTGTTTGTGTATGTCATACCATGGCTACAAAAAATATGTTGATTAGATCTTGTAGCAAACAAAAGCGATTTTGAATCTCAGAAAAAATGTTTGCAGAATGCAGAGAGAATTTAACAACCCATGTTTATTCAAGCTTATAGACATTCAAGACCACACAGTCCTCTGCGCTCTCACTTCCTTTTTGCTGTTTTTCTAGTGTTATTCCCCATATGACTGGACCTTGCCAGCAGACAGCCAGGCAGTTTTTCCTCCCTTTCCGTTAAAGCATTGATTTCTCTCCCATTTTTCAATGTCCTACTTTTTCTTCTCTCTTCTCATTGCTGTGCAGTCTAATATCACAGACAGTGTAATGAAAAACATCCTCATGAGCCTTTCCTCTGTCTCCTTCAGTAATCACACGCAGATGATAGACTGCAATTTAATTTTGTCATTGGACACAGAGTCACTGCATTACGAGCGCTGTGTATCACATCAGAACTAAATATCTTAGGTTTATCTTCTAGGTTTCCTAAAGCAACACCAGGCTAAATGCTGAAGAGAGATATTTTTTGATTTAGCAAGGAATCTGGACCTGAAGTGCTTTTGCTCTGCATCATTTAGTGTGTCCGTTGCAGTAGTGCACCACATTCTGGAATGCTTTAAAAGTCTCATGCCAGTTGTTTCAGCAAGGTAAGCTTTCTCCATTTTATTATTATTATTTTTTTTTTACACAGCTATTAAATAACCTCTTTAAGAATTATTTGGACTTGATTCTAAAACTTTAATGACTAAATCAGTAATTTGTAATGCAAAAAAATATGTTTATACTTGAGTTGAATGCTGCTGGGGTGAATGAGTTCTAGATGGGGAAACCGGTCTGGAAGAAGACGGAAAAAAATGTGTGTGTGTGTGTGAGAGAGAGAGAGCAAGAGAGACACAGAGAGAGAGAATGTAAGGGAGAGAGAGAGAGAGAGAGAGAGAGAGAGAGAGAGAGAGAGAGAGAGAGAGAGAGAGAGAGAGAGAGAGAGAGAGAGAGAACTATGTGTTTTGTCTTAATTCTGAATTATTTTACTTTTTAAGAGGCAACACTTCATACACTGGCACAACTGCTGAAGGCACAGTACTATCTCTAGTGAAAATACTAAACTAATGAAAAGCACAGAATAAGACAGACACTCAAATGTCAGCAGCAGGAAAAGGAGATGCTTTTACTGTCATGTTTATGTGTTTTTAATTAGCTGTGGCTAGGTGTTTCAGTAAGACAAGATTATTCTGGCTTATTTTTAAATATTAACTACCCCATGAGTGTCAAGGTAAGAAGCAGATAGCATTAACAATTTACAGCTATACGGTTTGATTCGGAGCTCATGTTACTGTCTGTCTGGGATTTTCCTTGATCTCCCTGGCCATGTGGATTTTCTGCAAGTTTCCACATACTTCCAAAAATCATAGCAGTAGGTGGATTGATGACATTAAGCTGGTCCTAGATGTCAATGAAAGTGTGAACGTATATATGTGTTGACAGACTAGTGTGTCCAGGGTGTATCCTACCTCATACCTAGTGCTCTTGACCACCGTGACCCTGACCGGGATAAACTGGTTACTAAAGACTTCAACTTCTGAGGAAAAGACAGTGTACACCTCTTTCTTTCTCTTTCACCATCTGTTTCTCTGTTTCTTACTTTCACCATTTGCATCCTCTTTCCTTTCTAAGGGCTTTTACGGTATGCATCTCACCGCACTCTGTCTTGCTTTCTGGCAGGTGTTGGATGAAACGGCCAGCTCTAGGGGCCAGGGCAGCTGACATAGTCCAGCTATGTGTACACTCAGCTGGGTTTTACAGGGCCTGGCTTCTAACATCTCTTCACACTTGGTAATAGTGAAAGGGCCAATTAAGAATTCCTGCATGTCATATTCGAGTGTTGTTCCATCAACACTTAAACGTAGCATAACTTGGTGCATGCATCACAAAATTTAAAGTAAAAAAATGTGTGGCTAAGAGAGCTAATGGCTTCAGTTTTACTAGTTGCAATTTAATGAGATGATGACAATAAAACCCAAAGCCCACCATTAAAAAAAAACATTTCTGTGAATATGGATCATCAGTTAATAAAAAAAAGGAATATTTGGGATTTACATAGCTTACAACATTATTATAACATTTTATTTACAGAAAGCTTCGAAAAATGAACCCAGTGCACTCAGACAGAATAACTTATATTTCTTATTAGCTCCCAGACAGACAGAGTTTAGAGTGCAATGTTATGGCAACACCATGGCATTTCCAAGGAGAATCTAAAACAGTACAGCGGCATCATTATTGGAATGCTAAGCCAATGCCAACTATACAGACGTCAATCAGTCAGGGGGAAAAAAAAAACAACAACAAAAAACCCGCTTTTAACTCATTCTCTGTCAGTTTTATCTCTTTATCTTTTCTCCAAGCCTTGCTTTATCTTTGAAATATAAATAAGTGTAATCTGACATAATGGTATCCTGCTGTGGTAATTCAATCCACTGAGATCCTTAAATATCCCAAGAAGGGAGTAATAATAAGGTATGTGAATGTGTATTTATTGCTTTCTCCATACAATTAGAAAGGCGTTTGAAGAATAAGAGTGGTAACTCTATCTGATAAAACACCCTCAGTGCTACTAAAGCTTTACATTTTGTTTCTCTTTTACCTCATTTACTCCTGGGAGTGAAGGAAACGTCTGTCATTTGTGTTATATAGACAAATTCCTTCCCTTTACCCTGGAACAGGTAACACGCTCAGAGATTGGCTTCAGGCAAGCTTGGAGGATTAAAAAAAGAAATGCATTATTCTAATATCAAAGAAGCCATGCGTTTGCCTCTACTGCTGAAGGACACCAGTAAAGGAAGCTTAAACAGAAAACTTGTATGGATATTTTGCTCTTCTAGTGCATTCATTACTCTAGGGACTAACTGAAAGACTATTACATTTTTTGCTGCATTTTTTAGAGTTATTATTAAAAATGTAGAATAATTCATTAGGAATAATGAAATTTAAGTTTACCTACAGTATAAGGCGTCCATATTATATCTACAGTTGTAATCACAGACTAAGGGGTTATTAAACAAAGGGGTGGGATTAAATAATTAGTTCCAGTTCAAAGCTGCGTTTGCAGAGTAGCAAATATGATATTACTGTATTGGCTAATGGCTCTACAGTTATAGAATACATAAAGGATTAAATAACCAAATAACCAAAATACTATTATGATGATTGTAACAGTCAAAATGTGTACTGTACCTTTAAGATCTAGAGTTTTATTTAGCAAGATTCATTTAGCATATGCTGAATGTGACTATTCTTACTGCTCTCCAGAATCTATGCAGTAGAGACAGAGCAGATTACAGCTACTAGACCTGTCGATATTTGCTTAAACTTTGTAATACATCTGTCTCCTTTATGTATATGAATTGTAGCCATGAGACCTGGCTTTATATGGGCATTGCAGTAAAGAAAGCCATTTTTTCACCCATGCTTGTGCTGCTGCCCATGTGCTCTATACCAGATTTTCTTTCTCATAGACACTCTTTCTCACAGATCCCAGCTTTGGGTATAAAAATCAAAATCAGTAAGATTGAAATGAATTATTAATGAATTACACAGGAGTAATGTTATACTACTAAAAAGTGTGGCCAAGCATATTTCTTATTAATATGCAGATTACTAACTGAAAACCGTAAGTACACTACAGAGCAAAGGATGTGGACACCTGACCCTCACACCAATATGTGTTTCATGTAAGTGTTGCAAAGTTGTAAGAACATTGTAATGAACATTAAGATCATCAGAACAAATGGATGCAAAACCTGTTTCCTTATGACAATGCCCTGTGCACGTATCAAGCTCCATAAATACAGAGTTTGGTGATGTGGAAGAACTCATGAGTCATGAGTCATGACCTCAACCCCACTGAGCACCTTTTGGATGAACTGGAACTGCACAAACCCTCAGAACCACATTCTAAAATCTTGTGGAATGTAATCTCAGAAAAGTGGCCAGATTATAGCAGTAAAGGTGGACTAACACCATGTTAATGCCCATGGTTTTAAAATGGGTGTAATGGTCAGGTCTGCATACTAAAATCCATATATTGTAGCTACAAGGACACCACTTGCACCATTTTTGCTTTATTTTTGTTATTTTAACTAACCTATCTTTGAGCTAGTTAGCAAAGCTTGGCTATAAGTAATTACAATTATTTACTTTTACTCAATATAATTTGCAAAACCAAACCATCAAACTGTATTTCAGATGTCTGTTATATTCACTCCTCCACTGTTTTAAGATTTCCGTTTGGAGCGCATAGTCTAGTGCTCATGTGTTGACTCTGCTGCCTGTTTTTGGTCTTGTTTTCTGTGTTTGTGCTGCATTAACGCCACCTTGATCAGGGTTTTTTACCATCCCATGAATCTGAAATTTTGTTATTATATTTCTTGAAAGTTATGCACATTGGCACCATCTATGCTCTAGCTAAACATATCTGTCTCTGTCTGGAGGGAAATAAATTCTAAAAGCACTCTTTGCCTCAATGAGGTCTTTGCTCCACCCCCAAGGAGTTCACCAGATCACTCCATAATAGTGTGAATTTTATAATGCTAGGGAAAGACACTGAATTTTGTCTTCGGAAGACTTCAGATTTTCCCCTGAGTGAATTAACGTGTGGTGCCTTCATGCTTCATGAGTCTATTAAGAGGATGAAGATTTTTGTAAGCTAAACTGTTGACATTCTAATGCATGTTTCCTTCATAATCCACTGACTCACTGCATATTTACTAAATGCAATTTGAAAGTGCGATTTTCCTTTGCTAAACTGACATTAGCTATTGAAAACACTGGTTAGATTGTATGAGATCCTACCTGGTAAGGAAGCGTTTGCAGAAGCACTTCCTTCAACGGCAAAGCCATCCAGTTTTACCAATTCCCCACCTGTAGTGAAAAACAAAGGGAATTTGTGGTTTATTTTGATAAAAGTACCAGTGTTAAACTGACAAACTATATACATATACTATACAGAATATATTGTATAACACGTCATTAAAACCTTTACTTAATCTTATACTATTAAAATAAAAATGCTTTGACAAACAGATTTATGGCCTATGCACTGCAGCAATGTGTGTTCTTATTTATTAATAAGTGTACTGAATAATTTGTGCCTGGTGTTGTGTGCATGTTTTGGAAATGGAGCTATACATATGGATGTTGTTTATTAGAGGCAGAAGAGGAAACGATTTAGAGATTTATGTGGCATTGGAAGGGTGACAAGCTGCCACCAAACAACGCCCTGGTTTTGGCTTTGGGTCTGACAACACAAAGCTTGCTAATAGCTTTTTATAGTGGAGTGCGATTCCAGCTGCTAGAGAAGGCCAGCAATCGGTGAGAATGGAATAATTACAAAAGCAGACTGGACTGATTATATTCGGTACTGTGTTCAAGTGTGGGTCGTTTTATTAGTCATCCAGCCTGGTTTTAAAAGGCAAGATTAAGAATAAGCTGGGAGGCCATGAAGTTATAAATATTTTCTGTGTAAACGTTCAGAAATGATTTGTAGCCACAATAGGACTCTGCTGAAGTGTTGATTGACAATGTAATATTGAAATAGTATTTCTGTTAAGTCACTTGGATGTGTAAAGCTTTTATAAAATGGATTTACTGTGCATTGGTAAAACATGAAACGAATATACTTTTGTTGGTTACTGAAGGCAGTCAATTAAACATGCTCAAAAACGTCTTAGCTCCTATAAATAAAACCAAGACCCATAATAGCAATAATAGGAAACAACGGAAAACTGTCCCATACTTACACGTGCATATGCAACACACACTCTCTCTATCTCTCACACACACACACATACCTCCTGGAGTTTCTGCTCTGTAGACTGGTTTACTCATTCCATCCTCATTCTCAGAACTGATCTTGAGAAAGTGCAGGACTCCAGGCTCTAACACACACACACACACACACACCGTGCAAATTAAACAAATAGTGCATGCTGATGTCATGCATTTAATACTTGCAATTTATTTCCTTCTTTGCATGACTATCGACTGTCAAATCTGCAGCCAGTAACATAACTATCCACCTTACCTACGTCCTCTAGTACCTCGGAGCGGCTGTCCTTGTCCACCTTGATGAAGCGCAGAGACCTCATGGACTTGCCATAGCCAATACTGTATCGATCCACTGGCCGACCATCCAGCTCGTTAGGTGGGTCCCATGTCACCTTTAAGCCCTTTTCCACTGAGGTAAGCTTCACATTGCGTGGATGGAATGGTTTAAATGCTAAGAGAAAGCCAAAAAAAATGACTGCCAATTTACACATGCTGTCAATACAAAGACTGATTATGTTTATTCATGTGAATTGGGGAGCAATAAGTAACTGTTTAGCGTACAACATATCTCGAGCCTCAATTTGCCAAAAGATTCCAATAGGAATGTAAAACGCATTGGTTATATTTCACTCAATTTATTTCTTTATTCTCTGTAATTCACATCTAGAAATGTGATCGATTAAGAATACTGGGCTCACCATTCAATATTCATAGAATATTTTGAACAAAATTTGAGTGAAGAAATATTCTTCTACTGAAAAGACTCTTTTTATATTAAATCATAAAAAATGCTAAACAAAGTACATTTTTGTTTGTATAAGACTATGGTGACTATGACTATGGCTATAAATGAAAAATGTAGTAATGTTTCACCACATCTTGATAAATAAACAAAATACTGTACAAATGTATCTATTTAATAAACAAAGGCTATGCACTTAAACCCAGGTTATTGTTGTTTAAACCCTGCGTTTATCCCCAGGGAGATGTTTCACAGTGGTAATTTATAAGCAGGGTCAGAACCACGCTTTACTCTGGGTTATAAAACCATGCTCTGAAGCATTGCTTTTGCGATGTTAACCCTCATTGTGATGCCAAAAACTGTACAGTGTGAACCGTACTGTGTTGTGTTATAATATTATGACTAGATGCTTAGCAACAGACACCCAATCACAAATTGAACAATGTGTGCCTCATAGCACAGAAAAACCAAGTCAAGAAGCGTTTATTGTCAAACAGCATTTCTCCAACACCATGGTGCTACATAAAACAACACAGAGCTACATAAAACAACACAGAGCTAAGGACTTAAAAGTAAGTTGTCCTAGCCACATAAAGCGCATCATGTGCAACCTAGTGCAAACAGTGTGAGACAAAAGACAGGGCAAACAGACAATACAGAACACTACAGGACAGATACACAAAATAGCGCCGACCAGTGTGCACACTGTATATTATACAGAACATTGTACAAAAATATAGGGTTTTAAACAAAGCGGGATCTTGCAAACCAGGAGGCAGCAAGAAAAATGCCTTGATAGCCTAGGTCGGCAAAACAAATCATCACAGACATGCGTGCCTTGGTGAGGGGGAGATACCTGAGGAAGTTGGATATCAATGAACGCCAGGTCGAACTATGTGACAAAGTTAAAAAAAAAGGCCAGAAAAGAGCAGAAAGACTAGAGTAGAAAGCTGTGAAAGCTCACAGTGCAAAACAACAAACGTCCTTATTTTTCCTCAATGATGTGAAATTGTGAAACAAGCCATAATTCAACCAAGAAGTGTGCTGTATTTATCTAATTATGGTTGTTGACATTTAAATATGCAATGATATGCAAAAAAAAAGGACAAAAATAAGAACCCAGCGGTTTATGAAGTCATCTGGAATTTGAATTAAAAAATTTTTTGGTCAACAACAACCAACAGCGATTTAAAGGTTATTTACTGTATGTATAGTAATATGTAATAAACATCACAATGACATGATTGCTTGTTTAGTTCTACCTACAGTAGTGCCGGTGCAAGGCAAGAGATGAAAGTTCTTTCAAAATTTCTTTATATTGTACAGATCTAAACTGCCCTGCTGTGAGTAGACGTCCCTGAAGCAGCATAAGAGGGCAGAGCTAGAAGAGCAGGAACTTGCCTTGCCTTGCTTCAGTTAAAACTGCCATGATTGTCATGGATAAAGAGGAATGCATGTCATTTCAGATGGTTTGCTCAAGTGACCGCAGAATATAGTGGCTGACCTATGTAATGTTTTTAACTCTGCAGCATCATTTCTTACTCCCTGGCAGAAGGAACCAATGTACAAACTCAACCAATGCTAATGAGTTCCACCTTCAATAAATAGCAAGAGCTATGGAACAGTGCAATACTGTTCACTGTGCACTAATGCTAATGCTAGGACTGTGTAACATGGTATGTCATTATGTTGCTGATACCTCATTACACTAACTCCTCTCTAACAGGATTTTTATTTGACAATGTTCTTAGACCATGACCTATGTGTATTGGCATGATGATATATATTTTTTTAAGTCACTCTGAATGACATCTGCCAAGTGTTGGAAATGTACTGAACTATTTATGGATTTGGAGAATCATTTTTAAATCAATTTTAACTTTGTGACTTATGGCCAAGCTCAAGTCCAAATAGAGATCAAGATCAGGATGTTGTGGTCTTATAACTGGCCTCAAGAACTATAATCCTAGTGCACCACTAGACCCAAACTTTGAAACTTTTCCATGCTACATTTTTTAAACTTATTTATACTACAGGTATTCAGTGGACATTTAATAGTTCAATTAGGTGCATTTGGCTCATCCTAAAAAAAAACAAACTCTTCTGCTCAGTAAAGGACTGGCATTAGCGAGTGCACGTGAGAGAGGATGTTGCAAGCACATGCTGTTTATGTCATGTTCTGATGTGGTTTTGGGCTCTGTTTATTGGAAAATACTTTTTAAACTACTCGTTTCTCAATGTCTGTGTTTTATTGTTATAGAAAAAAATGTATTACAGAAATTGACAGTTTTATAGCTGTTAAGATAGCTGTTGCAATTTGGAAGGGAATTGACGTTAGAATTTTGTTTATAAGCACCAAACTCCAAGTTAATGTAGATATCTCATAATATCATCTTTTTTATATATTACTTGTTGCATTTTTCTTAACATGGCAATGAATATCATGAGCTAATGTACACTATGTGAACTAAGCCTGTTACATATTTTAAGTTGCCAAATCAATAAACATATTAGTAGTGTTTCCAAAAACACACACAAGCACAAACTTTAATCTCTGAAGCTTTGTCTTAAATTTAAACACCTCTGGATTATACTGAGCTCAATAAAACTAAACAAGAGGACTTACACCTCAAATAAACAGTTTATAGAGTAACTGAGACATCATAATTCTACTGCTAATAAAACACTAATAGAAAAAGAGTAAATTAACTGAGTTTTCGATAAGCCAACTTTCGGTATTCTGTGCTGTTGTAATTTTTGTTTTTGCACAATAAAACTATGTAAGTATCATTAGTGCTTTATGCTCATTTATGGATCATTAATAACTTAAAGCATCTTTATTACAATGGTGAATATAAATGGTGCATATGATGGGTATGTATAAGGTATGCATTAAACAAATGGACCAGGCTGCTGGGCAAGTTCGTTCCAGTTTATACTTCCACACCCTCATACCTTCTTCTCTCGCTTGGCCACCTTGATGACAGAGCAAATTCACATTTATAAGTGTGCAAATGAAAGAGGTTGCTTTTCCCAATTCAGCTAGAAAAGTCTACAAATAAGTCACAGACAAATTTGTAATGGGATGAACGTAAAATGGTTTTGTCACATAAATACTATGTTTATGTTATTATGTCAGGGAATAACTAGTAGTGTGTGAGCGACTGTGCTCGTGTCTGCCAACGTAGTGTCGGTCATATTCACAATGTTTTTTATAAAGACTATGGAACGAGCTGCAGGGCAAGCACCTGCCGTTTAAACGCCAGTGTGTCAGTGAAATATGTGAAATTTATGCATTAGAACCATACTGAAACCCACACAGGGACACAAAGCAGCTTTCTGAATATGTCCACTGTCATTCTTTCAATAGTAATACAGTATATACTGCTACATGCATAATATACAGTACATTTTCCTCAAACACAAAAGAACACCGAAGCATCACGAACCTCACATGGAGCATTTGTGCTTGTAAAATGATCTGCTTTTCCTTTTAAGCTATATCAGATGTTTTAAAGCAAGGAATGACGAACTCTTTAGGTGTGATTTCTCCTGTGATTCAACTATATACAGTGTGACAATGACTTTTTCATATTTTCCTACAGACCTACTTACTCCATAAATATGATACATCATACAAAATTATTATCAAAAAAAAATATATGTATGTGTATATATATATGACATTGGCAGTGAATTACATCTTTAGTTTTGCTAAGTATGACGCTTTCAGGTGGTTTCATTCAGATTTTCTCAAGCTTGGTTGGTTTAAAGGAGGAGTGTCATTGTACCACTATTTTCAGATCAGTTGAGAGATTGTGTTTAAGTACCTGCTCTCGCTGGGGCACTCAGAGACATTTCCAGACTTGTCCCAAAGCCGAGAATCTGTCTTGTATATGTACGTCATTTTAGTGTTGAAAGATTCTGAGCTCTCTTGAACAGTTTTCCTCAAAGGATCTCTGCACTTTGATCAGTGTATCTTTTCCTTAATCTGATCAAGGCTTCTAGTCCCTGCTGCTGAAATATAAACCCCTATTACGGTGCTGTCATTTGTCCAGGTGATGATCTGCACCTAGATTTATCCAGATGAAATGTCTAGCATTAATCCCAAAGGTCAATAGTTTTGTTCTTGGTTTAAGCAGAAGAGTGAGGCTTCTTGTGCCTTTTATTGACAAGTGGCTTTCACTGGTCCTCTATACCAAAAAGGCTTGATATGTTTATCCTTCCTCATCTCCACATCAAAACTGTGGTGTTTGATCAAAGTGACCTTCAGGTTTTTCATTATCTACATGACTAAAGCCCTTTTTACACATTTGCTTGATCTGGCTGGATAGCCAGTTCTAGTAAGAGTCTCTGAACTTTTATTTTAAGAATGATAGAAGCCACTGTGTTCTTTGAGACATTTAGGTACAGTACCTTCCACAGACCCGTTCATCAACACAATTCATTTTCAGAGGTCTACAGACAATTCCGTTGACTTCATGCCTTGTTTGACACTCTGAGGTCTACAGTCAGCTGTGGGGGTTTATATAGATACAGGTATGTTTTCCAAAGTCCTGTAATGAATGAATTTAACTCTAGTGATCTTAAATTTGAGTTGCAGGAACATCTAAAGGATGATCCTTAAAACAGGATACTCAGTTTCAAATATTAATGAATAGGGTCTGAATATACAAGTAAATGTGATTTCAGTTTGGTATTTGTCAGAGATTTATAGAAATTGTTCTGTAGGGAATATTATGCTGATACCATGATGTGACAAACTGATGAAAAAGTGGAGGGGTCGGAATTCTTTCTGAATACACTGTACAAATTTAACAATGTATTTGATCTATGACTCCTTGAATTAAAGCTATAAGCAGCCTTGTTATATTCTCTCCAGTTTATAATTGTATTTTTGACTCAAACACAATGGAATTACATTTCTGTTGCTGGTTCCAGCATTATTTTTCCTTTCTTTTCACTTAACTCTGTTTTGAATGCACATTTGTCCTCACATTTCACTCTCCCTTGTCTATGTGTCCCTTTTTTCTCTGTGAATTTCATTCTCCTCTTCTTTACTTGCTCCTTAACAATTCCCACCAGAACACCACCAGATGTGTGTTTAGGTATGAGTCTGACAAAAAACACACATTTTTATCTGTAAGGCAGATGTGTGTGACTGACATTTGTAACTGCCAAGCGGGATGATAAAATGAGTAAATGTGATGAAAGGAGAGCCACGTGAAACTCCACAATGTAAAATCCATAGTGTCAGAGAAAGTACAATGAGCTTTTTGTTCTGTATTTTCTCCCCATTTTCACGTGGCCTTCCTCCAGATAACTACTTTCCTCCACATTCCAAAAAACAAGCATGTCCGTAGGTGTGAATAAGTGTGTGAATGTGTGTGCATGGGGATTAAGTGTTTACTGAACTTGAAAGATTGAATGTTGGAACTATCAAATTTGTGGCAGGACTCATGAAATCAGATTCTGGCTGAGATAGAGTTAATATCTCAACTTTAAGAAACCGTACTGAAATGAAAAATCTGTCTTCCTGCATTGATCACGTTGGGCTAGATTAAAAACTTACAAACCAAGTGAAACTTCCTTTCACAGTTCATTTCATGCTTTGAGAAAGTTAACGAAATTAACATAAGCCTAATGAATACTGTTTGTTTTTCCAGGACACCACATGGTTATTATAGTTGCCATAACTGTCATATAGTATTAGGTATTGTATACAGAAGCCAACTTGAATGTTTATTTGAACTGAATAGGTTTAATCTAATGACCAATGAAAAAAGACAAGTATAAATAATGGCATCACAAATGTTACTGCCATTTTACAAAACCAGTTAAAGGACTTTAAATATTATACAAAATGTTACACATCTACATTTAAACAGTGTAATTGATTTTGTGTTTTGAATATGTAATGTTGTGGAATAAAAAACTTGAATAGTTATGCCCTTATATAGATCGACGTACAAAAGGGCTTTAAAGTCTTTATCTATGAATACATTAACACTGGTTCACACACTTATATCTGCATACTGTATATATGTCTAATGTGACAAATATATGCAGGCTTTAATAATGTCCTTAAAATAAAGCTGTATCAGAGCATAATACATTATACACTGGATAATTTGCCTGGCTACAAAAAAGTTTGATTGGTGCTATAATAGGAATGAGTTTGGACTCTCGATAAGAATAGGTCAGATTAAAATACAGATAAAAATACAGGATTTATGAACAATAGAAGTGGGGAGAAAAAGCAGATGTTGGAATAGCAAAACAATTTATTTCATACAGTTCATACAGGCACTCGTTTGGGTCAACAAGCAGAGATATTCAAAAGAATATAGACTGAAAACAGACGATAATATACAGCTGCTGACAGCAGTCCCAGGCTGCACTGATTGACCTCATTTACAGAACCACTTCCAAAACAGAAAGAGTGAGAGAAAAAGAGGAGAGAGTGAAAAAATGTCCTATTGTAACGTGGCAGTTAACTGTGATCACCAGGACCATCACTTCCAAGATTCCTTAGCTATACTGCTCTTTCCTTAGTGCGCAGAACCCGGGATAGAGGAAAGTCTGGACAAAATGGATTTCATAAACTCAGAGTGAAAGTCCAGAACATCTGCAGCATAACTTCTGAGCTCAATGATATAAAGCTAGTTAATTCACTTTCTCCAGGATGGCTCTAAAATTCTGAAATTCATGCTGCTCTGTTCCTGCTCACTGTACACTGCTGTATATTGTTGCACTTTGCCTTAACAGACTGCTCTCCTCCTGTGCAGCCCCTGTGTTCTGTGGGAGCTTGGCTCTGTTAGCTAGCTATACAGTGAGATCACTCTTTATTTTTTGCTTTTTTGGCATACAGCTCTCACTTTGAGACCATTTTCCATGAGTGTTCTAGACAAACAGTTCCTTCATAATTCCCTATAGTGAAGGGAATCAAGTTTAAAAGTGATGTTGAATAGCACATAAAAATTCAGACACATAAAAAATTGAAAATGTGCATAAGCTGTTGCTAAATTTATTAACCTTCAGAATCTAATGTTGATGACCGAATGCATATGAAAGATAAAATTTATTCCAAACAGTTTTTGCCAAATAATTAATAGTGCATGCATGCTACATGAACACTACTACTGTAAGGCAGACCAAAGCACAGATTAAAGGCAAACCTCAGGCATATTAGATCAGCCCCCTGGCACTATCATGACAATATCTGGGTCTTATTGTAAATATGATTTATTATATTTATTATTATCTTAAAATCGATTGCAAAGCTGAGGTCAGAAAAGCAATATCACGTTTTTCAGCAAATATATAATTTACAGCAGCAATAGGTTTAATTCTTGAAATGTAATGTGTATATTCCTTATTTATTATTGTGCATAAATGTAATTCATATCATTTGTCAATATTGTACATGTATGGCAGAAGAACGAAAAAATAAATAGTAATTTTAATAAAATTTATGACTTTGAGGATGAACAGTCCAGTCTGGTAATATACTGCTATGCATATGATCCTTAAAAAAAGCCCAATAATGTGTATTTCTTCAGAGTGCAACTTTCTTGCTTGGTCAGAAAGTATATATATATACAATTTTCTTAAAAATCATTACTGGTAAATTGCAGTAGCCCACAGACTGAGATACCTGTGGAAAGCAGCCTAAGGTGTGTGTATGTGTGTGTATGTGTGTATGGATAAAGTCTACACATAATGAGCTGTCTGAAGTGTGTGATTGTGTGTGTGTGTGTGATGCCTACCTGTGAGAATCGGGCTGAGGGAGCCGAGCACGAGCAGGAGCACCGGGAGAGCGCGTGCTGCCGGTGGACACATAGCGAACAGATGTGGTGCAGCTCGCGCGCTGCTCCGGAGAGCGCGTGAAGAGGCGGGGGCCGCTCCCTACCTTATGGCACAAACCCAAACCTTCACTACGTTGCTTTATAACCTATGAAGACTCTGCCTCACCGCTAGAGGGAGACACAGGCTGAATCTGAAATCCCCATGGCCATAAACTATGCAGTGGTCTGTCTGTCTGTCTGTCTGTCTGTTTATGTCTGTCTATATGTATACAGCCATTGGGAGTCATTGCATGAAAAAAAATCATCTAATACAGCTATAAGGGAGACCAGAAATAATTCAATACTATTGAGAATATAGAGACTACATCTATCAAATATTCACAGAAAATACCCAAATACAACACTCATTATAATATCACAGACTTTAAAAATGGATGTTTAAGTAGAAATATATGCAATCAAAGCACATCTGATATTTATGCTGATCCTTTTGAACTAGTCAGTTTTCTTATAAAGACACAACAGACAGTTTAACAGACAGACCAGATGCATTTTCCATGACTGTCCTCGATTGCTCCCTTTGTGTGTGGTACATGGCCTCCCATAATTTGTGCATCATGGTTTTTGTTTGTTTGTTTTCCTGTTTAAACATGATTTGTTTTATTCTGTGTGGCATTTCAATGAATACTTTCTTCCAATTCCAGGATAATTACAATATTTTCATCCAGTTGGCCGAATATTTTCTTCCAATCCCTTATAAATATTTACTGAAAAAAAAATGACAGTCTGTAATACTATTTGAACTACTATCACTGAATGCTAGGCTATTGAACTAAAGCAATTTAGAGCTGTTCAGAAGTTTCCCATTGAGAGATTGCATTCTGCAGTCAGTGCACGGTCTGGTGTATTATATTCATTTTGATAGAATAAGGTAAGCAGGATTATTAGTCACAGTCACATTGACTGCGATTGACACATACACACACATTGAACTTGATGGTTCAGCAATGCAATGCCAAATTTCATTTTTATGTTTTTGTTCTCAGCAACATTTCCAAAATGTTGGATACAGATTTCATATGCTGTCATAGAACAGAGATTGTTTGCATGTAACTGTAAGTGTTTAGTTTTCCACTGGAGATTTTTTAGGTAAACCAACCCAGTGGTTTGTTTATGTGTATTAATAAAAAAACTTCTAGTCAGGAGTTGATTGCTTCCATGCATGGACATTAGGTCTGTTTTGGCCCAAGTTTCCTAGCTAACAACATCCCTACTGAAGTTTTAAAAGGTTTAAAAGAATCATGTGCATCCAGAATGCAAGCCACAATCACTTTCTCTGTTCCTGCCAAAAATGGAAAAGAATAGCCTCAAATTCCAAACATAGAAACGACCAAATCTCATATTTATCTTTTACTTTTTGAAAACCAACATGGCACCAAACCGCTTGTTTAATTTCTATTCTTTCGTAAGAATAGTTTGTTTGTTTGGAAACATGATACTTGGTGACACTGCTAGTCACCTGTGCTCAGAGAAGTCTCATATGACATTGTCTTGTGTTGTCCTATCTAGATCGAGGGTATTATGTTCCTAATCCCCATACTTACAGCATACTTATTGGTGTAAACATACGCATCAATAAACATAATAAAATAATATAATAAAAGTGTGATTATTATCATTATTGTTATTATTTGTACAGTAGCTTTAATAAATAAAAACTCAAAGAACTTTACAAAGAAATTCAAAAGAAAAAATATGAGCAGCAACAATAATATATGCAGCAAATATAAATATATAAGCAACATGAGAAAAAAGAGTGAATAAAAGAAGAAATCAAAGGATAATATTAATAATACTAAATACAAGCGCTTTTCAAAATGATGTACTGTAGTTGCCTGTCTATTCATGATTGATACACAGTTATATTTTTCTACAAAGAACAAAGACATTACTACAAAATTAAACCTCTCCAGTTTCTATTGTATTCTTACCACTAAATCTAAGCTATTCAGTGCAAATCCAACATCATTTCTCCAGGGATACCAGAGCACCAAACCATAGTTCCCCAAAAGTGCTGTATCAGCAAGCAACACTGAAATAATCATGCTGTAACTGCTTCAGGGGACTTCTGAGGAGAGAGAGAGAGAGAGAGAGAGAGAGAGAGAGAGAGAGAGAGAGAGAGAGAGAGAGAGAGAGAGAGAGAGAGAGAGAGAGAGAGAGAGAGAGAGAGAGAGAGATCATAGCAATTGATACCAGATATCAATTACCATAATACAGAAAAACATTAAACACAGATGAAAATAGGTCACATAACCTAAATGTGGGATAGTATAATCTGTAAAAAATTAACTATAAAAAGAGCATGAAAAACACAAATCTAATTATTACCAAATTTTGAGGACATAAAACATTAATGAACTTTAAGAAAAACAAAAACGTTTGTGGACAACACAGCCTAAACTATATAGCCAAAAGTATGTGAACTCCACACTTTACTTCAGGTGTTTCATCCACAACCATTGATAACTGGTGCTTAAAATCATGCACATAGCCATGCTGTCTCTATAGACAAACGCTGGCAGTAAAATGGACCATACTGAAGAGCTCACTCATGTAGAACTATCAGAGGATGGAGTTTCTATCACAAGTCAGTTCATGGAATTTCTGCCTGCTATCAAAATTTTTTTGTGAGATGACCATGAAATGAAAACAGCTAGTAGCAACAACAGCTCGGCCACAAAGCAACATTCAAAAAGCAGCAGAACACTAACAGAGCAGGGGCTGCTGTGTACTGCAGAGCAGAGTGTGAACTAAATCACCTCTTCTCTATTGCATCACTCAGTAAGGAGTTACAACTGCCTCGAGAACAGAAGCTTTATAAATTGGGTTTCCATGGTTGAACTGCTGAACCTCAAGATGTTGAGCATTCCCTGGAATAGTGTAAAGCACACCACCACTAAACTCTGGAGCAGTGAAAAGGTGTTCTTTGGCATGATGTAGCCATGCTGGCAGAGTGATGGATGACATACAAAGACATTGTAAGCTGACAAAGTTTTTGCAACAGTTTGGAGAAGGCTTTTTAACATGGCTTGATGAGTTTGGTATAGAGGCACTTCAGTGACCTACACAGAGCCCTGACCTCAACCGCAGTGAGCAAATTTGTGATGAACTGAAACATTACTTGTGTTCTCAGAAGTACTCCTTTGACTAAATGAACATAGATTCCCATAGACTTCTTCAAAATCTTGGAGAGTGGAGGATGTTATATCCATAAAGGTATGGAACAGAATCTCCATCAAGCTCAAATAGGAGATGGTCAGGTGTCCACATACCTTTGGCCATACAGTGTAATTTCACCCCATTAAATCCCTCCTCCCATGCTACAGGTCCCCTTCCATCACCATTTTTCATGTATTTTTCAATGAATACACACACATTTCTACCGATAAGTGTAAAACTTACATGAGGGATCATAAATACTTCTCACAGTCCATCGTTGGCATTATGAAGAAACTCACAGGGTGTCGTACGCCAGTCTTATCTTTGTAGTACTCCCTGTGTTTCTGTGCCAGCTAGAGGACAAAGCAAACCATTTACGATAACACTGACATGCAGTCATTTCTTCTTCTACTCTCTCTCTCTCTCTCTCTCTCTCTCTCACACTCTTTCTCTCTCTCACTTTGTGTCTGATGGATTCCCTTTCTCTGAATCTTGTTGTATTTCCTGCATCATTAACTCATTTTAACTCATTTTCCTGCATCATTAACTCATTTTATACCTGTCAATATTTCTAATTCTTGTCTGTCCATTTGCCAACATATGGAAGTTGGAAAGACTTAAATTCCTATATGGACCCAATATATTTTTTTCAGTATACAGAGCAAACTACAGCACAATTCCTTTTCTCACCTGATTAAAAAGCTTTATTTGCCCTTGCCGTTTGAAATCGACGTTGTAACGTGCCCCGTAGGTCGGGCGGAAGGCTGGGTATCTGCTTTGTGAGTGATGCACAGTGATCAGAGATCCATCATTCGAGTAGATGCAAGGAAACATGCCACCTTTACTGTAATCACTTGCATGGCAAGCCATAGATGCATAGCGGACATCCTGTAAATACTTGATGCTTGCCTTCCCAAATGTGTCCCCACACAAAAACTTGGTGGTAGGGACATGTCCTGTAAACCTAATGCAAAGCACAATTCAGACAACATGGTGTGTATTTTTTAACAGCATAAGCAAAAGTGGTAACAGTCCCTTATCGACCATGTTATTGTTTACCATGCTTTTCCTGTGTTTCTCCTCTTTAAGTCTCTGACCTATTGTTTCCTTCTTTCATTATGGGAAGGGTCCACTCTGACTACATTATGTATGTTTAAATTTTTATATTTGTGATGTGTTCAGTTATTTGAACTGTATTTTTGTTATTCCTGTGAGAAGGTAACGGCTTGATAGCATAATTACGATAATGTTTAATAAGGATAAAACAATGAAACAATCTAAAACATAAGTGTTAAATTGTGAGATCGTGTTGTTATTCCTCACAACATAAGAGCAAAAGCTTCTTTTCTCACTCACCATTTTCAACTTATGTTTAATGTCGTATTCATAAAAATTCAGAAATTTAATTTAATGAGAAATGAGAGACGGTGGTTACAACAGAGCCTTGAGCTAGTGACCTACGAGATGACAAGCACAAAGGTGCTAATGGTAGTAATAGCATGGAAATGTGAGCTTTGGAATAGCATTTGTTTGAGGCAGAATGTAAATTTAAGGAGGTGAGAAATCTGGTCAGACTGAAATACTTAAGCACTGCTGCATCAGTCTCATTCTTACTGATTAACTGGTAATGTAGGTATTGTGGGAAGCCAAAGTGAAAATAAGTAAACATAAGTATGAAAGAAGTTTAAAACAAAAATTAAATATTGATATGCAAGTGATTCAGGTTGAATTTTTCCTTAAAACAACTATGGTGTCCATGAAACGTAATGCATTATGTAATGATGTGATCAGTTTAACCTACCCTGGTATCAGAGGCGATGGGATGTAGGTCGCATTGCTGTGTGTGATGAGAATGCCGTTTCTAGAAGTCATGTTCTCATGCATACACCTACAGTTCAGAGAGAAATCAGCATTGGTTCCCAGCACTGCACGCTTATATAGACAACAATGAGTTGCCTGGCAACCGCTAGGGTGCTCCCGTGACCATGCGCGCTCCCTCTATTGTTCATTTACAGTATGTACAATTTAAAGGCTATTGCATCGAGCAGGTTATATATGCGTCATTGCGTCACTAAACACTGTGCACGATTTTTGTATGCATGCGTAACTACTTTTTAATTCCTCATCGTTCATTTAATCACCTGCTTGTTACATCATCCACATAATAACTGATCAGCCATTTTCATAGCAATGGCATTGTTGGCAATCTGAGTGAGAATATACAGTTTTTTTACGTTTTCTTATTTTGTCTGATTGCCGTGGATGGCCTGTAAGAGATGCCTTTTGTACAAATGCTGCCCCCTGTAGGGACCTCGGTGTCTTTACAACAGCGTGAGCAGCGCAACACTCACGGTCAGTACGACTCGCTTTAATGAGTCGATTCCTAACTACATGTTTAGGTGAATCGAACTCTGCGAGTTTATAGTCATTTAACTGCTTCCAGATTTGTTATTCTAACAGTTTAACATCAACATTAAGTCAAACTTACAACTTCAGTATAAAAAAGTAAAAAAATAAAATAATATATATATATATATATATATATATATATATATATATATATATATATATATATATATATATATATATATATATATAAGTATAAAGTCACAATTAGCCTATGAATTTAGTAACTTTTAGTGAAACATTTAAAATTAAACTAGCATAGTACTAAATTTAGAAATAAGTCAACATTTCTAAATTTCTAAATAACTTAACATTTCTCTCTCGAGTTCATAGGAATCGATTTATTTGAATCGCTTAAAAGAGTTGTTTATAAAGAACCGGTTCGTTCGCGAATCCCCACATCACTAGTGCACATCAGCGGTAAAGGGGCGGAAAGCTGCGAGTGTGTATCACTGACTAGACCCTAACAAACATGAATGGACTTTAATTGTTTGCAGATATTTTTTTAAAGTCAGATATATACCAAATACTGTGCACGTTGACGTTTTGTTGCTTGAACGAAAATCTATATATAGGAACAGGTCCGCTTAGTCCATGGCACGTTTATATGAGTAGGTGATACTTTGTGGGAATTTCTTTCGTTCGTGATTTCCGTGGTTTGAATCTTTTACTGCCATGGCTCTGGTGGTGTATCTGAAATCGGTTTCGGATCTTCCCGGTAAAGGAGACCGACTCGCCAAAGTCTCATTCCGAGGTACTGCTACACAATATACACTTATTCGTTTATTACACGTATGCTGCGTTATTTTGTGACTAGACTAGTTTGTGTGCGTGGGTGGGTTTGGAGTGAATCATGCCTGAGTGCTGTGGAAGATTCCTGCTGAAAGTTAGGGATCCACTTCTCCCACTCTGAGTGCCCAGAGAAATCCCCTGTTGTAAAATCTATATTGTTAAATGAACGCCCACAATGTCCAATAAAAGCCAAACTGGACACTGTATGAATGAATCCATCCTTATTGCTGTTACACGGGGGATTTACACGTGGACCCTAGAAGATGCTGTATTTATATATAAGTGGGCATAAGAACTGTGTAAATTGTCATCCAAAGGGTTGAATTGGTTCCTGCGGTGTTCATGAGTGTCCTCTTTCTCTGAACACCGTCGTGGTCGTGTTACTTTGCTATTCTCTGTTATCACGATTGAGTTTGAGAATTAAAAATGCAGCATCTGACTGATTTGGTAAAGCCGTAGGCGAGTTACCTGAACTCAAATATGTGTAGGCTAAAGTGACCTGTGCAACTACCGTTCAAACGAACAAGCTGATTTTATGATTTCATGAGAGAATAAATGGTTTAGGAAATCTCTCTCTCTCTCTCTCTCTCTCTCTCTCTCTCTCTCTCTCTCTCTCTCTCTCTCTCTCTCTCTCTCTCTCTCTCTCTCTCTCTCCCCCATTATGTTTTATGGTGTTGCCTTTAATTCAGCACCTTGGACAGCACATGTTTTCCCAGCATGTCAATTGTTTTGTATTTATTTTATGATACGACATAAGTGTGGTGTCTTTATGTTGCTCACTCCTTTTGTAGATACAAGTAACATTCTGACATTACACTAGTAAAATAAACTCTGAATTTGTGATAACAGCGCTTGTATCTATTTCGGAAGAATTGTATAGCAGGTTATGGTTCTGTTCCTTAGGGAAAAAATAGAGGTCGTGATATGACAAAAAAACCCAAAAAACACTGAAGACATGGGTTTGATGACAAGCTTCCATCAAATACAGTAGTGCTGTACTGCTTGTAACACTGCATTCGTAGATCATTTATTTTGATGAAAGCATTATTAAGCAGCTGTATGTGTTCTCCTTTTCAGTATTAAACGGAGATCACATACAGCTGCTTAATAACGCTTTCATCAAAATAAATGATCTATGAATGCAGTGTTAGCAGTATTTCTGCTTTGTTTGAAAATGTTTCCAAATTTCTGTCTGGAGCGGAAGGTCTACAGGAAGCATCGTCTTAGCTCAGTCATGTCCTGTTCCTCTGTGAAAGAACACACAAATCTGATTTTTACTATGCAAAATCTAAAATTAATTATAAACTGCAATACTTAGCGAAATACACATTGCATTTTGATCAAATACAGACAATCAAAGCCACAAAGATGATTAATGAAAGAGAATATCTGTACTCTCTCAAGTTACAAATATATGCATAATTAATCAGAAATTACCAAACGCAAGCATTAGAATTACTTCTAGGGAATTATAACATTTGCCTCATATTAAGAACTTCTGTTATAATCAGATTTAGGTAATTAAATCATGTTATTTTTTTTCTTTTCTTCAACAGTAATTTCAGTTGCCCATAAGCTGTGCTCTTATGTGTGCTTTACTAATTTGTACACCACACTTTTTCAGCCCTAATAATTCAGTCAGCAGCAAATATTGAACCATACTTACTGCCAAATCATAAAAAATCAGTATGAAAAACAAAAACAAACAATCAAACAACAAATAAGCAAATCAATTTCTAGTATACTGACATGCATGACAAGTTTAACAGTTGAACATTAACAAGAGCATACAAGAGGAAACCTTGCTGGAACACCCAGAACAACAATAACAACAAGAAGTGAAAGCCACATGGTGTTCAGCATGAATCTAGGAAATGGAAACTTACACTACACACTATGTACTTTACTATTGTAATGTATGAATTTTAGATATTAGTGTGTTGTCTCAAATTATCAAATAAAACACTAAACTATGTGTTTCCCAGTCGATATCCTATTTCCCAGTCGATGGCCATTGATATCCAATGCAAATATAGGGCAGTGGTGGCTCAAGCACTTAAAACTCTTGGTTGTTGATCTGGGTTCAAGCCCCAGCACTGCCAAGCTGCCACTGTTGGGCCCTTTAACAAGGCCCTTAACCATCTATGCTCCAGGGGCACTGTATCATAGCCTGCATTGAAATGTTGAAAAAGAAATCACACAAATATGGCTAATTTAAAAAACGATTTGTAAGATATCTTGTTCACCAGATTGTCATCTGGCCATCTTGAACATCGTCTCTCATACAGTGCTTGCTACCCCCACTTCCCCCACGCAAGCGAGTGTTGAGTGCATGAAGTGCCCAGCATTCCACACTTTGCTTTTTCAGTTGAATAAGTGGGGTACTTGAAGTGCACTTCTTCTTGTTGGGAGTTTCAGTGTGAACACACCACTCACACTATTTATACTGCAAAATAACATAAGTATATGTTATTAAGGTATAAGTATGTGATTTGGGATAAATCTGTAAATAGATTAAGACAAAGCAGAATTATTTTCATACTAAAAAAAAGAGGGTCAGATGAGGGACAAAAACAGAGAAATACACAAGGAATGGAAGATACTCAGTAATGGTTGAACATTTAATACTTGCAAAACAATGGAGTGTAATGGAGTATAAAAGACAGGAAGCACTGACCATATTAAGTAGCATTAGTTTTGGGCTGTTTACTGAAAGCAAATTAATTCAAATCAATTCAATTCAAATTTATTTGTATAACACTTTTAACAATTGACATTGTCTCAAAGCAGTTTTACAGAAAATAAACATATAACAAAAGGTTAATATAAAGAATAATATTATACAAAAATTCAAGATTAATATTAGATATATTTAAAAGTGTTTATTTATCCCCAATGAGCAAGTCTGAGGTGACTCAGGCAGCAGTGAGGAGGAAAAACTCCCTTGAATGGTAAAGGAAGAAACCTTGAGAAGAGCCAGACTCAAAAGGGAACCCATCCTCATATTGGTGACACTGGAGGGTGTGATTATAAATATACAGTCTGACAGTCTGTCCTCAAAGACTACATGGAGTTTGCATTATATATTATAAATTATATATTATACATGTAACATAAAATATCTTTTCTGTGGTGGTGAGTTAAATGATAAAGCACATTCATGATTTCTTTGAATGAGATTAGAAGCTTCTTCTTAGGATCCTTCTAGACGAAAGATTGTAAAAGCTGTGTTGTGTCTATGAGGTATTACCGTAACTGCTCTGCTGCATTCATCATGTCCGTCTGTAAAAGCTAGCTAAGCGGAGAGAAATGAGACAGAGCTGCTCTAGGGCTTCTTTCATCATCAAAGGGTCTTTTGTTTATAGTCTTTAGAGGATTATATAAATTTATGTGTCTAATTCAGCTGTCCGAAAGCCTGCTGTTTATTATCAGTCACCCTGACTTGAATGTATTTATTATTCTGCTGTACCTTAAGTGGGTGGATTAATATACTTAATCAATGGATCTCTGAAGCTAAGTGGGCTATTTTAGCACCACTGGGTATTGGTCTGACTTTAGAGAAAAAATAGAGCCACAAATCAAATTAAACAGAAACATAGATTTTCTTAGACATGTGTTGGGCTTCAACAATCCACCAGAACACCTTGGCAGAAATTCAGCAAATCTCTGGAATTTCTGGAAGATGAAGAACATTTTCAGCAGGATATTCACTCAGTTGGATTTTATTGACAGTGGTGAAGGTGTCTAATTGGATTCAAATCTCCTGTAGGTGTCTAATTGGGTTAACATTTGGTCACTGCCAAGACCTTAACAAATCAATGACAGGATTTCATATTCATTTTCAGTGAATGCATTCAGGCGGCCCTCGAGCCCTGTGGGTATGGAAGAGACTGCTTTCATTCAGATACAAATATGTAATCATAGGAATCATAGGGATTAGTCAGAAAAACTTTGTATTTATTTGCAGCAATGCCTCTCAACAGGGATATGTACAGCTAAACTATGCCAACGATAACGTCCCAAAGAATAAAAGAGCCACCATTTTCCCATTTGTCACCTGTTTGAAGATTTTAATTCTAAATTAAATTAATATTTTAAATAAACACACTTTGAAAGAAAACAAAACAAAACAAAAGCAGGCTGCATATATCATATTTTGGTCTTGTTTTTATTTCGTTAGATCTTTTCTTTCTTTTGTGATTTGTGCTTTTGTTAACACACCTGCATTATAATCCCACTTGCATCCACAATCCAAATGCCCTGGCCACTTGTACTGTGAAAGCCTCACTTGTACTGTGATACAAGCAGATGAGCAAGAGGACCCGTAATTGTGACTTAGTAATAAGCTCTCTGGTCTAATTTAATGTACATTACAACATTAGTTGTCATTGATAATTACTGTGTGTGTGTGGGGGGGGGGGAGTATGGTTTTATATTTTCTAGGGAATATCATATTCTTCATACTCATCATATTTACAACATTGCACTGCAACACGATTCAATCCTGTTGTAGTGCAGAAATGATCTATTTAGCTTGTTACCGTCTTGATGTGCAATCATCGTTAAACTGCCTGTGATCATATTTTCTGTTTACATTGCTGGAGACATTTTAATGCATCTATTTAAAATGCTAATTAAATAGCACTATTTGACTTGGTGAATGTTGACCTATCTGCCCTGGCTGTCTCCTGAATACAATAAGAATCATTATAAATGAGTTTCATGATTGTGGTTAATATGATCCTGTGACATTGATAAATACATATGTCCAGTTCTCTCAAACTGACCTGACTGTCCTTAGTATTTAAATAAACAAGAATTTCTTTTTCCCTTTCTGTAGGTCAGTCCTTCTACTCACGTGTCCTGGAGAACTGTGAGGAAGAAGCCAGGTTTGAGGAGGTCAGTACATTTATTCTCTTTCTCAGTGTCTTAGTCACTCAGTATGAAAACAACACTTAAAGCTTGCATTTCCAAGCTCAGGAGGAGTGAAAGCAATATGTGGATTTGTTGCAGGGAAGCCTGTAGTGTAGGCAGTGGGGAACTAATCAAACGGCTCATCCGTGTTCTAGTGCATCACATTTAATGTTGTTTACTAGCAATAATAGAACTGAGAATCAGGAGCTAAAAATCCACCATCAAAACCTATACGTTTTCGACTGCACCAAGTAAATTACCCAAATTCCCTTTCCCCTGTCTGTCTGTCTGTCTGTCTGTCTGTCTGTCTTTACTCATTGAACCTGCATGGTAAATGGACTGTGGATGGACTGTGGGATGTGGTAGCCTAGTGGTTAAGGTGTTGGATTACTGATTGGAAGGTCATGAGTTTAAATCTTAGGTCCACCAAGCTGCCACTGCTGGGCCCCTGAGCAAGGCCCTTAACCCTCAATTGCTCAGTTGTATGAATTGAAATTAATTGTAGGTCATTCTGGATAAGGGTGTCTGCTAAATACCAGAAATGTAAATGACTAAAACACACTAATGGTAAAGTTTGTTTAAGTAAAGATTCAAAAAGAAGGGAAACGCCAGTGGACTCAAATTTTTGTTGATTTTAATCTTGCAATAAGTTAATGAATTTTTTTTCACTTGTTGACATGACATGCTGTAGGAACGCTAACTAAAATTGATGAGCGTAAATAAATATTGAACTAAATCTTATATCATTCTAAAACTAATACCTCTATAATTTTTTTTAATCGTAATATATTTTTATTAACCCCGCGTTTATTACCTAGTATACATTTAATATCCATTGCAATGTATAATAATAGCAGTACAAACTGTTTTAAGCTTTATTATGGTTAACTGGACCTTATTTCCTCACATTCATCACATTGAATTTGTGGTTATTTGTTTGTTCTGCCAGGGGTAAGAATCCGAAAATTTCCTCCTCTGTGCAAAAGCTGAGTGCTGTTTCCTCTTGTGATTAGGGTGTTTTTGTTTGGGTTAGGGAAGCAGAGAAGCAAGCCTGCATTTTCTTGTAATTAACTAGGTAGCAGGAAGGGAGGAGAGATAGAGAGAGAGAGAGAGAGAGAGAGAGAGAGAGAGAGAGAGAGAGAGAGAGAGAGAGGGAAAGAGAGAGAGAGACTGTCTGATTACCTACCACAACAACCTCCCACCGCAAAATCCAACTGAATGCAACACTTCCTAATGGCTTGGAGTTTGGTCTCATGGCCACATTCTAGCAGGCTTACTCACTGTCTCTTGTCCCTGCTGTGTGTCTGACTCATATGAGAGTGTTAGAGCCAGTGAGTGTACACATCACTACCTCTGATCTTACTTGATACTCACAGCCACATCCCACAGCGTAAAGTCATCTTAGGAGATTTCAGCCTTAAAATGTTTTGATATGATTTACATGACATCATTATGTGGTAAGAGAAAGGGGATTTATTTTTTAATTATGTAGCTGTGACTCAGATGATCTTTAAGATCAACTACTGTTACCTCCGGATCCTTTGGTAAATGCATTTTCACTGAACCTATTATTCAAAAACACTTCATACATAAGAGCAAGATTTTCAATAACATTTGTTGCATTTAAAGTGAACTCCAGTGATCATTACCATTCATACAGTACAAAGCTTACTGCTTTCACTTTGCTTCTTAGTAGTCCCAGTTCCCATTAAGATTGCAAGCAAGTTTATTACATCTTCAACTTTATTTTTCTCTTGGTAATGCAAGTTAAATGCATGTCTTTGTACAGTTTTATAATAACTTTAATAATTTTATTATTTAATAAATCTTTTCTATTGTTCTAAAACCCTTGGAAATGGCTCTAGGAACTAGAATAAACAGTGCACATCTGTATACACATGTCTTTATTTTAAAGGTCATGTTACTTCAATAAAATACTTATTGGTATTATTTGACTCACTATTGTTTGATTCATGTTCTCCCATTTAAGGAAAGATATCATGGTATAATTTTATGTCTCTAAAACTTCCATTGCTTCTTTCTCCTAGTCTGATTCAGCCCTTATTAGTTGATGTACATCATCTCTAATCTGGCCTCACTTTCCTTATTAAATTTTACCAATTTAAAGCTATTTGGAAAAGTTCTCAAACAATTTTTAACTGTGATTTCAGAAGAAACAATAACAGTCATCAGTCAGAGACATGCTACATTAAGATAATTTGTTCTTCTTGCTCAGTCTCTGCTGGATGCATCTATCTGCATAATAAACCTCTCTCTGCTGGTGCTGTCGACTGAAGGCTATTAGCTCAGCCCCCTTCAGTCAATATGTATCATTATGTTCAACACATCAGAAAATACTACATCGAACATTAGATTATTGTATCTTATTTCTAAATTTAATTATATTTTTCCAGAAAGGTCAAAGTTCTGTATACCTCACCAGAGTACACCAGCACATTAATAAGAATGATAAATGAATCATGTGGCTTCATGTGGGTTTTATCCACACAGTGTGGGTGAAGGATGGTCTACATGAAATTGAGCGCTGTCTAATTGACCTGTTTTTCCATGTGAGGTTGATGGTAGCCTGGTGAATACGGTTGGCTTAAATGCATGTCGGAAGGTGAAATTAATTGGACTGCAGAAGAAATAATGACAGTTCTGGGAAGGGATTTTACATCAGCTTATTAGAAACATGTACTTGAGATAAAAAGGAATCTCAACAATATATTGAGGTACCTGAATAAAGCTTGAAAATCACATACCAGATAGAGCACTGTATATTTCACACTTCAGTGACATGCTACATTACAAGGAACCAGTATGAAAATCTGTTTAGACAAAAAATACCGCTTTAATAGAGGTTCTGTGTGTATTTTTAGGTGTCTGAAATGATGTCTCATGTGCATGGCCAAATAGAATACAGAATTAGAAAAACAGGTGAATTCCCTGTTTGCTGTTGTTTTAAATCGTTGCTGTGCAAGAGCAAAAACATGATAAACCTTGGAAAGAAAGAGGTCATAGAAAGATTTGCCATGACAAATTGCATGAAATGTCATATACAAGGATCTCTTCATGCTGTGAAGCCATATGGCCATTAGAAATGTTTGCAGAAATAAAATCCTCCACATGAAATCGTTCCAAATTATTGTTGTAGCTAACACAATTTGCACAACCTTCAACAAGGTTCCATAGAAAATATTTTCTTGTGAGCTGTTCCCACAATGGTAAGCCTTTACAAATAAATACAGTGTAGGCTTAAAATGAAGACTGTATGGCGCACTGTGCCGTGAACTGCTGTAAAATGAATAAGAGGATGAGAGAGAAGCAGACGTATGGGGGAGGAGAGACTGGGTAGAATACAGTAGACGACTCTGCAGTCTTGGCCTATTAGGGATGCAGTTTGAAGTCAGTACCAGAGTACATGTTATTTGTAAATGTTGCTGTAAAAATTGATTTCTGAAGCTCTATTTCTCAACTGAATTTCACCTTCAACCTAGTCTTAGCCTTGATGTGACTTTATGTCTATATTATTTAGAAGGCATGGTTCCACCAAAGACAGAGTAAAAGACAACGAATGGTAGAAACATTGGAAAGGGAGATGAACAGAAAGTGAGATGAAGTATATCTGATTCAGTGAGTGAAAAAAGCTTTAAAATGGATAAGTTCTTAAGATATATTATAAGTTCCAGTGCATTTTTATGCATCTTTAGATCTTAATAAGAAAGGAATCTTTTTGACACATTGATCAACAAATTGTCAGAATTCTGTAATACAATTTCATGAAATTTCTACATCATCTCTGCTTGTAAATGATTTGGAATGTAAACAATATTGAAATATTTTGAAACATTTGAATAGAAATCCTTGGTCAACTCAATAAATATTGAGTTATTGAATAAATAAATGTATTAGACAGACTGTTGGTTTAAAAGCCTTTTTCAGGGATATGGGCATCTGAACAGTTAATTAAATGAGTTAAAAGAAAACAGTTAAAAGAATTAAATGAAGGCAGATTGAAACTATAAAAATATTATTCCTGTTTTCAGGCATAAACATAATAATTTGACTGATGTTATTCTTGTTAGTTTCACTAGTGTTATATTCTTAATGAGCAGTTATAGATGAAGATACTCTAATTGAGGCAACTCTGAACCTAATATGTTTCATCTCCATAGCAACAAAACCCACCATTAATGAACTGGGTTAGCCTCATGAACGAGGAACACTCATGGGAAATACGAGTCATAGTTATAGTGGTCTGGGCTTCAAGAGAGATGTAATAATACAGAATACTACAGAATGAAACACAATTGTAAGCAGGGTTCGATCTTCTAATAGCACAAAAAATATAAAGAAATATATATAAAATTTATATTAAAAAAAAAAAATATATATATATATATATATATATATATATATATATATATATATATATATATATATATATATATATGTGTGTGTGTGTGTGTGTGTGTTGTGTGTGTATGTGTGTGTATGGCCAAACGAGTACCTGACACCTATATCAGCTTGTTGGACATTCCATTTCAAATATGCTGCGATTAATATGGAGTTGGAGTTCACGTTGTAGCTATAACAGCTATCACTCTTCTGTGAAGGCTTTCTACATGATCTGTAAGAATTCTGGCCCATTTGTGAGATCCTTGAGGAGGCCTGGCAATTGCAATCAGTGGTCCAAATCATCACAAAGGTGTTCAGTGGGGTTGAGGTCAGGGCTTTGTGCAGGCCACTGGAGTTCCTACACACCAAACATGTCAAGCCAAGTTTGAAGCATGCAATTGTCTAAAATGTATTTGATTGTTGTTAACATCACCCTTCTGTGGAACTATGGGGAACAAACCCTGAAAAACTGCCACAGAATATTATCCCCCTCCACCAAACTTTACTGTTAATCACTATACATTCTGGTGGGTAGTGTTCTCCTGGTATGTTATCCATCACACTGCCAGAGAGTGAAGCATGATTCAATATTCTAGAGAACATGCTTCCACTGCTCCAGGGTCCAGTGGCTTTACAGTACTCCAGCCAACGCTTGGCATTGTTCATAGTGATGTTATGCTTCTCTGTAACTATCTAAATGTGAAAACCTTCAGGACGCTCAAACAGTATTGAAAACGAAAAGCCAATTCTTTCGTTCATGATGTAAACATAAGGTCAAAAGATGAATATGAGACCAAAGATCAGCTTGATTGTCAGCTTTCAATTTCTAATATTTACATCAAGATGTGTTAAGCAGCTTAGAACATGGCACCTTTGATGGTCGTACTGCTTTGTGAGTTTATTTTGTCTAATGTTTTGTGACTAAACCGTTTGTGCTCATAGATGCTTTCATTGGTTTCACAATAATATTTTTCATTGTTTCTGATATTTATGGGTGTTGTTCTTAAAAAGAGTAACTTTCTTATGAACCACTGAAGTTCAATTACTTAACTATAAGTCCATAATTAACACAGGAAAACAGAGATTTTGTGCATTTATCTATTGTTGACACAGAGAAGCACAGATTTTTATCATGACACACAAATTACGCTTTTTACTGTATCTTTGGTGCCTATGTAACTAGAATAAAACAACAAAGCCTTGAGTCATATATTTCTCAAGACCAATATTATGAATTTTTATTACCTTAAAGTCTTTAAGTTTACAGTGAAAAGTACACTGCTTGCTTTGTTTGTGTGTGTGCCATATGAGAATGTTAGAGAAGGGAACATGTTTTTTATTACTAGTTGTTCAGATTTTTACTGTAGTTTTTGTACCATCCTCACTGAAGTCCAAGTAGACTTAAATGATCAGTAACACCTACTATCTTGTGTTCTTATTGGAATTGTCCTACATTTTCAATGTTTTTTTCTTCAATTGCTGGTTGTATTATGCATTGTTATCCCTGTCACAAATCATCTATAATGACTACACGTTCAAGAGACATATTGATTTCTTTACATTCAAATCTGTCATATAATTTCTTCCAACACATTTTAAAAAGCACTGTAACAAAACCTACCATCTCATATTGTACTTATTGTTAGCGTGTCCTGTACTCTCACGGTGGCCTTGAGTGGTGACTCTGTCATGCCGTTTTGTGTGGAAAGGTCTGGTGCTCCTCATTATCACTGTATAAAATGACAAGTCTGAACAACCCCTACAGGTATTGGCTCTGTGGATGTGTAGGACAGATGGGAGCTCCAGATCTACAAAACAGGTGGAGGCTGAGAAATCATTTCACTGACAGGTGGCCCAGAATGACACAAAAAAATTCCCACCGAGTTCAAGATTGCCTTTGAAAGTTTCAGGAGTGTAAATCAATGGCACTGCAGTGTTTTGTCACTCCTAGAGTTCTACTCCACTACTCCATTTCAGTCTTCCAAATCTGTCCACCACTCCAATCCTTCAATTCGTTCCTATCTGGCTCATTGCTTTCCTCATTCAGCTTTATTAGAGAGAAAAATATCTAGTTTTGTCACTTCACAGACATGTATAATGTATTATATGTAATTCCTTTTAAGTAGACACTAAAAATCGTGCTGTTTTAGGAAAATAATCAATGCCATATTACACCACCTTGAGTTTCAAAAAAAGCACATCCTGATATGTTTTATTCCCATTTAACTCTACAGTTTGCCACTAAACATCCGTTCCTCAACAATAAACTTTCCTGTTGTCCTTTGAATTCCTGTGCCATGTGTTATAATCACAATAAAGTTCCTTTTTATCACCAGCTTCTTTTCCACCCTCTTTATTTCAAAAAAAGGGCAAACAATGGAAACTGCAAAGTTTGCTGTCTTAAAGAATAGCTTTGCTGCAAGCTGAGTGTCATAATCACCAACATCAACTTAACAATCTTATCTTCTATAACGAAGTTAAATAGCGACTAAAATGTAATTTGGATGAAGTCATTTATTGCATTTGTTTATTTGTTTACCTAACCCCATTAAAGATATTCATTTGTGTATTAAATCATTCATCAGTATATGTATAAAAGTATAAAATACAAAATCCAGCTTTTCTTCAATTTTCCCTAGGAATAAGAAAATGTAAGGCAAAGACCAATAACCTAATTTCTATAAATAATTTAATATTAATCTTGAACTTCTTGTACTATATATGCCACTCTTTCACATTACACTGTTTTGCACTCAACTCGTTTATTATTCATTCATCTGCCTCCAAGGACTGCTTTATCCTGGTAATGTTGGTGGATGCCTTGAACACTCAGTCTGAGGCAGGAACCCACCCTGTATTTCTCCCAGTTCATTAGCACAGTACGCACACACATTCACATAGGTGGACACAGGGAGAACACGTGAAACTCTACATAGACAGTAATCCGAGTTCAGGATTGAGCTATTGACCCTGAGGCATGCATTTAATTGATTTTATTGCATTTTTCCCCCCAGGCATTTCGTTGGCCAGTTGCCAGTAAAGTGGATGGTAATGAGATGTTGGAGATCCATATATACAACTACAGCAAAGTCTTCACTAACAGGTGTGTAAATCCTAACAAAATAAAGTGTTTTCAGAAAAACAGACCTCAGACATACAGAAGTGTAGAATATATTTGCGTTCTGTAAATGCCTGATGGATTTACGGATAAAGCTACATTCAGCTCTATACTTACAGTACAGGCAGCTATTGTAAAGATGAGCACAACATGGCTATTAAAATGCTTTGTGTTTAGACAAAACACTAAAAATGAGAGAAATCTAGCCTTTAACTAAAGTAAATAAAAAACTGTAATGAAGAAAATCTTTTTCATCTTGTCACCAAAGATATTCTTCATCCATTTGTCACGATTATTACCATTGTATCTGTGACCAATAGAATAGCACTGAGTCTTCTCCTGTAGCGCTTGATTTGTACTGTATATAAGGTTAGATGTTCCTTATATTATTTAATTTTTTTATTACATTCCATGCTTTTACATTGTCATATACTCACACATAGGCCAGATTATGAATGTTTTTTGTTTGTTTTTATACAGCTTGTTTGAATGGTTGAGTCTAGGCCTGGGAATTGGGACTGGGAACCTGGAGGAGTTGTGGGATTGGGAGGTTTTTACTTTCATGTGGGTATAAGTGAGATGTGCTGTAAGATGGGACTTAAGTAAAAGCCATGATCATTAACATAAACAGTGTGGTGGTCCTGTCTGGTCAGTATAGTATATAGTTTATGAAATAGAACAGATAACATTGGATTAATGTATACAGTTACTTACATTGCTTTACATCCCTGTTTTAAATTGAAAGAAATTCTAGTTTCTTATTAATGTGTTTGTTGACGTTGAAATTTCTAGTACAGAAATGAGTCCTTTCAGCCCTGCTACATTTTCTAAAAGGCATCTCACAAAGCATATGTCATTTTAGAAGAGAGTGTGGGATCAGATGGTGAAAAGGGACACTTTTTAATGTTTTTAATGCTATGACAGTTTGCCCTAAAGGATGAATTATAAACTGATCTTTAAAGGTTAAATTCGAATACTTGCCTGTGTGCATGTCAAATTGTCTAAAATGTTTTTTTTTTTGTTGTTTTTTGTATTTGTAGCAAATATTTTGTCACATTTTCTACTGCTGTATTGGGTGTGTGTTTTTCATCATGCTTTTAACCTTACCTTAGTTTTTTTTTTTTTTTTACATTCATGCAATGCAACCTTGTTTTCAGTGATCAGGGATTCAGGGATTATTGCTACAGTACCTTTAGGCTCTTATCATTTATCCACAGACTCTGTAAGTAGCAGCTAAATCCTGTGGCCTGACAAGGTGTGACACATCTGTGCCATACACTTGAGATTTTGTGTGTGTGGGTGAGCGAGAGAGAGAGAGAGAGAGAGAGAGAGAGAGAGAGAGAGAGAGAGAGAGAGAGAGAGAGAGAGAGAGAGAGAGAGAAAGGGTGAGAGAGAGAGAGAGAGAGAGAGAGAGAGAGAGAGAGAGAGAGAGAGAGAAAGGGTGTGAGAGAGAGAGAGAGAGAGAGAGAGAGAGGGTGAGAGAGAGAGAGAGAGAGAGAGAGAGAGAGAGAAAGAGAGAGAAAGGGTCAGAAAGAGAGAGAGAGAGAGAGAGAGAGAGAGAGAGAGAGAGAGAGAGAGAGAGAGAGAGAGAGAGAGAAAGGGTGTGAGAGAGAGAGAGAGAGAGAGAGAGAGAGAGAGAGAGAGAGAGAGAGAGAGAGAGAGAGAGAGAATGCTCTTTGCTCTCTTGTTCCCCATCCCCTGCTGGGATGAGTCACTGCCCTAAGCAGGTTGTTTATAGATTTTCTGCCTTTTGCCTCAGTGTGGAGTTGATGTCCATTATATATACCTGCTTACATAACATTTCTCTGTAAAGCCAAGGCAGAGATAAACTACACAGACAATGGCTTAAGTACAAATTTCAGCCTTCCTCAATGAACATGTCACTTGGCTGCATAATGAATTATTAAAACCCTTTGTGTGTCTTATCTGTTATCACGTACCAGCTTTGTTTTTATGTTACTGTGGTGGAGGATGTTTGCTGCATGTGCAGGGCACCGGGGTGAAATAATAAAAAATCTTAATTTAGAATAATAAAATTCGAATTGAATAATTAACATGCCAGAATAATATATGTCATTCCCTTGACTCATTATCTGTCTAGTAGCATTGCAGAATTAAACCTTCTTTATTTGTTACCAACCAAAAAATTGAATAGTCCACTTATTTAAGATAATCTATTCATTCAGCTAAGATTTTACATTTTATGTAAAAGATGTGGCAATGAGCACAGGGACTGCGTATTTGCAGGAAGACTGTGGTCAGTTTATGAGAAAGAGAGAGATTTGAGAGAAACGAACAATCACTGGAAAAAAACACTCATTCATACAAAACATTCAATAAGAACTGAAATTAGTACATTACTAGGATTGTATGATTATTATATGAATTGCAGACAAGCAATGTATTTTGTTTTTCTTTTGAAAGACCTTTATTTTTACCATACTTAAATTTATTTTATTGTATTTTTTTTTTTCATTTTGAGTGAAATAGTACAGGTGCTACAGGCATCATATATACAGAAAACAGTGCGCTAAACCACCATGTTACAAGATAGTCACTAGCTCTATATGTACATTCAACAATTTAATTTACATACTTCATATTGTACAATGTAGTTCAGAAACAGCCAGGAGGTGGTGCTGTAGATGTCTCCTTACATTCAGAGCAGAACATCAGGCTAAAGATCCTCTCTCTGGGAAAAAAAATATCACAGGAGATAATTAGGAATAATGACTGGACTATTTGGTATAAATAATTAACTTTTAAAATAAAAGAGTTACAGAAGAATTAAAAACAAACCATAAACACGTTCAAGTGTTGGTTTTTGTTTAAAACTTTGTTTTCAGCTTTTTAAACATGAAATACCTTCACTTCATTCTTCAGAACAGGGAAGGTAAATAAAATGACATATCCATGAAAGTCTGTAAAAATCTTGATGAACTGCCTTGAAGAAAACTATTGTCCGTTTTGGAGCTCACTCACTCTCATTTTCTACCGCTTATCCAAACTACCTCGGGTCACGGGGAGCCTGTGCCCATCTCAGGCGTCAGAGGGCATCAAGGCAGGATACACCCTGGACGGAGTGCCAACCCATCGCAGGGCACACACACACTCTCATTCACTCACACAATCACACACTACTGACAATTTTCCAGAGATGCCAATCAACCTACCATGCATGTCTTTGGACCGGGGGAGGAAACCAGAGTACCCGGAGGAAACCCCTGAGGCACGGGGAGAACATGCAAACTCCACACACACAAGGCGGAGGCGGGAATCGAACCCCCAACCCTGGAGGTGTGAGGCGAACGTGCTAACCACTAAGCCACCATGCCCCATTTTGGAGCTATTTAAATATTTTGTTTGGCCCAGTCTTAATTGTAGTATCGATACCAGAATTATTTCATACAGTTCCCTCTGGAAGTATTGGAATGGCAAGACCAATTCTTTTGTTTTCGCTATACTCGTACTTCTCAGCAGTAGGATTCAGGAAGGCCAGTGTGGAATTTACAAAGAAATGCAGAGATGAATCACAAACTTTCTGGAACTCTTATTTTTTGCCAACACAACAAAGGAAGTGGAAGGTTCTAAACTGGCCAAGTCAATCACCAGACCTTAATCCAATTCAGCAGCATTTCATCTCCAAAATAGGAGACTGAAGGGAGAAATCCCCCCATGAATTTGATGCAGTTATAGTTTGTTTTTTATTGGTGTAACCATTAACCATAACTATGATCAGACATGTCAGACATGAATAGACATCAATTTTGTAACTAAACCACAGAACTATCATCTGTTGATTCATCTTTAAACCATGTCATCACCTCATTAACCAGAACAGAGAACATCTCAGTGAAAGTCTGTAAAATCACTGTGCTTTCTTTATCAGCTGCCTTGAAATAAATGATTCAAATATAGGAACCTGGGTTAAATTTTCTCAAAATCTTGCAAGGACCAATGAACCATGGAGCTTTTGAATTAAAATTGTTTTACTGCTTGCACTCTCTTTTTATATATAGAAAACTGTTCTTTATCAGCATAGTAACCTTACATCAAAAGACATATTACACAATGAGTGTAATATTAAAGAACTTAAATGAAGGTTCTTCTTAAGATTTTTTTTGTTTGAGACATAATTTGGTGCATGACTAATTTCTATGTCTATTTTTCATTTTAATTTGCATTTCTCAGTACTATAATGAGTTATTTTACTGCAGCACCCAGTGTGACAAATCTCAATGCATCCTATAAAATATTTGGGTCTTGTTGATCATCCTTGGTGTGTACGGTAAATGCCCCTTTCAACACATTATTGCTGATGTCAGCTTGGGGATCCAGTGTAACCAGCCAATACTGTCACCTGAAAACTGAGGCCATGAGGACATGTATTTTGATCACTCATCTTCCTATGAAGCATATGTTCTCAGCCAAGCATAGAATAAACTGATCAGACACACAACAAAGGCTGTAAATTCTCCCTGATTCACTCAAACAAACAAAGCCATGCCATGAAAAGAAACGCTGAATTAAATTATAAAGCTGATGAAAGTCAATTGTTTGTTGCATGGAAGATCAATAATGCATAGATGGTCTTTTGAAAAGCACATCAGGAGTCAGAACCTGATCCCAGATCAGTGAATTATTCAACTGTGCAGGTCTGTACATTATCACTGTAGAGTTTATGGGAGAGCAGCGACCTCAGAACATAAGCACACATATTCAGATGCTAGTGTGTGGTTTCTGTCCAGTTTAGTCTCCCAGAGAAAGAGAAAACATTCAGAAAAATCTGCATATTGTCAGCACTACAACAATAAACAGACATGCTATGCTCTTGTTACGAGTTAATGTTCAGATAGAAATCAACAAATCAACAATGTAATGTGTCCTAAATTAGAAAGTCATGATGAGAGGGGCAGTTGGAAGAGAAAAGATTTCCCAGTGTACTTGAGCCAAAAGAAGTGTGTGTGTGTGTGTGTGTGTGTGTGTGTGTGTGTGTGTGTGTGTGTGTGTGTGTGTGTGTGTGTGTGTGCGTGTGTTTAGATTGCAACAAAGGAATCATGCTGACCTAGTTTTAGAGGGTTTGTATCACATTTTATGGTGTGAGAGAAGAGACATCAATTATTCAGTGTATAATTTCCAGTAAACTAATAGATGGTTGCATTTTGCCCCATTCAGCCAGAGGCATACAGGGAAGTATTTTAATTTTTCATGATTGAAACAAGCAACTTGTGAAATCACTCAGCCTTACTCATACATTATAACAACAGATATTTTGTACATCGATATGCTTGTCTTTGTGTTTTTGTGTACATCTTTGTATTTTTGCTGTCACCTATTTAATTATAATCCTCCTGAAAGAAAACACCCCAAATAAAAATATAATACTTATATTTTATAAAGATATAATGCTCTTGTACAGATGTGAAGGCTTTAATTCACTTTATGTTTTGATTACAGGTTGATTGGCAACTTTCGCATGGTCCTACAGAAAGTGGTAGAAGAAGGCCATTTGGAGGTGTCTGACACTCTTACTGATGACAACAACACATCAGTTCTGGTGAGAATTAAAATGGAATGAGGATGTGTTTGTGTGTGTGTTTATATAGGATATAAATGATATAGGATGTGCTGAGTCTACAACCTGCGACATTGTGGAAATTATATGACTTTTATTTTGGATAATTTACGCTAAAATCCACCTTCAGGTCTGTTATTAATGAAAACCTTTACTTATTCTGAGACACTTCTGCTTGCTCCATAGAATCCACAGAGTCATGTTTTCACCATATAAACAAAAGCCCATTGTCATAACCAAATGTGCTTTCAAACACTAGTTTGCAGTTATTTTGTTCTATTCATCACTCTGTATCAAAAACAGCTTATCTGTCCCTGACACATTGCGAGTAATTTATAGTGGGTTTTTCATCATCGTCTGTCTGTGCCGGGGTTATGAATTAGACGCCCTAATAAAGATAGAACAGGCCTGGAGGTGGTCTATTAGTCTTTGCTTTTCTTAAGCTTCTATTGACTTTGACTGAAAATCCTGACATTATTGCGACTTGCTCCTGCTGATGGGAATAAATTCACCAGGGAGAGAAAATCGCTAACTAAACACTTCATCATTTTTCTTATAAACTGACTGAGACACTGTCTTCAGGCTTTATTAATTCAGCTGTCTGATATAATAAGGCATTTACAGAAAGGTGTAATGATTATATGTCACATTATATTTGTGATAAACTTTACAGGGTTTAGGTCAGGAACGAAACCTCAGCACATAAATGTGTGTGTTACTAAAAAAAATCAATAGGTAAATAGATGAAGAGATATCTGCACACAAAGTGTGGTATCTACTGTAGTTCAGACTAAAAAAACCTAATAAAAATAAGGCCTAAGCTTGTGGAATTAAATAGTATTGACAACTGGTGATAACATGGTGTTAAAGTTAACTAGTGTTAAAATTATACAATATACATTATTAACACTATAACATTTACTATCCACATGGCACAAAATGACTAGTTTACTAGAAGCCTGCACATATTGCCCATCAGAATGGTTCCTGATATAAATACAGTATGTAAAAACAGCACACAAACTGATTAGCCAAATTACATGGCAGCAGCACAAGGCTATTCATCAGAATTCAGAAAAAACATGACTACGGTATGCTGTTGATCCAGGCATATGCTGTTGAGTATTTCAGAAACTGCTGATCATCTGGGGTTTTTACACACAACAATCTGTAGAATTCATACACAATAGTACAAACAACAGCAACAACATCCTGTGCTCAGAAATTCTGCAGTAGATATGGCAAGTTGATGACAGGTCAAATGGACAGTGTGGAAAAAGTTTCAGTAGGTCTGCACCCATCGTAGCTTAGAGATGACAGGCTGACAGGCAAGAACGAAATCTAACGTGATCGTCTGATGTTTCAGTACATCCGCTTCAGCATTTGACATCTTGATTCTTTCCTATTCACCATGGGTGTAAAGTGTGGTTATTTGAGTTAACAGATCCCTCCTGTTAGCTTGAGCCAGTCTTGCCATTCTCCTCTGGAGTCCTTCATATAAAAGACATTTCCTGCTGCAGAACTGCCATTTACTGGATGTTTTTTTTGTCATTCTGTCTAACATCTTTAGACTGATATGCATAAAAAAATCTCTGAGGATTTCTTTATAAACTTTAAGCCAACACACCTGCCATATTCAAAGTTACCGAGATCACATATTTTTTCCCCATTTTTATGTTTGATTATACCTGAAGCTTTTCAACTCTATCTGCATGATTTTAGGCATTGCATTGATTTGCTGAGAGATGATTGCGTGTATGAGCAGTGCTACAACTGCTCCTTCGAAAGTAGCAAATGAGTGTAAGTAGAAGTACAGTATGTAAAAGTTATGGGATCATGCAATCATTTTAAGTTAATCTTTTGATAATCCTTCTAAACATACTCCAAATAGAGGTCATGCAGGAAAGTCTATGTGTGACAGAGAATGCTACTGATACCCTGAAAGCATTAGTACTGCTGACTGATATGTAAAACATTGCTTATTTTATTAAAGCTACGTTAAGTTTTAATGGAATGGGATAGAATATAAGTCTTAAATTATGCATGATTGAAAATGCACCAGAACAGACTGGTTTTATAGATATAGTGTGGATTTAAATCCTGGTTAAAATAAAAAAAGTTTTTGGTGTGAACTGATGTTCTCATTTTTTTTATAGATAATATAATTAAATTGTAGTATTTAATTATTTTTTTGAGTGAAGTGGACTATTTGTTTTGACATGGGATGACAAGCTACAAATCCTGCTTAAATACGGGATGCCATGGATTTTTAGAAGCAAAAATATCACTTTGTTCAGTGTGAAAATTCAGCAGGGATGATAAATAGAGTGGAATTTATCATATGGGAAACTCCAAGGCATAATGTCAGGCCAGATCTCTGGTTCCCTATGAGTCAGCCTCTAGAGAGGTAGATTACAGAACACAGGCTAAACGTTTCTTGTTCCTCCACTCAGGAGTATGTAAACATAAGCGGAAAAGGTAACTGATGCTAGAATATCAATGCCAGTTTGGCCATCCTATCAGGACAGATTTAACTTCCTATCATGTGCCAAAATGACACTTTAGCCTACTTTAGACACTTTAGCTAACACTACTTACTGTTAGTTAATCATGAAGAAAGCAGATGAAGTTAAGTTTTATAAGTTGGCATGTAGATAAGAAATACATTAACACACACACGCACACACACACACGCACACACACACACGCACACACACACGCGCGCACACACACACACACACACACACACACACACACACACACACACACACACACACTACAATTTTTTAGCAGTTCTCAGTGTGAATATATACTGTACACTTGAGCTGAAGGTTTTTTATAGTCTTCTAGCATGCATTTAGATTTTATGACATAAATTTTCAAAATGGTTTAAAGAAAAGGTGTTTGTGATTATAACCACCAGTATCTTGATGAGGATAGTGAGATATACAGAGAATACAAAAGTCTCAAAGAGGAGAAAATACATACATCAGTAAATACAACAGATGGAGACAATTGCCGATCAGCATGCGACAAGCTTCACTGAGTGATGTCTGTAACGACATTTTCCAACATCTCTGTACCTGGATGGTAATGAAATTAATGTAGAAAGGCTTCAGAAAGGATATCTTATCTATAAACATTATGCTTTTTGTTTATTATTGGAGATTCGGAATACATAATCTGTATATTAGTATAGATAAAAGAAAACACAATAAAAGAATACATCTGCATTCCTTTATTTCCAGAAAATTATTGCACAACATATGAATATAAAGTGGCGAATATAAAGCTGAGATTCTAAGGTCTTTTATTTAATCTTAGAGATTGCACTGTTCTGATAGTTATTTTAATGTTCCTGTTAATGGGCTCCAAAGTACATAAGAAGGATATGAAATTAAACAACTCATGGCATGTAGGTTTTCCAGAGATCTTTCAGAAATCTAGCCTTTTGCAGGAAGTAAATACATGTGCTAGGTTGCATCTATCAAGAATACAGCAAGTAGCAACTGGCAAAAATTTGCTTGCAATGTCAATGACATCTATAAAAGAGACTAAAATTATCAAATGCTGGTCATTTGGTTTGTTATTTTCTCAGGAGAGGAGGCAAAAACAACATCATGGCTGTTACAGACAAATCAAATCACTTGAGTACAATGACATTACTTCAGGTCTGAATTCAGTTATTGAATTCTATATGAACAACACTGAACAGAAAATTAGGTAGAAATTATTATTTTTTTATTGTTGTTAATTTGATTCATGATTTTCCTAATTCATCTACTCTTACAGACAAGTATCGCCATAGAGATCAGGTACCAGCCGATGGACGGGAGTGTGAGGGTGTGGAGTGATGGCGAATTCCTTGATGTTCCCGATGATCGTGAAGGAATGTTCCAGTTTGAGACAGAGAGCCTCCTTTCAGTACACAGCCAGAGCTCAGGAACATCGCCAGGACGATCAACATACAGCATCCCCACTTTAAGGAAGTGAGTGTCTTCCTTAAGCATTTGCTGTTTGATGATGATGATGATGATGATCATGAGGATGATAAATATCAGTGGTGACCAATGCTTTCTGACACAGGGAAAGCATAATTGTCTGTATTTTAAACTTTTAGCCGGACTAGCATAATACGTCCTGTTTACAAGAAACCAGAAAGTCAATCGGACCAGCTAAACTAGCACAAAACAGTTATCGACAACAGAAATCATCTTTGAATAGCATACACACACATACATACATACATACATACATACATACATACATA